>NW_012149075.1:693237-749384 GCF_000956105.1 Propithecus coquereli
TTCATTCGTTTGTTCATTCATTCATTCATTCATTTGTTTGTATTTTTTTGTGTGTGTATGTGTGGTTTTTGGTTTTTTTTGTTATGAATAGATGTTAGATTCTGTCAAATGCTTTTCTGCCAATATAGGGTTTTGAGAAGGTTAAATGAGCTAATGCATCTGGAGCACCTGGCACAGGGGCTGGCATGTAGCAAATGCTCAATATACATTATAATTGAAGGGGAATATTGTGAGTCAAACATGCAGACTCCAGAGCCAAACTGCCTGGGTTCAAATTCTAACCCTTATCAGCTGCGTGATCTTGAGTAAGTCACTAACCCTCTCTGTGCCTCATTTTCCTCATCTATAATGTGGGGATGATAATAGTGTCTCTTTCATAAAGTTGCCTAAGGATTAAATCCATGAGTTATTTTTAAAATATTATAAAAACACTTGACACGTAGCAAGTGCTATACAAATATCAAATATTAATAATACTGTTATCATATTATTATTAATGCTATTAACCACATAGTCTCCCTCTTTTTAATTTCAGCCAGATTTCCACACATTAGAGAAGCAGTTGAGAGCAGATGGTCAGAGGGTCTGGATTTGGGTCCCAGCTTTGCCATTTACTAGCTATATGACAGTGGACAAGTGACATCAAATATTAATAATATTGTTATCATATTATTATTAATGCTATTAACAGCATAGTCTCCCTGTTTTTAATTTCAGCCAGATTTCCACACATTAGAGAAGCAGTTGAGAGCAGATGGTCAGAGGGTCTGGATTTGGGTTCCAGCTTTGCCATTTACTAGCTATATGACAGTGGACAAGTGACATCAACTCTTTTTTTTTTTTTTTTGAGACAGAGCCTCATTCTTTTGCCTGGGCTAGAGTGAGTGCCGTGGTGTCAGCCTAGCTCACAGTAACCTCAAATTCCTGGGCTCAAGCAATCCTACTGCCTCAGCCTCCTGAGTAGCTGGGACTACAGGCATGCACCACCATGCCTGGCTAATTTTTTCTATATATTTTTAGCTGTCTGATTAATTTCTTTCTATTTTTAGTAGAGACGGGGTCTCGCTCTTCCTCAGGCTGGTCTCGAACTCCTGAGCTCAAACAATCCGCCCGCCTCGGCCTCCCAGGGTGCTAGGATTACAGGCATGAGAGCCACCGCGCCCGGCCGACATCAACTCTTTGTGCCTCAAAGAGCACAGGTACCTGCCTCCTGGAGACAGTGTGTGGATTAAGTGAACTCCACATGCAAAATGCTTAGAAAAATGCCTGGCCCAAACCTGTTGGCTATTATTACTGTTATTTCTGGAGTCCAGCTTCTCAAGGCCTGGTCTCTGGCTTGGTCACTCAGAGACCATGGAGAATGAGACCAGTAGTCCCAGTCTGGGCATGGAGCCTGCAGCGGGCGTCACCCAACCCTCAGGGCTACCGTAGGGGCTGCCCGGGAGGTAGTGTGAGCTCCATCGCAGGAGGTGTTTAAGCAGGGCCTGCAGATTTGGCTGGATGATCCTGAAGCTTCTAAGCTGAGACTCTGGGACGTCTTAGTGAGGGAGGACGGAGCTCAAGGTGATGAGAAGGCGCCTCAGGAATTTGCTTGGGGTCGGCTCTGACCCTGTTCCCCAGCTTTACTGAGAGCTATTCCACTTGTAACTGTTTTATATTTTAAGACTCTAGAGATAATTTTTTTGGGAAAATATTGTCGATCTCACACAACACCATCTTCCCAAAACTTAACGTTGTGTCTTACGTATAGGAACTTAATATTTGTTGATCGGATGAATAAGCAACTGAATCCAACCTGAGTGGATGGCATAGGCCCTAGCGGCTGCTGAGTAGTTGTGACAGAGACTGTATGGCCCTCAAACCTGAAATATCTATTATCCCATCCTTTACAGATAATTTACGGACCCCTGAGCCACAAAGTTGTTCATTGCGGTAAACTTCAAAGAATCAGCTAAAATGGTATTAAGACTTGGGCCATCCTTGTTTTCGTTTATTCACCGTTGGTTCCTCTTCTGTTTCCTGGCCCTCCTTGTTGGCACTGGACCCGCCCACCTGTGTCCCCGTGGCTGGTTTGGTGGCTGTGGGTAGCAGTCACAGAGGCAGATGCCTCTTCCGCAAGTCAGGACACGATGACGGTGGGGGGATCTGCGGCACATCTGGCTGATGCCGTTGCTGGCCCAGATGTGGGGCCTGCCTGAGCCACGCTGGCTTCTGGTACTGGGCGGTTCAGGCCGATGGGTCTTCTGGGGTGATCTGTTCTTAGACATGGTGTCATTTACTCCAGATGACAGTCCCTGGAGCTCAGCATTGCCACCCTGCCATTGTGCAGATCAAGAGACCGAGACCCAGAGAAGAGATCTGCTCAGGGCAAAGGGAGGAAGCAGGCTGACCTCTTCTGGGTCCGAGCCGAAGATTCAGTAAAGGTGACTGTGGTCTCAAGTCCTTTCCCGCTGAACACCTGGGGAGCAGGTCCACTGGGCCAGAACCCCTGGACCTCTCAGCCATCTCATCCGTGTTGGTCCCAGCCAGAGGTTACAGATGTGAGCTGGACAGTGTGGGAATGCAGCTTCGCAGCAGTAATTAGTTTATTCCTGAGGTCAGCAGTATAAATAGTAGAAAAATGTATTTCCTGTTCCAAGCCAAATAAGTAAGTGGCAGCCAGTTGGCCAGGAGCCATTGATGGGATTTCAACCGTGCGTGTGCCTTGCCTTTGGCCACGAGTTTGGGCGGGAGAGCAAAAGGATTGTTCCTCTACAGGCCCCATCTTGCCGTTGACTGGTGACTTACTGGGAGGGTTCCCACAGGGCTGTCCAGGTAGGTCCAAGTTCCTGCTGTGACCGTGCGCACCAAGGCCGGGGGGCAGGTCGGGAGCAGCAGCACCGAGGGTGGCTTTTACCACCGGTGATCGCTCCACGAGCCTGACACAGCTCCTGGCACGGGATGCTGCTGAATGAGCGAATGAATGGGATGCTGCCCAGCCTCTGGAGTGCAAGGGAACCGGATGTGGAGCAGAGGCCGCATCAGTGGAAGAGGCGCGGAACCATTGTCTCCTTCCTGGGCATCACTGAAAACATCAGACCCCAGGGCCTCGGGCCATTCCGTTTGGTGCTGAAATAAGCAGACGGCGGGTCCACCTTCTGCAGAGTGCTCGCTGTCCGTATGGATTTTCCCCGGGTGTTTGGATGCTTTTTCTGTAATATGTACGTCTGTATCCCTTCCACCTTTTGTTCATTCGTTTGTTCATTCATTCATTCATTCATTTTTGCAGAGCTATTGCACGGTGGTTAGGAAGCGAGGGAGGAGAGGGGGAAGATGCTCCAGGCCTTTGCAAATGTCAGACCCCCACCTAGATCGCTTCTGATCCCCCCACTTTGCTTAGCTGCCTCTTTCTCATTTTCCAAATGGTAGCTTAGCGGTTACTTCTGCTAGGCGCCTCCGTGACACCCGGACTGGGCCTGTGCCTTGCAGTCCCTGTGTGGGCTCTGGCAGAGCCTCCATCTCCCTCGTAGGTCCTCGTTTGTTGGTCTGGATGCTCGAGGGCAGGGCCTTTTTCTGCATCTCCACTGTGTCCCTGGAGTGGGGTCCGACTTAGGGAAGGAGCTCAGGAAATCATTGTTACGTGAATCAATGAATGATGAATGAATGAATGACAGATCTTATACTCCCAATCCATAACTTCTATCCAGTTCTTAAAACCCTTTCTGATAAATAAATGCCACCGTTTCTTCATTACAGGCATAGATGGCTCTCTTCATCCTGAATATACTTAGTAGCTCGCCGAACTCTTTTGTAAAGGGCATTGACCCTCCAAAGGGCAGAGGAACCCTTCTTCATCCTCCTTCTTTTCCTTTGCATTCTTGCCCAGTGAACTAAAAGCATAGAGAGGGGGAACAACTCACACAGCCAGGTTGGAGTGTCGTTTGGAAGCCAGGATCTTTCTTTTTTCTTTTTTTTTTTTAACAGGCTTAATTTCACTATATTTTTCTTGTATAAAAATGCTATGTTGTAGCCACAGCTGGGGCCTGGGTCCTCTGCACAGAGACTCTGGTGTGGGTCTTGACAAGATGGTCAGTGAATTCCTGGTAGGGAGACTTGGTGAATAGTGTCTCTTTCCAGAGGTCAGGAGTCAGATAGCTATAGGTCTTGGAGATGGCATCAAAGGTGGCCTTTGCGAAGTTGCCCAGGGTGGCAGTGCAGCCCCTGGCTGAGGTGTAGCAGTCATCAATGCCAGCCATCATCAACAGCTTCTTGGGCACAGGGGCTGAGACGATGCCAGTTCCTCTAGGGGCAGGGACGAGACGTACCAGCACAGAGCCACAGCAGCCTGTCACCTTGCAAGGAACAGTGTGGGGCTTGCCGATCTTGTTCCCCCAGTAGCCTCTCCGCACGGGGACAATGGAGAGGTTGGCCAGGATGATGGCCCCTCGGATGGCAGTGGCTACCTCCTTGGAGCACTTAACGCCCAGACCGACATGGCCATTGTAGTCCCCGATGGCAACAAACGCCTTGAACCTGGTCCGCTGGCCAGCTTGGGTCTGCTTTTGCACCGGCATAATCTTCCAATCCTCATCTTTGAGAGATGCCTCCGGGAAAAAGTCAATGATCTCAGACTCCTTGACGGGCAAGGAGAACAGATAGATCTCCTCCAGGGGTTTGATCTTCATGTCCTTAACCAGGCGGCCCAGCTTGGTGACGGGCATCCACTCCTTGTCCTCGGCCTTGCCTCCGCGAGCTCCGCGGCCTCGGCCCCGAATGCCGCTGCTGAAGCCTCCACGGAAGCTCCCGCGGCCTCCCATTCCAGGGCCCCTGGGGCCTCCGGGCCCTGCCGCTGCACCGGCGTCATCTGCCATTTGGTGTTTTCTCGGAGAAGAAGCTCAGGATCTTTCTTAAAGTGGGAGCTAACGGTTCAGGGAGCCCCGGTGGAGGAGAGGTTGGGTACTCCAAATGCTGCTTCACTGGGCCCTCCAGGAACTCTTGGATATGGTGACACAGTCCCTCCCTTACCCGACCACATGCTGCCACTGACTCCCTGGGGCCCCACTTCCTGCTTGTGAGCAGAGGTGGACCTGAGTCAAAGATGTGACTCAGGCCCAAGCAGAGAGGTTCTGAAAGGTTTGTGGGACCAGACAGAGCCCAGGGATCGGGGGGCCTTTCCCTGCCTCTCTCATCTGCCGCTCGGGCAGGACAGGACTCTCCCTATGTTGGGCAGGCTGCCCCTCTCTCTAGCTGCTTCTAGAATTCCACCTGGAATCCAGAGTGACTTCCCACAGTCTACACTGTGGCACTCAGACAGCATTCCTTTCTAGACTCTTCTCCCTGGCATCCACCCAGCATCCTGTCCTGGGCCTGAGAACCCACAAATGTCCACTCCAGGATCTCTGGGCTCATCCACGTTGGTTCAGTGAAAGCTCATCTAGGGTTTACGGGCCCCACCGCGTTTTCTCCTGTGACCGTTAAAATGAGGTAAACGCCGATTCGCTGCGTCTATTTCTTTTATTACCAAGATATATGATTCTCTTTGCACCTGAGTAGGTCTGTGGTGACCAAATGCAGAGTAACCGAAACCACCCTCGATTTTGTCTCCTGCTGTCTCTCCTCCCTCCCCTTTCCCATCTCCGTCTGGGTTGGGACCACGTGGTGCTGAGGAATCGAGATGTTGTAAATTACAACCGGGGCTCCTGGGGGCCGAGATCGGCAAAAAAGAACAGGGACCACAGGCGGCGCTGGCTGGAGTCCTCGTCCCCCCGCCTGTCCAGCCTGGTAATGAGGCTTCACTAAGGAAGCAGCTGCCCAGAGCCAGACTTTGGGGGTGGACTCCCACATTCCCCTCTCCCACCTCTCTCCTGGGTGGGGACAGCAGCGGCAGATCCAGGGTGCGTGGCTCTGAGCCAAGTGTGGGGCCCTGTCAGGTGGGCTGCGCGTTGGCTTTGGAAACCCTGGAGGCGGTCCTTGCTCCATGCCCGTCTCTGTGGCTTGACAATTGCAGCGACAGACACGTCTCCTCCAAGCCCCCACCCCCAGACCCCTTCCCATGCCAGGGTGCCCCTCACTCCCAGGCCACGGGGAAGTGCCGTGCTGAGCCCATGCCGGGGAGCGGCACAGACGCGGTCCCCGCTGTCTGGCATCTCTTGATCCGGGAGGAATTCGCCTGGAGAACAGAGCTCAGGCAGCTGGTGTGCTGTAACCGGGAGGCAGCTGGTTGGCACGGGCTGGGGCCTTCCGATTGGGCCGCGGTGTTTGGAAGCTCCAAATCCTTGGCTCTCCTTGAACAACGAGGAATTCAGGACGCTGACCCCACCGAGGCTGAAAGGCCACGGGCTCCCAGACACCCCACCCTCCGCCCCCCAGGGGGTGTTTGGCTGGAGCTACCTAAGGCTGGAGACACAGCGGCTGGGGCAGGGGCGGGGAGGGGGCAGGTCTGCAGCCTGGGCGGCCAGTGCTACCTGGGGCAGAGCAGGGCAGAAGCAGCAGTCACAGCGCCAGCCACCGCCCGGCGGCACTGGCTGGATGCCGTTCCTTCAGGATCTCCTGTAATCCGTGCGGCCTCCTCTCAAAGCCAGTTTTATTAGCTTCTTTCTATTGAGGAAACTGAGGCCAGAGGGGCTGCGCTTGCCCGAAGGCCCTGGAGTGGCCAGGACCTGTCTGGCATCCAGGCCGGGCTCACGGCTAAGACGGCCTTTAATGCAGACATGCGAGGAATCCCATCCTCCTCCTCCTCCCCTCCTCCCAGGATCTCTGAGGATTGTGACAAATTGAAAATCCTATTAGTGTTAAATTAATGGGCTTTTCTTGTGGGGCAGCGGGCTGGAACGGCGGCCGAGGGCCGAGAGCACTCGCTGGCAGAGGGTGTGGGCAGGGAGCGGCGGTGGGCCCGGCTTCCCAGAGCCCCTCTTGCGCCTTATTAACCAGCTCGTCTCCCCGGCTGAGCGGCCTTTTATCTGGGAAGGGGCAAAGGCGCTTTGAACCTTGGAATTAAATTCTGCCAGGGCCTGGGACAAAGAACGGAGCCCTGAGATGACTGTCCCCTCCTCCACTGCCCTGACCTGGAGACATCTGAGGGCTCTGGGGCCCGGGGTGGTCGTCTCAGGACCGTGACCCCAAGGGCAGGGGGCATATGCCCAGCAGGGTAGGGAGGGGGCTTTGCGCTTTTCCAGGCTGCGAGAAGGTGCAGTGGGCTGCGAATGGCACTGCGGGGATTCTAAAGGTGTCTCTCTCCCCGCCCCACCTGCGTGGCTCCCCAGAGCTGTGGGCACCTGCCAGGCCTCGTTCACTTAAGGAGGGCCGCCTCCGCTGGGCGCAGCGCAGGAAGGAGCCGTGCAGACGCGGGAGACAGACAGGAGTAGAGTTTGGGGCGCTGGGAAGAGCAAATGCAAAAGCTTTGAGGCCCGAGTGTGGCTGGGAAGTTTGAGGAAGGGCGGGAGGCCAGAGGGGCTGGAGTGGAGGGAGCAAGGTGGGCAGGGAGAGAGGACCATCGGGGGCTGTCTGTCCTTCAGATCCTAAGAGGGCAGGACAGGAAGGAAGCCGCGGCTTAATTCTCCATGTCACAGTTCAGAAAACAGGGAGGACGAGGACGGGAGTTGTTTAGGGCTCCACAGCGAGGTGTTGGCAAGATTGGGACCAGAAATGTGTCTCCTGACGTCTGGTCCAGCGCTCCACAGCCAGCCACAGAATGAAGCAATAAAAGTTTTAAGTATGATTTATTGAACACTTACTCTGTGCCGGGCTCTTTGGTAAGCCACTTTGACATATGTTGACTCGTATAATGTTACATATAGTCACCTCAAGAGCACTATTGTATGCCCACTCTACAGATGTGGAAGCTGAGGCTCAGAGAAGCAGAGTGACTTGCTAAGGCCGCTGGGGTGGTGGCTGGCAGAGCTGGGATCAAGCCCAGCCTGCCTGGTGTCAGAGCACCCCCTGTGTGACTCCAGGCTCCTGTAATCCCTTACTCGAGTCTGCAATTCAGGCCCTGCTGTGACACGGGCCACATGGTGTCCTATGGAGGAGCTACTCTGCCCGTCTCCCCACCTGGACCATGAACTCCTGGAGGGCAGGAATTGAGGTGTCCTCATCTCTGACCCTGGTGCCCTGTGCTGGGTGTTGGAACGAAGCTGGGGGCTCCCAGGGCACTGCCGCCTCTCGGAGCCCAGGGGCACCATCCCTAGCTCTCCGCTCCCCTCTCTGACAGCGCTCTGGGCCACGTGCCCCACCGGGCTGCTGGGGCAGGGGCAGCCGAGGAGGGCCAGGGCTGCACTGCCACTTCCTCCTCTGTGACCCCAGCTGGGCCTGGCTCACACCCGGTGCCCGCGTTGGTTCAGATGAGTGGGCCATGATCTCTGTGAGTTCCAGGGAGGGGATTAGGTGCAGAGTGAGGAAGGAGAGAAACAGGTAGAGAAGCCCGAAGAGAGGGAGCCGCGCACCAGCTGCCGCTAAGGTGCTCACCCCAGGTGGAGGGAGGCAAAGCGGCCAGACCACACAGCGATCTGCAGGGGGCAGGGAGACCGGAGGAGGCAGACACAAGGCCGTGGCTGCCGAGGATTACTTCCTGGCAGGGGGACCTGCAAGCCGAGCTCTTCGGTGAGACCTAGGTGTGGACAGGAAACGGGCTGGAGGGGCTGGCCGGGAAGCACACGGAGGCTGCCGTGAGCGGGGCTGGTCCGTGGGGGGACGAGGATGCAGCCAGGCAGAGGCCGAGGGGTGCGTGGGAGGGAGAGGGCCTTGCTGCTGGGTGGGCTGGGAAGGAGGGAGGCGTTGAGGGCCAGGGGTCAGGAGTTTGGAGTTCAAGGTCTCCAGTCTGATGTCTTATCCCTCTGCGCTGTAAGGGCAGGGAGGCTGGCCCAAGGCCCCCCCACCCCCCGTCCCTGCAAAGATCTAGTGCAAGCTGAACATAGGGCGCTGGCGATGGGGGTGGGGTGGGGAGCACAAAATCCTGGGGACCGTCAGACACCTGATTTCTTGTCAGATCATGTGCCCTGAGGGACAGTAAGGCCACGAGGGTCAGAGGGCTTGTGTCACTGTCACCGATGCCCCCGCCATGCCTCTCCTTTCCACCCTGTTGCTGCTCAGGTTCCAAACTCCTCACTTCTCACCTGGGCTGTTACAAGCATCTCCAACCACTCCCTGCATCCAGCAGCCTCCCCCGGCCCAGTCCAATCTCCACTCTGCAGCCAGAGGGGTTTTCCTAAAGCACAACCTGTGCCACCTCCCTGCCTACAATCTTCAATGACTCCCTAGTGCCCACAGGGTGAGTACTTGTGTGACTTGGCCCTGTCCACCCCTCGAGCCTCGATCACACTCCTCCTCTTCTCAAATCTTTGCTCTGGCACACTGAATTGTGGTTCAGCCCTGTCTTAGTATGCTGTTCCTTCTACACAATGTCCTTTCCTTACCTGGTCCACTGGGGAACTTCTAGCCGTACTTCAAGACAGGGTTCTACTGCCTCTCCCTCCGGGAAGTCTTTCCACAACCCCCATTCTGCTCCCACACCCCCCCATGCTCCCAGGAGGGTGCTGAGGAGCCTGCCGTGTGGTGGTCGGGGTACTTGTCCCTTCTCTTTTAGACAGAGTGTGGGGAGGGCAAGGCCACGTGTTATTTACTTGTATATCTGCAAAGCCTAGTACAAGGCCTTGTGCAAACTGTCGCTCTCAGGAGATGCTTAGATGAATAAAGACTTGTGGGCCGTGGGAGCCTGGCAGTGACCTCCGGGCCTAACTTGGGGGATGCAGGTCCTGGAGTCCCCGTGCTGGACACCGGCATGGGGCAGGAACTCAGCCTTCCCTGGGGAGGTTATTTTGGTCGTGGCAAGTAAACCCCTTTGGAAAATGTGACCAGCTTCTGATCCCCGTGTCTTCACTCCTGACGCCCTCCTTCCAGCGTGTAACGAAGGCAGTGGCCTCCGTTAATAAAGAATAATTATGGGGCTGGATTAGAGAGATTATCGGGAACAGGTGGAGCCCCTCGCCCCACCCGTTCTGCCCGCCGGCGGCGCAGCGGCAAGGATGAGCTCACACTTTCCCTCTCTCCTGGGAGGATGTGCCACCAGGGGCCTCCCCGCCATGCTAATCCTCTGGGGAGGGGAGAGAATCCTCCTCCCAGTCACTTCCCAAGTCCCAGGTGGGATTCCAGGGTATCAACAGAAAGAGGTCTCCCCAACACAGCAAGGGTCCCCGATGCTACCTTCCCACCCCCTTTTCAAGAAAGCTAAGCAGGAAGACAGAGGGGATTGGAGGGGACAGCCCCCAGCAGGGTGGCTTGTCCTAGCCCGGTCCCTGGCCCAGGCCTGGGTAACCTGGGCTGCTGCTCCGTCTCTGGGCTTCAGCTGCCTCGTGTAGGATGGGGTGGGGGGATGCGCCCGCATTTCCCAAGCTGGGCTCTGCAGAAATCAGTTCCAGTTCTTTAATCTCTAAGGACTCGGGGAATAGAAGTCCTGTGATCCCTTCTTGAAGATGAACTTGGAAAGGAGAAACTGCAGCCAAAGGACTGAGGACTGACCAGGGCATTAACTCTGTTTGTCTCTAAGACTTTTACTAGGTGAGGGTCCTGATCGTGACATGAAGACGAAGCCTGCGGAGATGAACGAGAGCGTGTAGAATGATAACGGACGCCGACTGGGAGGGGACGGGGAAAGAAGGCCCCAAGTAATATAAATACACAGATTTCCTCTTTTATAGCCAGGGGGCAAAACATAGGATTTAAATATGATATTAACGGAGATGTAATTATATTACAGATGTGCAGGTAAACATTAGGGAGTACAAAATAATAAATTGAGTCATGGAAGAGAAGGGGAAGGGGGAGGAAATAAGAGAATTTCACCATTGCTCCTAATAATAACGTTCACAGTGCAATACAACGAGCAATTAACAACGAAACATACATTTCAACCCTCTCTCTTGCATCAAAAAGGAAATCAAAGCAGATGGCAGAAACCCAGAAATCTGAGAGAATAGCAGCAATCCATGTCAGGACAGTGGACTACAGCTGAAGCGGTGCCCAGAGGAAACATTCATAGCTCTAAGTGCGTCCATCAATAAATAATAAAGATCAAAAGAACGTAAATTCAGTATCTAATCCAAGTAGCTAGGAAAATAGCAATGAAATAAACCTAAAGAAATCACAAGGGAGAAATCTATAAAGATAAAATTGGATATTAATGAATTAGAAATGGAAAAACGTGAGAACTAATAGAGGTTATTTTAAAAAGACAAGTAAAACAGATAAAATGTTAGGTAATCTAATCCAGAAAAAAAAAAATGGAAAACATACAAGTTCCTAAAATAAGAAATGGTTATGGAGAAATAATCCCAGTTTCAGAGGAAATCAAAAGAATATGCAAATATACTTGAGAATTAAATGAGATGGATGATTTTTAAGGAAAATATAAAAATGTACCTAGAAGAGATAGAAAAACTAAACAGATCAATAACCACAGAAAAAACAGAGATAGGTTATTCCTAAAAAAAAAATCACTTGGCCGAGGTGGTTTCTTCAAGAGAATTCAAACAAACATTTAAGGTACTATTTAAATGATTTAAATTGTTATGTAAATTGGTTCAGGGCTAGTTTCCTTCATATATAAAGAGCTCTTGTAAATCAAAAAGAAATGGCCGACAAATTAATAGAAAAATAGATGAAGTGTAAGAACAGATCATTCATAGAGAAGGAAAACAAAGGGCTCTTAGAGAAGAATATGAAAAGATGATCAATCCTACTGAAAGAACATTGCATTAAAAATTACAGTGTGATGCCATTTTTCACCTATCCGATAAAAATTTGTAATTGGATAAATCCCTGGGGAAATGGGAATGTTTATAGAATGCTGGTAGAAATGCAAATTGTTACAACCTTGGTGGAAAGCAGCTTGGGAATATCTTCACCTTTGACATAGCCTTTGACCTGACAATCTTACTTCTAGGAGCTTATCCCAGAAATAAACTTGTATGTGTGAAATGACATTTTTTTTTTTTTTTGAGACAGAGTCTCACTCTGTTGCCGGGCTAGAGTGCCATGGCTTCAGCCTAGCTCACAGCAACCTCAAACTCCTGGGCTCAAGCGATCCTACTGCTTCAGCCTCCTGAGTAGCTGGGACTACAGGCATGCGCCACCGTGCCCGGCTAATTTTTTCTATATATATATTTTTAGTTGTCCAGATAATTTCTTTCTATTTTTCAGTAGAGACGGGGTCTCGCTCTTGCTCAGGCTGGTCTCGAACTCCTGACCTTGAGCGATCCACCCGCCTCGGCCTCCCAGAGTGCTAGGATTACAGGCGTGAGCCACTGCACCCGGCCGTGAAATGACATTTAAGTGACACATTGTTTTGGCAGCAAGAGATGGGGAACAACTTACATCCACCAGGAGGAGAGGGGCGCTATATTCTGCTGCCGTGGAACATCATGCAGCCACTAACAAACAAGGAGGCAGCTTTTATGTACCAAGATGGACAATCGACAAGATTGGCAAAAATCAGGTATGATATGCTATTACTTGTGCGAAAAAGCACATATGTATGTATTTGCTAGTATCCACCTAGAATGAATCTCGGTGTGCACACAGAACGCTAATAAGAGGGCCTTTCCTTGCAGCGGTGACTTGGATGGCTGGGAAGAGCAGTTGCAGGGGAACTGTGCTTCTAGGGTCTTTTTATAGCTCTTGAATTTTGTGCCACGTGCATGTGGTACCTTTTACAAACTGGAATAGTTAAGAAATTCAAAGGTGAGTAGGAGTTGGCTGGATAAAAAGGTGATGGGATATAAACCTGCAAAACTGCTTAAATTTACTAGTATCAGGGAAGCACACATTCAAATATTTTTTGTTGTTGGCTCCTCAGTTTGGCAAAAGCGAGAATGATTCTTAGCCTTCAGAGCAGAGTTTAGACTTATGTTGAGCACAAGAGACCTGGATGGGCTGTGAGCAGGCGAGAGGCGGCTGATTTAGGGTTCGAGGCTGGAGGCAGGTGGTCATCCCGGCGAGACTCAGGCAGGGCAGTGGGTTGGGGAGGAGAGGGTGCCTGAGAAGATTCTGGATGGTGGAATTGAAAGACGGGGAGCTGAGTGGGTGAGGGGGGTGGAGAAGGGGAAGTTGGCCAGGGTGAGGCCCAGGCCTTTCCTGTGGGTGCCCTGGTGCCAGGTGAGGTTGGCCAGCTTCTTGAGGGACTCTGGACACAGGCCCGAAACTGTTTACTCAGGGATCGGCCACCAGCTGTCCTGTTGCCAGGTAGTCCTTCCAACGCACCAGAGAGCTTCTGCACTATGCGTTTGTTCACTCCACTTATCCTTGTGGCGAAGGTGGTGCTGCAATGCTCAGGCAAGGTTTAGAGCGAGTAGGTGACTTGCTAGAGTCCCCCCAACAGATCCCAGCCAGAGTCTCCCAGGGGACCTCTCTGCCAGCTCCAGACCACACTTTTTGTCCCCTCTGCCCAGGACAGCTGGGGACTGGAGGCTAGAGCAGGTGTTGCCCAGAGCAGATACCTGTGTGTCACCATGAGTCACTAGGGCCCTGGGAGTCTCCCAAAGCTGATGAAATCTCACTAGTGGCTCCTTAACCTGAGCGGTTAGCGGTGGGGCGGGCTCAACCGAGTTCTCTGCTAAAGTCCCAGAGGCTGACACCGAGGCGTCAGCTGGACTGGGCTTTTAGCTAGAGGCTCCGAGAAACCCCACTTCCAAGCTCATTCAGATTATTAGCCAAATTCAGTGCTTTGCACCTGTGGGACCGAGGTCCCATCTTCTTGCTGGCTGTTGGGGTGGTCACTCTCAGATCCCAGGGGCTGCTCACGTCCCCCCCCCATCTCAGCAATGGTAAGGTTGCTCCCTTGTGTCAACCCACCTGTGCTTTGAGTCTTTCCGACTTCCACTCAGGGACTGGAGAAAGCTCGGCTTTTAAAAGGCTGATGTGATTAGACCTGGCCCACTTGGATACTCTCCCTCCTGCCATATGATGGAATGTGACCATGGGAGTGACATCGGATCATGTTCACAGCTCCACCCACACTCAGAGGGAGGCGGTTATACAAGGGTCTTTTGGGATCGTTCTTAGAATTCTGCTGACCACACATTCTCACGTGTATACGCCCATCCACATGTGATAAGGATGTATGTTCATTAAACACATGCTAAGTTCCGGGCACTTCTATATGAATAGCATCACCTTTTCCTCACACGAATACATAGTAGCTACCACCACTGTTACTGTCCTCAGTTCACCGATGAAGAAGTAGGGGCTCAGAGAGGTTAAGTAAGTTGCTCAGGGTGAGCCAGCTAGAAAGGGGTGGGGCCCGAACTTGAACCCAGGTCTGTCTGATTCTGAAGCCCGTATGCTTAACCAGTGGTCTGATCTGTCTCACACACACACACACGGAGGACCACGCAACAGACACACGGTTACATACACATGTGCATCAGTGTGCCCGGACACACGCGTTCATGCATGCTCCTAGAAGGATCCACGCACAGATGCACATGCACCCTGCACGTCTGCCTGGTTCCCTGGGGCCCTGAGTTAACGAAGATGCACCGAGAGCCCACGCAGAGCTGCCACGGGCAGAGATGAAAGGCGGGGTGTGCCTAACAGCCCTGCGGGGATCCGGTTACCCATGGCAGTGGCTTCTCGACCGGGTGATTAATTGCCCGGCACTGCCTCACCCGGTTAGCTCCCAAGGCCTCCTCCCTCTTATTAAAAACATCCCTTGATGTCATCCCACCGGGGAGATCAATGGCGACGGCAGAGGGGAGTGGGGCTGCTAGGGGACGGGGTCTCCGTGGCCTCTCCCTGGTGCCACCTGGCTTCGTGGTGCTCGGCTCTGGGAGCTGGCTGGGGCCAATCTTCTCCGAGAGGCCTCCAGAGGCTGGGTCCTGCCTGGCCGTGGTTCACGTGGCATGGTCAGCGTGACTGCGCAGCTGGGCTGGTGACAGAGGTCCGAGGAGGCCAGAGGACTTGAGCCGGTGCTTTGGGGCCTCGGGAAGGTGAGAAGGCCTGGGGTCCTCCTTCTTGCCGCAGCCTCTTCTGGGTGTTCTGGCATCGGATCTTCCTGGGTTTGAATCTGGACTTCCCTTGTGACACGACCGCCCAGCACCTCTGGGTCCTCCTGTGCAAAATGGGGAGAAAGGGACGTCTCTTGCAGGCCTTAAAGGTCATTTGCCTTCTCAAAACTCCTGCTCCTTTGGCTTGGGTGACCCTGCACGCTCCCGTTTCCCTGCTGCTTCTCTGGCCGCACCTTCTCCACCCTCTTCCCTCACTTCCAGCCAGTCCAGCGGTGAGCCGGGCTCTGGAACAGGACGCCTGGATTCAGGACCCGGTGCCGCCACGTACTAGTGCAGTGTCCCTGCTCAAGTGGCTTAGCCTCGCAAGCCGTCCATTTCCTCTTCTCCAGAAGGAGGCCAGTCCTGGCCTCAGAGAGGTGCTGCAAGACTCCCCCTAGTTGATCAAGATAAAGCCCTTCGAAGTGTTGGCATCGCCAGGCAGAAGGCTGGGCAGGCGAAGGCCCTCTCCTCGGCCCGGGCCGGGAGTGCTGCTCTCAGGGCGGTGTCACCCGGCCCTCCTCATCCTGCCCACTCTGCCTGGGTGAGCTCATCCCTTCCCCCATCTCCCTTGGGGATGCCCCGCATCGCTGGTCCTGCCTCCTGAATGGCAGACCCCAGCCCTGACGGCAGCGCCCCAGCGGGCATCACTGACTGGGCAGATTCTGGCTGAACTTGAGCTCTTGCCTGCTGCCCCTCCTGGGGCCCCATCTTGGAGCCACCGCCATCCACCTAGTCCACCCAGTTGAAAACTGTGGTCTCAACCTGGGTTCTTCCCTCTGCCTGAAACCTATAATGCATCCACCACGAGGCCCGGGTAGGCAGATGTCTCCCAAGCATCTCTTGAATCGTCCCTCTCTCTGCATCCCTCTAGCCCCTGCCTGGAGGCCACCTGGATGATGCAGTTGCTTGCCAGTGGGCCCCTCTGCCTCCAGGCTTCTCTCCCCTCCAATCCACTCTCCACGTACCCGCCAGAGGGGTTCTTCTCCAACAGACATTTGGTCACAGTTATGTCCCTGTCCCCTGGTAACATTCATCAGTAGGTTTCTGTGGTTCCTGGGCAAAGTCCAACCTCCCTGACAGTTCGCAGGGCCTCCAGGATCTGGGTCCCACCCCCTCTGCAGCCGGTTTCCTGCTCACTTTCTGCTCCCGGCAAGCAGGTAACCTTTCCTCTTCCGTCTTTGGGCCTTTGCACATGCTGTTCCATCTGTGTGAAACACTTTTCCTCCCTGCCTGGTCTGTGTCCAAACTGGCTGGTGGTCTAGAAGTTGTCCAAGGTCCTTCTGCCCTGGCCACCTAGGACTCCGGTTGGGTAGTGGCTAACCTTTCAGGTCTGGGTATCACATGGACCTGGGCTCACCACTTTTCAGCTGTGTGGCCTGGGCAAGTCTTTTGACCCTTCTGAGCTTCAGTTATACCATTCGTAGACCGGGGCTGATAATAGTTATGATTGTGCAGAGAATTTCACGAATTAGAGCCCACCTGGCCAAGGGTGTCCCTGCCTCTCTGCAGCTGTGGGCCTGACATCAGCTTTGACAGTGCTCAGTGCTGAGGATCAAGGCAATGTTCATGTTCACGTGAGTTTAAGTTTTTTTCTTTGGCAGTAGCTTTATTTTTGGGGAATTTCACAAACAGCCCTTGGGATCGAAAGAGATCTGTCCCATGAAGTGTTGCAAAACCATTGCTCTTCGAGCTTCCTCAATCTGCCTCTCTGTCCTTCTACTGCGAATCTGTGTTCTAATCTTGTGTGATTCTCCCACATAATTTTGGAGCTACTTTGGGGTACACAGACACAGACACACACACACAAACATGCTCACTCGTGCGCAAGGAAACCAGATTGGGGACGGACTATGTCTTACTCAGCGATGTGCTGGTACATGTTCAACAACAGACCCTCTGGAAAAAGAAAGCCCCGATTGGGGTTTGCCGATTCCCATGGTGTAAATACTCACGACGGTCAATTTCAAGCCACCAATGTGACGTTGCTGAACGTGGAGTTGGGGGGCGAAGCCATCGCCGCCTGTGAGCAGGTTCGCACAGGCTGCGGCACAGCACGCCTTTCTCATCCCTGCCTCCCTGTTGCCAACGCAGTGACCAGCCCAGAGTTAGCATTCACCCATCGTGTGCGCGTGTGAGGGACACCAAATCCTGCTGACCTACCCCAGACCTGACCACTGCCTCCCCCACGCCTGTGCATACTCACAGAGTCAGTCCTGCACTCAGTGGCTCCCAGCACTGGTCCAGCGCCCCAGAAAACACACGCTAGCACCATCTTGCTCAAACAACATGTGCACAGCACGCAGAAATCACGCATACACCCGAAGCGTGGCACGCACAGCTCTGCTCGTGGCCACAGTCACGGTTCCCCCTGCACACACGTTCTCACACAGTTGTACACTTTCAATCACAAACGCAGGCACACACACCAGGGCATGCCCGTGCACACGCAGGTGTCTCACGGTCACTGGCGCGTGCGTCCTGGCGCACACATCCCCGACGCACATTCTTTGAGCAGATGCGAGGGTGTGAACTTAGATGCTCTGCTCGCGGGAACAAGCAGGAGCCGAAGCCCTGCCTTCCTCACCGTAGTGCACGCACGCCACGGCACTCCCACAGCTCACTCACCACCACGCCTGCCCTCTGTCCCCCACATCCCCTGCAGGCATCTCCCCTACCCCGCCATAGCCAGGGAAGCTGGCCGGGCTGGGTTGGTGGGTGTGGTGTTTGGGAGTTAGAGAGGAATTCCAGGCGGGCCCCTTCTGCTCCCCTGGCCAACGTTAAGTGCCTTCAGACTGAAAAGAACCGTCCAGAGAGGCTTTTCCGGCTGGAGATTAATGTCACTGAAAAATGTGGGTCCCGAGCGATTAATGCAGCCTTCTTTGCCGCACATTATGTGAGTGCACTAAAGCGAGAGGGGGCTCATTTTTGGCGTGTTTTTAACCTGCTTGGCTCAAAGTGAAAGAAGAAAAGAAGAGTCCGGGGCCCGGGAACCTGAGGGTGGGAGCCTCATGGTCAGAGAGAGCCCCAGAGGCCAGTAGGGTGAGGCTGGGTCAACCAGGTCCTTGGAGGGTCCCAGCCAAGTCACCACAAGACTTGGAGGAGAGGTAATGGTGGACCCCACCAGTCTTGGAGTCCCTGGTGGTGTAGCCACGGAGGTACACTAAGGCTCCTGGCTACGTCGCATTGGCTAGGGGAACCAGTCCTTCGCGAGCTGTCTCCCAGCACAGGCGGAAGACCCTGGATTCAAAGCCCAGCTCTGCCGAGGGACCTTGGGCATGAGACTCCAGCTCCTGGGACCTCATCTTCTCCATCTGTGAAATGGCCATGATGCAGTATCTGCCCCATGGGTTTGTGGTGAGGATCAAACGAGATCATTCACATGAACCTCTTGGCAGTTTCAGGCGCACAGGAAGTGGCTGAGAGAACAGCAGCCTGCCAAAGGGAAGGTGGCAGTGGTGCGTGTGGTTGCGTGAATGAGCATGTGTGTGTGTACATGTGTGTGTGTGTGTGTGTGTGTGTGTGTGTTGAGAGAGAGATTAGTGCTTCGAAACAGATGAGCCTGGGCTTCAGTCCTGTTTTGTGACCTTGAGCAAGTGTGATTTCTCCCTGAGCCTCAGTTTCTTTGCCTGGCATCGAATAATACCCACACAGGTTACTGTGTGGATCCAAGGTGATCGTATAGGTCAGGTGCCCGGCACAGTGCCCGCCGCCCACCAGGGGCCCTAAGCACGATGGCAGTGGTGAGCGGGCCAGTGTGAGGATTCGGCTCGCAGCGATGGCCTCCCACCCCTGCCTGCAGACGGGCTTGGACTCAAACTGGTCGAATGCACGCCATACCCTCTCACCGTTGGTCCCTGGGGGTTGGGTGGAGTGGGAGGTGGCACAGGACGAGCAAACAGGGCAGGGGGTGGTACAGGCACTTGCAGGAGTCTCCCTGCCAAGGCGCTGGCAGGGTGGGGGAGGGGGAGCCCACCCCGATGTCCCGGAAGCCTCTGAGGAGGGGGCGGAGGAGACAAGCTGGGTGGGGGCACTGTGACACCTGTTGTCTGTGACGTAGGCCATGTGACAGGCACTGGGGAGCTCAGCCTCTGTCCCCCCATCGGTTCTGCTAGGAAACCCTGGGGAAATTGAGGCACAGAGTGGGTGAGTGACCTGGCTTTGGTCATGCAGCCACGAAGCGGTCAAGACACAGGTTCCCTCGGCATGGACGGCTCCTTGGCTAGGCAGGAACAGCCGGCATGTTGAGGGGACCAGGAACATGTGGAAGAACGTGTTCCCCACGTGTTCAGAAACACCAAACAGGCCGTGTTGTTTCTTGGCATAAAACTCGTCCGCGGCTTCCCCTGCTCTCGGGAGGGCGCCTGAGCACCCACCTGTCAGCCGCGGGGTCTGGGCCCTGCCACCTCTCCAGCCTCTCTCGGGTGGCACCATGCTGACTCTCCCTGCCCCATCCCTGGGCTCCACCCCTCCGAGCCCAGCTCCAGGGAGCCTCCCCCTCCCCACCCCTACCTTGGAAGACCAGGTGCCCAGACACTTGGGTTGTTTACGGTTTGCCTTCTCTGCGCTAGGTCAGCTCCGTGGGGCGGAAGCTGTGTCCCACCTGTGTTATGTGTCGGCGGCAGCTACGTAGCACCTGTCCTGGAGCAGGTGCGCCCCGCGTGCTTGTGTGAGAGGAGCAGCCGAGCGGCGGACGGCCAGGCTGGCGTCTGGCCCCAGCAGGATCCAAGGGGCGTTTGGGCCCCGCGTGGCTGGGGTCTCAGTTCCACGGCAGGGGAGTCGCCTGGAAGCTCAGTCATGGGAGGGGGCGTCAGGTGTCTCAGGCCACATTCTGCTGGGGAGGCAGGAAAGACAACGGGGTTTCTGTAGGATTTGTCTGACTTATTTAGAATCTTCTACAAGCCTCTGACTTGACTTCCCACTTAAGGTGACGGAATAAGTACCATCCGGGAATGGAATTCAGGGCTAAGGGCCTTCCCTGGGAATTCAATCCTCAGAGTCGCCCCGAGTGGGCACTGTTGTTATCCCTGTTTTTCACAGCAGGAACTTGAGGCTCGGAGAGGCTCTTGGCCAAGCCAAGGCCAGACCTGTCTGTGCCTGACATGCAGAGGGATGGCTTTTCCCCTAAGCGCCGTCACCTCTGTGCTGATGGAACTGTGAGAGGACACGTCGGCCCCATTCCCCAGGACCGAGGACACTGATCTTGATGCAAAAAGGAATCGTTGCCTGTTTGTTTTTGAGACACGGTGTTGCTCTGTTGCCCGGGCTAGAGTGCCGTGGCGTCAGCCTAGCTCACAGCAACCTCAAACTCCTGGGCTCGAGCGATCCTCCTGCCTCAGCCTCCCAAAGTGGTAGGATCACAGGCCTGAGCCATCACATTCTTTGCTATTCCTCCCTTCAAGAGGTGGTTTCATTCTCCTCCCCTTGAGTGTGGGCGTAGTGACTTGCTTCCACTGAATAGAGTGTGGCAGCTGTGTGTGATTTATAAGACCAGGTCACGAAAGGTGTTGCAACATCCTCCTCATTCTCTTCCACACCCCTCGCTCCGGGGGAAGCTGCCACCATGTTGTAAGGATGCTCGAGCACTCCTGCGGAGAGGCCCACCCGGTGGGAAACTGAGGCCTGCTGCTGGCAGCCATGGGAGTGAGCCGTCTTGGAAGCAGATCTCCCTGCCGCCGTCGAGCTTTCTGCTGACGGACATCGGACCTGACATCTAGACAGCCACCCCCTGAGAGACCCAGAGCCCAAAGCACTCAGCTAAGTTACTTCCAAATTCCTGCCCCGCAGACACGATGAAATAATAAATGTTTATTGTTTTGAGCTGCTAAATTTCGGGATAACTTGTTCTACAGCAATAGATAACTGATACACTCATGTTGGTGGAAACGGCCCAGATGCTCATCAACAGTAGATTACGGTGTAGTCACGGGCTACAACACTGCACAGCAAGGAGAAGGAAGGAACTCTCGCCACCAGCAACAACGTAGATGCATCTCCCAAATGCGTAGACTGAAAGAGGCTGGACCACATAGCACCGGCTGCGTGGCTCCATCCATAGAAAGTTCAAAGACGGGCAGGACGAATCCACGGTGACAGGGTCAGGAGAGGGTTAGCGTGGGCAGGGTGGGCGGAGTGGCCACCAGGGTCTGCAGGGGGCTTCCGGGTGCTGTTTACTTGGATGTCTGCAGTTTGTGAAAACTCATCGAGCCGCAGACTTACGACTTACAGACTTGTCTACATTTTTGTGTATTAGACCTTAATGAAAGGATTTTAAAAATGCTGCCAGTTTGGAATAGGGTGCATACAGGGTAAAGTGGGCAGGTCAGGAATCACATCTGGCTGTAGGGTGAGCACTGATTTGGAGGTTCCAGGCCTGGAAGCCTCTGAGCAGGCTGGAGGGGGGTGGGCTAGCCTTGGAGGTGGGAAGAGAAAGGGTTGGGATGGTGGCCGTGTTGGGACCTCCCACTCCCTTGGGCTTTGGCCTGGGGTCTCACCTCCGAAGCTCCTCTGAGCTGATGGACAGGAAAGGACAAAGGCTCAGCCCCGCACTAGGGGTGAGGTCAGCTGGGGGCTTTCCTTGCGAGGTCAGCTGGGGGCTTTCCGGGGCGGCAGCGAGGGCAGGGGGAGTCCTGCTTGGCTTTGTGCCGCAGGGATTTGCCGTAATCCTGGTGGTTCCCTGTAGCCGATCTAATCCCCACCCACGGGGCTGAGCCTTTTCAAGATCTGACTTTGGCCTGAAAGGCTCCCAGAGGGGCCCACATTCCTGCCCACGGCAACCCCGCTCCTAGGAGGGAGCTCCCCAGGGTCCTGCCCCGCCCCAGCATGGTGCCCCTCGCCCTTGGAAAAAAGACTCCACAGCGCTCACAAATTCAGGACGAGTTGAAACGGCCGTGCGAGGATCCCCAGCATCCGACCTGCCTCCTTGAGGGAGACGGAGGTCTCTGCCCGCGGGGTCCTGGGCCTTGCTGTGCCCCCAGGAAACGGGGGCAGGCTGCTGCGAAGACCTGCCTGGGGGGCCGAACGGCCTCCAAGGCCCACAGGAGCTTCCTCTTTCGCCGCATTGCTCCCTTGCCAGGCTCCAGCCCGGGCATCCCTGTCCCTAATCCCGCCACGCTGCTCCTTGCTGCGGGACCGTGCGGGCACGTTCCCTCTGCTCGAACGTCTCTCCCCGATCCTCCCGTGGCTGTTCTCGCTTGTAACTGAGGGTTCAGCTCGAACGTCACTTCCCCCAAGGGACCGTCCCAGAGGCACCAGAGTCCCACTCTGTCGCGTCACCCTGTGTGTTGTCTCCCCCGACTGGAATGTGAGACTGTTACGAGCAGGGGCCTCATCTGCTGTGCTGGTGGCTGTCCCCGCACCCCTGGGATAACACCCAGCGCCAAGTGGGTTCTCAGTGCGCTGTGTCCCGTGGTGAATGAAGGAAGGAAGGAATGAGAGAGGACAGAGTGACCTGGGGAAGAAGGAGGAAAAACCTGGAAGGGAGTGATTCTGCTCAACTTGTGGATCGCATATATTATCTCCCTTAACACTTCAAACTATCCCGTGAAACCAGCATCATTAGCCCATTTTTACGGACGAGAACACTCAGGGGGTGAAGGTTAATAACTTGACCAAGGCCACACAGCCTGTAAGTGGTAATTGACCCCATTCAGTGACGGTGGCTCCTGCGACAGAGGACAGACATGCAGGAAAAGAATCCTTGCTGGCCTTGAATTTCACTCTTAGCCATACATCGAAACTCCCAGCACCTGAAATTTTGCTTTTAGACATCCATTCCTCTTGCCTAGACATTGCCCTCTCAAGAACTCCTCTATTTCCACTTTTCTCTTGGTAGTGAAAGAATTTGCTCGAATGATCGTTGTAGGTGCATAACGCGGTAGCTCTAGCAGGAGTGTCAGAGGCTGTGTTCTAACCTGCTCATTTTACAAGCAGAGACACTGAGGTCCCCAAAGCAGGAATAATGTCTTCAAAGTCACCCAGTAGGTGCTCACTAAGTGCTTGCTAATTGAATCAACATAAGTGCGTGTATTATTGACAGAGGGAGCACAGCGTGTTTGCCAAGTCCCAGGCAATGCTGCTTTGACTCCCAGGGTGTGTCCAGCACTTCACAGTGTCCAAAAGCACGTGCATATACATGGCTGTAGGTAAGCACTGCCTTTATTCCCTCTTTACAGATGGGGAAAGTGAGGGCCAGAGAGGTAAAGTGTCTGTCCAAGGTCACACAGCAAGCTAAGAGGTAGTGCTGGGATTTGCACTTAGCTGTTGTGTAAACTCCAGGGCTTCCTCTGGAACTCTGGCAGAGGGTTCAACAGCTTTTCCTGTGGCCCTTCCCGGTGGTCCCTGGGCTGGTCCATGGGGACACTGACGTGGGGGCCAGGGGTAGCCCCGAGCTCACTCAGCCGGAGGTTGTGAGTGTGTACATACATGTGAGGGAGAAGTCAGTGGCCTCAGCTCCGCTGCTCCCGAGAAGGTTTCTGGTGGCTGCAGCTCGTGATTTGCGTGGGGCACAGGCTGCCCAGGAGTGTCTGGGACTCCTGCCTGCCTGGTGCCACCCCCACCCCTCCCAGTCCCGGGCAGATGGGCAGATCCTGTGCTGGGACTTGCCGGAGCCTCCGCATCAGGCGAGGCTGCAGGTACATTCCTCCTGCCTGGAATCCTCCTGCAGCAGCCGGGGGCCAGGCACTGACTAATTCTATACAAATTGGCTAATATTCCGAAGAATGCCATTCTGTAAGAAAGCAAATATTTAAATACTCAAGGATGGACCCTCTCCGCCCCCGCACCCCGCACCCAGGCCCTGCCACCTGCCAAATGCTGGCAGAGCCTCTGGGAGGCATTTTGGGGCTGCACACCTGGTGGCCCCGTGAGAGCTCTGTGTCTGCCTAGACTGGGGCAGGGGCGATGGCCGATGGGTCTCTGGAAGCAGGACCCCGGAGGGGGCTGTGCGGAAGCCCCCACTAGACAGGTGCCGTCCAAAAGGAAGGGAGAGGCTTGGTGAGCACCAGGCTGGAGAATTAGGAACCCTGTTACGGGCTGTGTCAACTCTTTGGGCCTCAGTTTCCCTGTATGGAATATGGGGTGTAAGATGGACCAAATAAGTCACTCTGTAATCCGGCTGGGCCCTGCCCCCTCCCCGGTCTATGGAAGCAGAGTCTGAGAAGGCAGGGCCCTGCACCCTGCATTTTGACCAAGCCCCGTGAGGAGCATGATGCCTCTGGTCCAGCCCCCTCTGCCTGTTCAGGCCACACTGGCCGGACAGGATCACCATGGGCGGAGCTCAGCGAGGCCTCCCTCAGCTCTGGGTGGAGAGCTGGGCGCCTGAAGGCCTGCGACGGGAACAGCGCAACGAGGCCAGAGAACCTGTGCAGTCCATGGGATCATGGCTTGTGGGGTGGGGACAAGGGCTGGCTCAAGGCCCAAGAGGGCCATGTCTTAGCAAAAGGACTGTATGATTAAGAGTAAAACGTCAGGTGCTGGGAATTTCAGTGTACGACCGAGAGTGAAATTCAAGGCCAGCAAAGATTCTTTTCCTGCACGAGGCTTTCCCATCTCAGCCTCATTCCTGGGCCACCCAATGACTCTCTTCTTTGATCTCCCAGGGCACCCACTCCCTCCCTCTCGTTCACAGACTGAACCCTCAGTTACGCAACCTCACATTTTGCATTACTTTATGCCTTCCCTTTGTCACGCATTGCGGGGCAGGGCTCGCAGTTGGACACTTCTCTTGCGCTCTCTCTCTTTCTCTTCACAGAAGCCCCATGAAGTGGCTTCTTGTGCTATCCCCACCTGACAGAAAGGTAAACTGAGGCACAGAGCAATTGTGTGCCTGCCCAGGAGCACCCAGCGAGGATAAGTAGAGCTAGGACTTGCCTCTGGTTCTCCCAGCCCCGGGGCCTGTTCTCATACCCACCCCTCCGTTGTCTGGGGCGGTTCCTCCAGGGCAGGGACTGTGGCTGTTCCCTGTGCCCTCAGCACCCAGGGTGAGGTGGGGCACATGGCAGACCCTGCCCAGTGCCGACCACATGGGTCTGTCATGAATGTTAAATAATTACCCCATTTCACAGATGAGGACACTGAGGCACAGGAATTGAATGGCTTGTCCAAGGTCCTAGAACAGACAAGCTGCAGGGTGATTGTCTTAAGTTGGGCTCCCCCGGAAGCAGACCCCGAGTCAAGGATTCGAGTGCGAACAGTTTACCTGGGAGGTGATTTCCAGATGTCCAGGCAGATGAGTCGGGAAGAGGATGGAAAGGGAAAGAAGCCGACGGGGGTGCCGATAACAGGGGAGCACCGTGGACAGCTGGGCTCAGGCCCGCTGGCGACCTCCAGGACGCTGTGCAGAACGTGCCTTGCGTCGTTCCATGGGGTGAGGAAGCTGGGGTGTTTGTCCTCCAACACCCACCTGTGTCTGGCTGACGGGGTCCCGGGCAGTTCTGGCCCCACATGTCCTGTGGCCAGGCAGGCAGACAGTCGCAGGGACGTGGGTGAGAAGACCGTGGCGTGGTAAGTGTAGGCGGGACACTGGCAGCTGCTGCCGCAGAAGCGTTCGCAACTTGGGTTTGCAGAATCCAAATCCACCTGTCCATCCATCCATCATCTCCCAGGCCCGCCCGGTGCTAGGCACAGTCCCAGGCCCTGGAGGTCCAGAGAGAACGTCTCGGTCACCCCCTTCCTCTAAAGAGGCTGCCCTTCTCCAGCCATTGCTGCGAGGTGACCAGATGGCGGGGGCGGGAGGCGTGGTGGCTCCTACGGCAGCACCCCTGCTCTCCTGCCCCAGAATGTCTGGGCTCGTGGCTCCCCAGCTCCTCAGAGGCTCCCGCAGGTGCCGCTGTCATTTCAGGAAGCCCCGCGGAGGAAACACAGCCCTATTCATGGGCCGGCTGCTTGTAAACCTAGAGCCCGGTGCTGGCGCAGGGACCAGCGCAGGCTTTACCTGCCCCCCTGTCCCAGTGCCAATGGGGGCTCCGTGCCTGACTCCTCAACCAGGGCCGGTCTGGGGACATCCATTGGGTCTTTGCTGAGCAGCCTTGGGAGCTGGGGCAGTGCCACGATGCTACTGGCACCAGCCTCCCTTTCTGTTGTCCTGGTGCCCAGAGACTGCCTGCTTGGACACAGGCCGTGCCGGGCTCGCAGCCTGGAGAGGAAGGGGGCACAGAGAGCCATCACTGCGCACCTGGTGGGTGCGGGCGCTCTGCATGGCGGGCCTCCCTGAGCTCTCGTGTCAACACTAGAGGGGGGCTTCTCACCTCCTCCGTGCCCTCGAGAAAAGTAAGGCTCAGAGAGGGGAAGTGCTGCACCCGCGGCCACACAGCCCGTGGACGTGGATGCAGGAATGAGTCCCAGTCTTTGTCCTACCGGCTCCTCTGAGAATGTCCCTTCCTCCTTCATCGCCACCATCACCGTCACCAGATGCAGACTGGCTGAGCGGCTCTTTCCTTCCCCAGAGACCACAACAGTTCTGGAGCCCAGGTCACACGTGCATGGCGGAGGATACAAGGAGCACAGGTGACCTGCTGCAGGCCACGGACTGCTGCCTTGCAGTGGGAGCACAGGTTTGGAGCAGGCCAGACATGCAGGACACAGGTCATGGTGTTGGCTTTGCCCGTTCCTGGCTGTGTGACCCTGGGTAAGTGGCCTCGCCTTTCTGGGTTGCTCAGCTTTCTCAACAGTAGATGGGGAGAAACGCACACCCGTCCTGCAGGAAGGGTGGAGGCGGGAACGGGACAAAGCGTGCAAAGTGCCCCCCGTTTGCACCCTGCATTTGCGAAGCTCCCCCGACCCCAGGAGCGTGAGGACCCCAGGGGCTCCAGCCCTTGGAAGGGAGTGTGGGGAGGAGGGGCGGCGTGGCAGGCGTTGGAAGGGCCTCCCCAGGCCTGGCTGGGGGTGTGCGTGTTTGTGCACGCAGGCTGGGGCCTGGTGGCAAAGGGGCAGCCCTGTCGCTCCCCACTCCTGCCTGCTGTCCTCTCCTGCCCCTCCCAGGGTCTGTCTTCACTCACTCAGCCTCCCCTAGTCCCCCAAGGGCTGGGGGGCACTCTTGGGTCACCTCTGGGTTGTGTAATGATGATTGGCGGGTGGCGTGTGACCCATCGTCGGGCCTGAGTCCCTGTCGGGCAGGAAGCCCTTCACCCAGCTCTGGCTCCTCCTCCTGTCTGGGTTCTCCTGCCCGTCACCCACCCGCAAGGTGGGAGACCGAGCTTCAGAGAAGGCAGGGCTTGCCCAAGCCGCGCAGCCCCTCGGCGCCACGGCTGGGCTGGGCACAGAGGGCTGGGTCTGCGCTGGCACAAGGAGGCCTGGCTGCTGGGTGGGGGGGGGACAAACCTGCTCTCAGATGTGGGGGATCACTGGGGCAGGGGCCTAACCATGCGGAGCCCCGGGAATCACATTGGGGGGACACCTCTGTTCATTCAGCAGTCACCGAGCACTCTGTCTGCCAGTCCCTGTGCCCGGGGGTGAGGGCTCAGAAACGGGCACGTCTCTGCCCCGAGGAGCCTGCGTCTGGGGGGCAGGGAGGGGGCAGGGCCAGAGCCTCGGCCTCTCAGTGGCTGGACCGTGTGACCCTGGGAGCACCCCTCAACCTCGGGGCCTCGGTTTTCTCCCCCGTCTGGTGCAGCGCTGGGATAGCGCCTTCCTAGGGCCGTTGTGACCCTGGAGGTCGGGACCTGTGAGGCTCACAGCGCAGTGCTCACCGCGGGAAGCTCGGTGCCAGCTGCTATCAGGAGGGTGGTTTCCAAGGCCGCCTGCTGCAGGCCAGACACTTCGGATACTACCTGTGTGTCTCGCACAGCTCCGAGAGGTAGGTTACAGGAGGGGAAACTGAGGCTCAGGCCAGGAGGTGCCACGCTCGAGGTCACACATCCAGGAAGTGGTGGGCTGGGTGTGAAGCCAGTTCTGTCTGCCACACCCCGCAGGCTTCCCTGTGCCACCTTCCCGCCTCAGCAGAGCCCCAGGAGGGCAGAGCCACCCTCACCAGGCCGCCGAGGACCCGCCGGGCGCCCCCTCCCCTCAGGGCCTGCCGGGGTCTCAGCCCCCGTGATGGATGAGTCTGGGGTTGTTTTTTTCTGGGGCGGCCGCCAAGGCCAAGGGTCCTGCCAGGGTCTTCTCTGGCTTATGTCCCCCACCCTCCCCTGCCCCCCCTTTCCCCAGGGGGCCGTGCTGCGACTGTCCGGGCCTGCCTGCCCCCTCCTCCCTCATAGCTTACATTCCTCCAGAAGCTTCTCCCCCGGGCCAGCGGGCGGTCAGCGCCTCCCTGTGCTCAGCCCTCCCCTCCCTTGCTGCTCCCCACATGTTGGCAGGGGGTCCCAGGGTGCCACTGGCTCCTTCGCCCCGTCCAGCTTCTGCCTGGCTCTCCCGGCCCATCCCAGGGGCCTCCCCCAGCGTCCTGTCCCCAGGCTGCCCAGATGGGGTGATGCTTAACCAGAGGGACAGAAGTCCAGTGCTGGGGTCTAGGGCTTAAGAAGAGGAAATGCAAGTGGACAAGTGAAATGCTCTTCAAACCACGCTGGGAAGGCATCTGCCCACGTGGTCCCTGCGGACGGCAGTGCCCGGCACAGTTTGTCCCCACCCGAGAAGGTTATCCTTCAACTGACAGATCTTGCCAAGCCTCAGTTTCCTCATCTGAAAAATGGGGCCATAAAATCTACCTCATAGAGTCAGAGGGTTCAGTGAGATTCTAATGAATCTTACATGGCGTCTTGGCAGAGAAGGGATTTAAAAAATTGCATTATCTAGATTATTGCGGAATCAGGGAGTTTGCCCAGGGAGAAGGCATGCTGGGAAGGGCATTCCGAGCAGAATAAACGGCTTATGCAAAAGCGAGGCGGTGTGATACGATACGAACGGTGAAGTCGGCGCGGCTGGAGCTGGCCTGCGCTGGCTTGCAGGAGCTGGCTGTTAGAGGCTCAGGAATTTGGAGCTGATTGCTGGGCACAGCCACCACTGAAAGTAAAATTATATACATTTACAGTTAAATCATGTTACCAACAGAGGTGATAAATACTCAAAGTTCGTTACTTCCTAATCATTCTACTATTATTATCTATAGCAGATGATAGTAAATAGAACATTATCTGTTCTAAAGTTGCTCGTTTCGATTCTGTCTGTGTGTTGGGAATACTATTTATTCATATAACTGTGTGCTACCTCTCGGTTCCTCCCAACTTTGAGTTCAGGGATGTCATGTTGGTAGTGTGAAGTTGGTCACGGTGAGCGTATTTACACCATGGAAATTGGCCAGTGCTACAAACCCAGGACCCCACCCCCCACCCCCAAGAGCCTACTGTTAAGCATTTGCCAGCACACCATTGCCCTGCACCGGGCTGTACTGTCCCCGGGTGAAACGTGGGTTGTGTCGCCTCCTCCCCATTTTATATGTCATTATCCCCATTGTACAGTTGCAAAAACTGAGGCATGAGGGAGATGAAGCCATTTTCTCAAAGTCATAGAATGAGCAAAACTTGGGAGTGTTCCTGGTGTGAGGGTGTCCGGGTGAGGCTGTGATTGGGGGTGTTCCTGGTGTGGGGTGTCTGAGTGAGGGTGTGGTTGGGGGTGTTCCTGGTGTAGGGGTGTCTGGGTGAGGCTGTGGTTTGGGGGTGTTCCTGGTGTGGGGGTGTCTGGGTAAGAGTGTGGTTTGGGGTGTTCCTGGTGTGGGGGTGTCTGGGTGAGTGTGTGGTTGGGGGTGTTCCTGGTGTGGGGGTGTCTGGGTAACAGTGTGGTTTGGGGTGTTCCTGGTGTGGGGTGTCCGGGTGAGGCTGTGATTGGGGGTGTTCCTGGTATGGGGTGTCTGGGTGAGGCTGTGATTGGGGGTGTTCCTGGTGTGGGGTGTCTGGGTGAGGCTGTGATTGGGGGTGTTCCTGGTATGGGGGTGTCTTGGTGAGGCTGTGGTTGGGGGTGTTCCTGGTGTGGGGTGTCTGGGTGAGGCTGTGATTGGGGGTGTTCCTGGTAGGTGAGGCTGTGGTTGGGGGTGTTCCTGGTGTGGGGTGTCTGGGTGAGGCTGTGGTTGGGGGTGTTCCAAGTCCTGACCTTTTCCTTGTCGTCTTCTCCCCTCAAGGAAGGCTGGATGCGACCTGGAAGAGATGGAGGCTGAAGGAGCCTGGAAGGTGTTCTCAGGGGTTCCCTCTGACCCGCCTCCTTGCGGGGCTGCCCTCTGAGTGTCACCTGCCTGCAGTGGCCCTGCTCGGCCCTTGGCATCCACGGCTCAGATGGTGCCAGTCTGGGCTCCGGCACTGGCCTGGGAGCCACCTCCGAGACTCACCTGCCAGGCCTCGTTGCGCAACCACCCTGGGCTGCAGCTTGGCTGGGCGGCAGCCGGTTTGTAAATACACGTGTTTTTGGCACCTTCTCCCATTAGGCTGTGTAATTAATTGCTTTGACCACACGTGGCCGACAGTCCCAGTGGGACCCTGCTGGTGCTGTGCCCAGCCTCGCAGCTCCCAGGGAGGCTCCAGGCCTCTTTGGGGGTGATGCCTCCCTTCCTAGGTTCTGGGTCAGGGGGACCCAGAGGCATCTGACCCTTGGGGAGCCCCTACTGTGTGCAGGAGACTTTCCACGCTGAGAGGTGGCATGGGCTGGTGGCTGAGAACCTGGGCTGTGTGTCCACCCAGACCCGGGAGCTGTGTGGCCTGGGCTTCAGTAGCCCCATCTGTAAAATGGGCATAACGACCGCTCCCTCCATGGCTGGGGGAAGAATGGAATGGGTGTCATCTGTGGAAGGTTCAGGAAGGAGAGTCCGTGGGCATAGAGGGCACTCTCCTTCCCATCCTGCATGGGAGGCAACTGAGGCACAGACAGGCGAAGCCACTGCCTGAAGCCGCGTGGCTGGATCATGGGCACCTTCCTCACAGCCAGCGGGGCTGAAAATTGTTTCCTTCCAAAGGAGAAACGGAGGGAGGGAGATCTTCATTGCTTAAAATCCACCAGCATTTGCAAGCCTCTTCCCCAAGCTCTTTAAGCAGCTCCCTGCGTGCAGGTGTGGAAGCCAGCTTACAGCAGGAGCCCAGAGGGGTTGGTGACACAGCAGGGAAGGGCTAGTCCTGTAGCTGAAGGGTGGCCTGTCTCTAAATCAGGGATTTAGAGACCCAGATTCTGGCCCTGCTGAGGGATTTGGGGCAGGCGACATCCCGCTCTGGGCCTCAGTGTGCCAGGCAGAGATTAGGAAGACAGTCTGTTGGAAGCGATGGCGGGAGAGAGCACGAGGAGGTTAGGGGCTGGTTGGGTCGGGCTGTGTGTCGCCGTTGCCCACCTGTACACTCACCTGTGTGCGGCTCCGGGCAGGCCTTCCTGCACACAGGTGCACATGCACGCGGTTGTACGGCTGCTTGAATGCACATGCTGCCCCCCTACACGTGTGTTCATTCCACGTGGACCCTTGCACATACATGCTCATATGCACCATACACACACTTGAGCATGCACATACCCTTCCCTAACCCCAGAAAAATATGCCACCAGGTGGCAATTGATTTGCCCCTTCTTCCTACCCTCACTTACAAAAAGTCTTCCAGGGACACATTCAAAGTAAAAGAGAGAAAGGAGAGAAAAAAGGTTTAGAAAGAGAAGAGGTTTCTGGGATGTCAAGTGCTCAATTTAGCCTTTGAGTTTCCTAGTGGCCAAGGTAAAAAGGGATAAGTGACCTTTGTATCCCACTTCCATGGGATGATTGCAACAAGGACCAATAAGATCTTGGATATGAAAGCACTTCACAAATTATGAGACCTCTGTCAAGACGGGGTGAGAGTGACAGTTGTTAACAATATCTGACTTCACAGCTGGGACTGAACCTTAGGCCTTAACCTTATCCACCGCACCTGCTGCTGGTGCTGAAGGCCTTTCCAGCACTGTCTCCATCATTCCTCACCCCAAGATAGATACTCACACAGCACTAGGCCTTTGTTCAAGCTGTTCCCTCAGCCTGGGACACCTGGCTCACTGTCTTATCTCCATACCCTACTCCTCCAGAACCCTTTGCTGGACTCCCCAGGCTGGGTCTGGGGCCCGTCATTCCCTGTCACTCCTTCTGGGCTTCTGCAATTCCATCACTGCACGCACTGCACGGATTAAAATCTCATCCATCCCCAGATGCCTTGAGGGCAGGGGTGGGAGCCCTGTTGGTTTTGGCATCCCCAGTGCCTGGCACAGGCCCTGGCACAGAGTTAGTGCCTAGAAGGGGTTTGCTGAATGAATACACGTCGGTAATGAGCCCACACCCTGTCCTCCAATCTCCACCTGTCCCCGTCGGGGCAGAGCACCTGGGGATCTAGGCGTCGCTCCCCAGGAGCCCTGTCTCCCCAGCACCTGCCCTTGCCTGCCCGGGAGGGTGGGTCCTGACCCCAGATGTCTCCTGCTTCCCAGAGCTGCCTAGAGCCTGGAACCTTCTGGGGCCTTGGCTGGAGGGGAGTGGCCAGGGCAACATCAGGGTGGGAGGAGGGTCCCCGATCGGGCCCGCTGTTCAGTCATGCATATTCACTCATTCCGCCGCCGAATTCTTTACCTGTATCTTGACGTTTATTCTTGTCGATGTCGCCCAGCAACCTCCTGAGCTCTTTTATCCCTACCGCGCAGATGTGTGAACCGAGGCTCAGACGCAAGTGCTCTCCACGGTGTGTAAGCGGTGGCAGGTAGGCTTAGGGGACCGTGTCTGTCTCTGCACACTCGTGGCCTGATGGGGAGTCAAGAGGGAGACAAAAATAAATCAAGCCCTGGGGGGTGACAGCCATTTAGGAGAGGGACACTAGTGAGTGTGAACACCCCCACCGCACGCCTGTGCAACACTCGAACCCACGTGTTCCTGGTCCGCCGTTACCCCCTGCTCAGCACACCCCGCATATGTCTCCCAGGCACCCACAATCCCACGCGCCAGGGCTCGTCCCTTGCACACCCGCGACGCCCCTCTGCTGGCCTTTTCGAGGCCAGGCAGGACAACACCCCAGACACACCGCACCCCCAGCTCGCACAGCCTCCTCACCTGGCGCTCACATACCACGCAAGTGCACACGCTTGTGTACACTCTCGAGCATCTACCCCCCATGCCTGGCCACCACCCGACTCCCAGATGCCACCCCAAAGGCGCCAGGCACCTCGGGCACCCAGGGTGATTCCCATGAGGTGGGGCAGGTGTTTCCAGACGCTTGGGCTTGCCCCGAGGGTGGGGTCGGCCTGGCCGGGGGTGCAGGGCTGGGCAGCAGCGGGGGCAGAGATGGGATGCCCACACCTGTGCGGACCTGCCCGGGGCTGGTGCTAGCACAGTGGCCGCTCCCTCTACCCTCCAGCCTATCAGAGGGCGGCCCGTGCCAGCTGGGGACGCCAGCCTCGCATTCCTGAAGTGTCGGGGAAGCCCGAGGAGGGGCACGGTGGGCAGGCCCGGGCCGGGCCCTTCTCTCGGATTTCAAGTCCCAGCTTCCCAGCTACGTGACCTCAGGCGGCGTGTTCTGCACCTCAGCTTGCTGCTCTGTAAAATGGGTGTGACCACAACCTTCCCTGCACGGCCCGAGGGAGGACAAGGAAGAGACTGGGCTGCCTGTGCTCTGTCTCCCCCACCTGGAGGCCTACGCCCTGTAACTGTCCCCACCTGTCCCCACCTGTATTTTTTAAAAAATAGCTTGATTGACCTATAATTCAAATACCCTACAATTTGCCTATTTCTACAGCTTAATGGCTTTTAGTATATTCACAGGCAGTGCAACCACCACCACTGCCAGTTTTAGAGCATTTCCGTCGCCACACAGAGAAACCCCGGTCCCTTGAGGTGTCAATCTCCTCCTATCCTCCCACCCCCAGCCGAAGCACCTGCTAGTTCACGCTCTGCCTGCAGGTTTGCCTATTTGGGACATTTCGTATGAGTGGTATTATATAACACACGGTCTGGATGTGACCACATTTTATATCATAGGTGGCTTCTTTTTCTCAGCCTAATGTCTCCAAGTTTCGTCCACCCTGTGGTCTGCTCAGTACTTCCTTTTATGGCCACATAATACGCCATGGTGTGGCCAGGGCACATTTGCTTATCCATCATCCGGTGATGACATTCGGGTGTCGCTGCTTCTCACCTGGTCCTGCCTGCCTTGATCGTTTCAGCCTCTGATCAAGCTGGGAGGCAGGACAGCCGGTGTCGGGGGACAGTTGGGCAGCAGGGGCTCAGGGCCCGAGGCTGGGATTGTGGGGCTGGTGGGAGCAGCCAGTCTTAAGGGGCTGGGACTCCCTGTCTTTCCCAGCTGCCATCATTTGGATACTTAACCCCCTTTCCCTCTTGTCCTCTCTCTTCTCACCTCCCTAGTAGAGACAATCAGAAGCAATATTATGCTGAGGCCTTTTGCACAAAGAATGTCGATGGATCCTAAAACAAACACACCCATGCACATAAAACAAAAGCCAGTGAAGTGGATAGTATCCGCACACTCAGTTTATAGAGAGGGAAACTGAGGCTGAGGGGGTTGAAGTAACTTTGCCAAGTCATACAAAGAACTCCTGAAGGGACAGGAATTTTTTTGCATTTATTTCGAGGACACGTCTCGCTCTGTCGCCCAGGCTGGAGTGCAGAGGCACGACCATAGCTCCCTGCAGGTTGAATTCCTGGGTTCAAGTGATCTTCCCGCCTCAGCCTCCGAGCAGCTATACTACAGGTGCACACCACCACGCCCAGGTAATTTTTCTTATTTTTTGCAGAGGTGAGGTCTCACTATGTTGCCCTGGCAGATCTCGACCTCCTGGGCTCAAGCCTTCCTCCTGCCTCAGCCTCCCAAAGTGCTGGGATTACAGGAATGAGCCACCGTGCCAGCCAGGGGCAGGATTTGAACATAGCCCTGTCCAGTTCTTGGAGAACCTGAAGTGACCCCCTCCTTCCTGCCTGTCCTCCCGCCTTGGGTCTCAGTCCCGCCCCAGTGCTACACTGCTGATTCAATACAATCCAGTCCAGTTTCTCTGTGCCCAGGTGTGTGCCAGGCCAGAGCTCAAGAGGGTAAGGGGAGAGGCGGCGGCAGGACCTCGCTCAGATTTATTATGTGCCAACCTTGGCTTGGGCCCTGGAATCCATATCTGAACCAGACACCATCCCTGGAAGCTGGAAGTCAGGGTGGGGGAGGGGTGCAGGCCGAGGGGGTTGGCACAGAAGAGCTGGCGACGGGCGGGGCAGGGGACCTGACCCGGGCAGGGCGGGGAGAGCAAGACAGGCTCTGGACGGCAGTGCTTGAGCAGGATGCAGACGGCTCCTGAGGGAGAGTCTTCCGGCAGAGGGAACGGCATGGGTAGAGGCAGGGAAAAGAGAAGGAGGGAGAAAGAACGCAGTGGCTTTGCCTAGAGCTGCTCCGTGGGAGGAGCCCAGAGCGTGATGGAAGAGATTTCAGAGATGGAGAGGGGCTAGACCCTGAGGAGCCTAGAACGCCAGGCAGAGAGGCTCAGACCTTCTTCCGTGTGCACTGGGGAGACACTGAGGACTCCAGAAGTCGAGTGACAAGCGCATGGAAAGTTCTGGAGTGGAGGTGGGGGTGGGGGCAGCTGGGGGCTGTGGGGGCAGCAGGAGGAGGGATGGACCTGGGACTGGGGTGGGGACAGCAAAGGCATGGAGGGTTTGAAAACGTCCAGGCAGTGAACCCGTAGGATCGAGTGCAAAGGACCCTGAACCCCAGGCCTGGGAGACCCCAGGGAACCCTCTGCTTGGACGAAGTGCTCCGCGGAAACGCGGCACCTCACACAACCGCGTGGGTGAATCTACAGCGCTGCGGCCGCAGGACTCCACCCATGGAAGAGGCAGACTGATTTGTGGGCACAGAAAGCAGATCAGGGAGGGTGGGGAGGCTGGCACGGAGGGGTATGAGGGAAACTTCGGGGGTGACGAAAATGTTCTTGATCTTGATCACAGTGGTCCCCTGGGTGTAGACACTGCCAGACTCACCCACCTGCACATACGAGGTCTGCGCACTTTACTGCGTGTAAATTATACCTCACAGAAGGAGAAAAAATTCAGTGGCTAAAAGCTGGTGAAATAGAAATAGTTCTTGGATGCGGCAAGGGTCAAAGGGGTCTCTGCTCCCTTCATCCCCAGGCTCCCAGGGCTCGGAGCAGCAGTGGGTGGGGATGTCCCGGGGCCTCTGTGGCTCAGACCCCAGCCTCGCCTCCCTTCCCTGTGGCTCCCAGAGTGTCCCCACCTCCAGCAACCCCCTGCCCTGCTCGGGTTGCTGCCTGCAGGGAGGGACACCGGGCAGCCCTTCCTGCAAATCCTGAATTAATGAAGCCCAGGAATCTACTGCCCATCAACAGCGTCTTCTTTGGGGTTTCGGTGAGAACTACAGGGATTAGGGCCTGGCAGGCAGGGTGCCTCCTCCCGGGGGGCTCAGTTTTCACCCCAGGAGAAATCTGAACTGGTCCCCTGACCCCCCACTCTCGTTTCCCGTTTGCAACAATCCCTTGTTCTTACAAGAGGCATTATCTGCCTAATCCCTGCCCGCCCTGGCTGGCTGGCTCCTGGGGTACAGGAGTGTGGGGGCCCCACTGCCCTCCTCCAGGCTGCCCCCTGCCTTGGGTGCCCGGAGCATCCCCTTCTCCACCCTCCTGGCCAAGGTGGCCGGGCCACGGGGAGAGGAAATGGCAGGCCATGAATGGGCTCCCGTCCCAGCCTGCCCAGCACCACCCCGAACAACACGCACACACACTTTTGAGGGGTTCTTGCGTTGGATGATGTGAATGGAAGGGGTGAGTGAGTGGTACCTCTGCACCCCCACTTAGCTCTGAAGGGTCAGCCATGCAAAGGACAGGCCTGATGCCACAGCATGTGACCACACTGGTGGGTGTTAGACACTTCGTACACCTCCTTGCAGACAGGGGGTCAGAGACACCTGACTTTGAACCCGAGCTCTAGCACTCGCTGGCCACGTGACCCTGGGCAGTTTCCTTGTCTGTAAAATGGGAGTAATGAGAACATTTTCCCCCAGAGGAAGGGAGACTAAACAGAGCTCTTGGAGGAAACGCCCAATAAATGGTGGCCTATTACTATTAATTAAGCAATTATCCTGGACACAGTCCTGCCTCCCTGCACACCCAGCGATGCCCGCATCTCAAGCAGGTACCTGCTGGATGTCTACACATATGTACACGGTGGCGGAGCACTGTTCCCCAGACATCCTGTCGTGGTGCTGACATCGCACCACTGGGGAGAGGACCTAGTCGATGGTCACTTGCAGGCTCGTGGTGTCTCCCAGAGCCCCGCCTCTGAGCATTTGCCTCTGTGGTCCCCTCTGTGGGGATTACCTGCTAGCCTGGGTATATGTGCGTGGGGTGTTGGGGTGCGGCAGGTGGGGGCAGGAGAGGGACCCCTGCCGGGGACTGTTGGCAGGACCACGGACAACCTCAGCCAGTGCTGAACCCAGCAGAGGCCCCAGGAACAGTGGGAGAGGAGCCCTGGGATAAGGCGACAGGCCCAGGTGGCTCTGACCTCCATGTCCGAGGCTGTTCGGATGGCTGGAGTCACTGGGGTGGCAGGTCTGGGAGAAGACCCCGAGCTGGGGCCTTGGAGGGACTGCTTAGCTTCTGGAATTCCAGAGGGGATGAGGCAGGATTGGCCGTCGTCCTCACTCCTGTGGGTGCAGGGAGGCCTGCCCTGCAGCTCTGAACGCCTGGGGGAGTTCACATAGACCCCCCAGGGGTCCTCACTCCAGCCACAGAAGGAAGGCTGGAGGCCTCGCTGCCTCTACTGCCTCCTGGAGACCTGATGCCGACGCCTCGGGATCCCTCCTGGGGTGACAGATTCTGTGCTCAGGACAAGCTGGTGACTCCATGCAGAGAGTTTTGTGCTGAGACAGGAGACCTGGAGTTTGTCCCAGGTCTGCCTCTGCCCTGCTGTGTGGCCTCAGGAATATCCAACCTCTCTGGGCCTCGGCAGTGGACAGTGCTCAGTGGCAGTGTTCTTTCGGCTTGGAGCCCAGGAGAGAGGGTGCCCGCTGGGCAGGTGCGGAGTTCAGGCTCTGTCGCTTGGGGCCTCAGTTTCCTCTCTGAGCAAAGAGGAGGCCGGGCTCTTTCAGTCGCGATTCGAGGGCCAGCCGGGTGCCGGGAGGGAGGGGCAGGAGACAGTGGCTGGGTGGGGCAGGGCAGCAGTGGCCGTCACCCGGGGCACACAAAGGGGCCGTGTGTCCTCGGTGGGCACTGAGGGGCGGGCCGGGCGTCCGCTCTGGGGATGGGGATTTGGCTTCAGAGCAGGGCTTTATTATGTTTCCTTTTTAATTACAATGGTCCTGGCTCCCACAAGGGCAGCTTTTGTTGGGGCAGCTTAGGAGAGGGAGGGAGGCAGGGCTGGCCAGTCTGGGGCTGGAGGGGCTCCCTGGGTGGGGGCCATGCTCAGAGCCCCCATCAGCGCCCTGGGAAGGGAGGTGTGGGGGCGGGGCGGCTGGGTTTGCAGCCAAACCGACTCTTCTCCCTGCTCCGTCTGCCACGCCACAGATTCTGACACCCAACACTGCTGGAGAGCCGACCCGCCCCCGCCCCCGGTGGCCCATGGGCCTCAAGTTCAACATCAGCTTCTCCCTAGACTGGCTCCAGATTCTGGGTTCTTCATCTCAGCCAAATCATTCACCCATTCAGGAAGTGTTCGCTGAGCACCTACTGTGCGGCGGATCTTGCTCTAGGGCGCTTTCTGGAGAAAGGCCTAGAAGGAGACACTCAAGGCTGCGGACACCAGGAGGTGGGGAAGAGACGACTGACTTACCTCCATGCATCTGTGTGACACTGAGTCCCGTGTTATTCGTCCCAGTGTGCCTTTGCTATTTTGTGTTTTGAAAAAGCAAATAAGAAAATCTTCAAATGAAAAAGAGCAACTACTTTAACGACAACCACAAACCCAGCATAAGATTTTTAAAAACTGAATTCATTTTTTTTTTTCCCTGAAAAGTAAAATATATAGGGGTTGGGAGTGGTGGTGCACACCTGTAGTCCCAGCACTTGGGAGGCCAACAGGGGAGGATGGCTTGAGCCCAGGAGTTGGAGGTTGCAGTGAGCTGTGATGATGCCACTGCACTCCAGCCTGGGTGACAGAGTGAGAACCCATCTTTGAAAAGTAAATAAACAAGTAAATAAATAAAATGTGAATTTTTGACTCAGACAGCCACCTCTCCTTCCCAGATGTGTGGCCTTGGGCAAGTCGCTTAGTCTCCCTGAGTGCCAGTGTCCCTGTCTGCACCCTTGCAGGGCGCCGAGGGGATTAAATGGGGTCACGGTGAAGGTCAGGTGTATTATTACTGCTCTCAAGCCCCTGGAGTACTGGGGCACAGCCCCTTGTAGGAAGGAGCCCCTCACCGTGGGACCCCCTCACCCACCAAAGACACTAGTACCCCTGGAGGTTGAGGGCCCCAACCCTACAATGCAGGGGTGCCTCCTGCTCACGTCACAGGCCCCAGGTGAGAAGCCAGCTGGGACAGCAGCTACTTCCTGTTGCCTTAGGGCTGGAGTTGGGATCCCTGGGCTGTCCAGGCCCTTGGACCCTGCCCCTCTGCCCCCAGCTGGCTGGCTCCTCTGCGTTGCAGGGGCCTGGCACGGCTGAGTCTCAGGGGAACGGGGCAGGGGTGGGGGAGGGGGTGTGGCTCTTCCGGTCCCACCCATAATGCCCACCCCTCTGGTCCAGGGTGGAGATCTACGCCTGAATCCTCAGAGAGGCCTTCCTGGACCAGCCTAAATAAAATGGCACAGCCCCTTCTCCTGCCTTCCCAGTCCCACCGGGGCATAGCCCTAGGCTGCTAACACGGGCTCTAGAACCCCACTGCCCGGGCCGGTTTGCTGACCCATGGACGGGGACGCCTGTGGATGGGGACTTTCATCTGTTCACTGCTGCGTCGCAGGCCCTGCATGAACTGGAACACTTGCCGTTTTCCAGACAGGGAAGCTGAGGTTCAGAAAGGACAATGACTCTCCCAAGACCACACGGCAGGTCCACAGCAGGAAAAGAACCCTCAAATCACCCCTCTCTGTGGGCCCCACCATTTCTTCTGTCACTAAAGTCAATCCTGCCCTTCTCCCCGAACCCCCTGCCCCAGGCACTGCTCCCATCGCTCCTGTGCCCACAGCCTCCAGAAAAGGCCACGTCCTCCAGGGGGAGGCTGTGATTTAAGGCTTGGCCCAAGTGCTGACATGTGCGGGGGAGCAGGTGGGGGCAGCATGAGGGGGAAGCGCTTCCCGCCCTGCCAGGCGCCCCATCTGGACAGCAAGCTGCAACCCGATCTTTGGGCCGAGAGCTGGGCTATTTCGGGGGTGGCACCGGAGGCCCAGGCACCCTGACTGGGGGAAGGGGAGACTCCCGCCCCTGCTGCAGGCTTGGGACATAAGCCCCGGCTCATGGGCCATGCCAGAGGGCAGCGCAGGGGACCTCCTCCTGGGACTGGGTGGGCAGACTTGGAAGGCAGGGCCGGGTCCCAGAGGAAGTCTTCCTCGCCCCAGGGCTGGAGGCTCCGGGGCCACAGGCATGGACGGAGGAACCACACACCGGGGGCCTTGTCCCAGTCCTGCCACCCTCCCGCCATGCGACTGACCCTGGGCAAGTCACTCTACCTCTCTGGGCCTCACTTTGCCCATTTGTATCATTTGGAGACTTCAGGTCTTACCAAGCTCGGGGCTTCCATCAACTCCATAACAAAAGAAAAAAATCCTCATGTTCTAAGTTCTAGGGTCAAAGGGGATGGTTCAAACATCCTGATACTAAAGGGAGAATTCATAAGAATAAAAAGACTGATTCAAACATTCTGGCTTAGTGGTGTCGGGGTGGTTGTTATCACTAGGGTGGCCCAGAAGGAGCGTTTGCCCCCAGAGCACAGCCCAGGGGAGTGGGACACCCGGGCAGAGAGAGTTGGAGGTTCAGCAGCAGCCGTGAGGGGCACAGGTGGGGCCCTCGGGCTGGCCCGTTCTGGTCCTGAGCTGAGGCTAGCAGAGCAGCGATGCCCCCGCCCCCAGCCCCCCGCCCTGGCTTTTCTGCCAGCACCCACCCAGCTGCTGCCGGACTGCTGCTAGCCGCAGTGCCTGCCAGAGGCACGGAGCAGGCGGGTTAGCGTGTACACGAAAGCCCCTGAGGACGCCGTGCTCCTGCCCCTCCCTTGCGGCCTCCCGGGCGGGTGCTGGCTACTTTCCTGGCAAGCCCTGGGCCCTGGGGACAAGCTTCCTTGGGCACAAGCTCTCTCTGAGCGCGTTGAGCCAGGGTTTCTGGGAAGATGGTGAGACTGGATCCAGCCGGGCGAGGTTTGGGCGTGAGGGTAGCAGGGAGAAGCTCCCAGGCCACCTACCCCTCCCACGTCCCATGTCTGGGACACAGGGCTTAACTCTCCTGGAGCCCCTGCTGCTCCATCTATAAAATGGGGACAAGGATTCTCCTGGATTAAATGAGATTAACAGCGCGATGCTTGGCAAACCCAACAGGCATGGGAATCCCCCGGGGAGCGATGGGGGCAGCAGCAAGGACACGGCCCTGGGGGAGGAAGGAGGCGCTTCCCAGGAGAGGTATCTTGCACCCGAGACCCCCGTGCCTCCCGCGGCGGCAGGGCCAGGCCTCAGGTCTCCTGCCTGTGGCCCAGGACTCAGTGCAGACGCCCCCCCAGCTGCCTTTCCCTCTGCCCCAGAGTTCACAAACATGGAAAAATCCGCATTCATCAGGCAACGAAAGGCCGGATCAGGCCGGGTGTAAGGAGGAGGCTGCAGCGGCAGGTCCAGGTCCGGAGGCTCGGGGCGGATGAGGCCAGGGGACGCGCGTGACTTTCCTCAAGCGGTGCTGAGACCTCTGGAGGCGGGAGGTGATGAGGGGGCTGCTGAGTCCCCACAACGTCTGGGGCCACATCGTTTCAGGGTCGTGAGTGTGCAGGAGCGGCCCCCACGTCCACGTCAACTGCCTCCGGAGCAAGTCTGTCCTGGCCGTCATCTCTCCATAAGTGGTTTCCTTGTCTAATTGATTTCGCTTCACAAAGCAAACGCGGCTAGAAAAAATATTTATAATCCAAAAGAATAATATAAAAAATACAAAATCAGAAGTTCCTATAGTGCGTGTGAACTACCAGTGAAGTTTCCGAGAAGTTCACACCAACCTTTTGAAAAATCTGAATCGGGCCTCCTGGGACTGGAAAATGCATAACTGTGAGGGTGTCACCCCACTTCTCCGAGCCTCAGTTTCCACATCCGGAAGTTGGGGAGAGTAGTCCCTGCCTCGGTGCTGTGCTGTGGGGAGTGATGATTCAGTGATGATTCAGTGTGCATGATTCTGGTCCGGAACTGGGCGCGTGGGCAACATCCCCGCTGAGGCCGGCGTCCACGGAGATGCTTCTTGCAGTTCTGCACTTGATCCGTGTTGGAAATGCGTTGCCCAGGCAGGCTGCCAGGAGGCGGTGTGGCCCTTCGGAGCTGCCCTAAGTCAGAGTCCAGGTGGGAGCCCGTGGAAACAGGACCAGGAGGAGGAGGAGGAGGAGGAGGGCCCGAGGGCGGCGGGGGTGAGCTCCGGGGGGCTCCAGGAGCTGCTGGCAGAGCCCTGGGGATGGGAGGTGGGGGTGGGGTGGCGTGGGGGCCGGGTCTGCTGGGGCTGCCCCCAAATGGGGAACCAGCGTGGAGGGGAAGGTGAAGAAAGGGCCCACATTCTCTCAGATCCCCACAGAACCCTGTGGGGAAGACACAGGAGTAATGCCCACTTTATAGATGTGTAAACTGAGGCCCCTAGAGGGCTCCCAGGCAGCCATTCACCTGGTTACTCAGGGGAAGGAGTAGTTTTGCCGCATACAATTCCAGCTGTGGCATGTTGGTTTCATTACAGGCAAAAACTAAAAGAAAAAACCAAACCGTGATCAAATAAAGATTAAAAAACAATATTTTGAAAAAGAAGGAGACTCAGGCCAGACAGCCGAGGTGACCAGTCTAGGTGGCACCGCCGGGATGCGGCAGAGCTGGGTCGGGATCCCAAGGGTTCCACCGCAGCCCGCGGTCCTTCTCCCCGGGCTTCCCGCTCGGCGGCCCCCTCCCCCGAGTTTATTGGGTCCTTAATGGGCTCTGGGAGACCTGGCACCTGCCGCCTTTTCTGTTCTAATAAAAGGCGGATGCCCTGGGGGTGGACGGGGGTGGCGTGTGGGGGGCTCTGGCTCGTGGCCACTCTGGGCGACACATTCCTGGGCCCTGACTCACAGGGAAACGTCTTCGTGTCTCCTCAGCACTTTTGGACCCTGCAGCTGTGGCCGCATTCCTTCCCCCGCCCCTGCCCTCCCACCGGCCCCTCCAGCAGGAGCAGCTCTCGGCACTGACCCATCCTGGGGAGACTGAGCCGCGGAGGAGTGGGTGCGGGTTCCCAGAGACACCCCGGCGGCACAAGGGACAGAAGAGAACCTGCTCCCATAGGATGCGCTCTTGGCGCTCTTGGCTTAGGACAGTGACTCTCAACCAGGGGTGATTTTTGCCTCCCAGGGGCCATTTGGCCACGTCTGGAGACATTTTTGATTGTCACGACTGGCGGCATGTGTGCACCCCATGACCACGTTGGCGTTTAGAGGGCAGAGGCCAGGGATGTTGCTGACATTCTACAGTGAGCAGCACGGCCCCCACAGCAGAGAGCCAGCCATAGTCCCAGAGCCGGGGGACCTGGGCTTCGAGCCCCCAGGCCTAGGCTGGAATCGGGGTTAGGTGCCCCCCATTCCACATACTCTCCCTAAGCCTCTGGCTGTGGTAGGCCCTGAGCCTGACATTGGAGACCTGTGATGACCCAGTTTCAGATCCTGGTGCTCAGGGAACCCTCCAGTCCAGTGTGGGGGACAGACAAGGACCTGTCTCCGTCTCGACCACGTAGCGAGGGAACTTCAAGAGGAGGAAGAGGATGTCGCATGTCTTATGCTTGGAAGACAGACCCATGATATCAGGGAAAGAGCAGCAGACAAGGAGTCTGATCAGCTGGGGACCCATGGACAGGCTGTGTCCCCTCTTTGGGCCTCGGTTTCGTCCCCCGGTCAGTGCTGAGCTGAAGTCTTTAAGGGCCGAGCTCTGACAGTCTGGGACCGCAGTCTCGATGCCTCTGCAGTCGGAGGGCCTTGGTGTGCCAGTGCAGGGCTGGGTCAAATCGGCCTGTCGCCTGTGTTTGTAAAAAAGTTTTCGTACCGTCTGTGGCTACATCGACAGAGACTGTCTGGCCCTCAAGTCCTAAAATATTTTCTATGTGGCCCTTACAGGAAAAGTTTGCCGAGCCCGGCACTAATGAAGGATTTCGGGCGTAAGCTCTTGGCCAGGCGGGGGCTGACGGAGGGAAAGGCGTTTATTGGGTGGGGAGTGGGAAGGCAGGCATTGCAGGACGTTCTTTCTAGTGCGCAGGTCGGGATGGCAAACTCACATTCCTCCGTCTCCCTGCTGTGCGTGGCAGTGGCTGTACCTGCCTGGCAGGGTGGTGCCGAGGGCCAGCACGGCGGTGGGTGAGGAGAGAAAGTCTCGTGCCCGGGCCAGGCCGGCGGAGCTGGGTTATTTATGGGTTTCCGCCGGGAGGGGGGCTGCAGGCCGCGGGCCGTGTCTGACCTGAATTCTTACACTTACAGGAAATTAGAGCCCTTGGAAGCAGGTGCGCTGGTGATCCCAACACTCGGGTGGCCGAGGGGGTGATGTGGCTGAGGCCACGGCGGCGGTGGGGGGGCGGGGCTGGCCCGGGCTGAAGGCTGGAGGAGGGGCCGGTCCAAAGGGGACAGGGCTCCCACCCCACCTTCCCGCAGTCGTGGGGAAGAAGGAGCGTCACGGCCACTACCGTGTGCTGGGTCCTCGCTCTGTGCCTTGCTTGCCTTTGCACAGTTAATTCTCACAACATGCCTCTGAGTGAGACGATTACCTCCATTTTACAGATGGGGAAACCGAGGCTCAGTGAGGTTTGCTCACTCGCTCGTGAGCATAGAGCAGGTGTTAGAATCAGGATTTGAACCCAGGAAGGGCTGTTTACTTCCAATTCTCATATCTTCTTATCCATATCAGACACCTTTGGGCAATGAGGAGGTCTCCAAGGAAATTCCAGAATGTTCCGTGTGTTTGGGCAGTTACCTGCTGAGGTGGCAGTGGGCGTGTAGCACCGGGGAGTAGGGGGGGTCCATGGTGGGGTAGAGTCAGGGTGTGTGGCTTTCGGATCCAGTTCTGTCATTGGAGTGGGAGGGTGAGCGTCTGGGGTGAGCAGCTGTGTGGGTTTTGGGGGCTGGTCGTAGGCCAGGGAGTGTCAGTGTCCACAGGGCAGGAGCAGGGGGCGGGGGGGCCTGCCCTGAGGCCAGGTGGGTGGCGGTGGCAGGCAGCTGTGTGTGCCCAGGGCCGTGCATGACCCTGTCTTTGGTTTATGAGAACATGCAGGGGGGTGTGAATGGGTGTGCTGCAGTGTGAGTGTGAGACAGGGTGGGCATGATTGACTGAATATTTGAATGTTCGTGGCGGGAGGTGGGGGGGTCAGGCTTGCTGAGCCCCAAAATGTCTTTAATTTTGGGATCATTCTTGATGAATATTACAAATATTAAAGCATCTTTAAAATGAGAAAAGAAACCACAACAAATTACACAATTTTAAGCTGACAAATGCTGCAAACATTACCAAATTCAGAAAAATACCACACTATTTTCATTAATTAACTCCCTGGCACACCTCGATACTACCGACTTCCTTTCCTTTTCTTGGCTTTGACCATCGTGTGAACACATCGCTGGGCCCCCCGCGCCGTGGGAGGGGGCTGCAGCCTGAGCCTGGGGGTGTGAGTCCACCCGGCGGCTTCGCGGGCGCGTGTGTGAGGACGGGACCAGACGTGTGGCTGATTCACGAGAGAGAGACGGAGAGCAAGGCCATCAGAGCACACGGGCTCAATGAATGTTTGTTGAATGAATAAAGAAGAGTAGTGCATGTGTGTGTGGCTAGAACATACACATGCATGTTTAAGCACGTGCACACGTGTGAATGCATTAGTGTGTGAGGAGTGCGTGTGAGTCTGCGCGAGTCCTCGGGCGTCTTTTCTTTGGCCGCCCCTCCCTGCCTGTACCTCCGCCCCCACCCCGCACCCTGCCCAGAGGCGGATGGGCACAGACACGCCCTGGCATTCGGTCCAGGCCTTGTGGGGACAGGCTCGGTGTGCGGAATTCACAACTCCTTGCCTGGCCCCACCTCCGTCCTCCCACTGTTGAAATGTTGGTAATTCAATCCACAGAGAAGCTCGGTGTCCTGAGGAGAGGCTGGCATGGGCGCCAGCGCGTGTGTGGATGTGCAAGAGAGAGGAGCCACTTGGATAGCATCTGCGCCCGCGAGCTCCTGACGGGGAGCGCTCCGCGTGCCCTTCCTGTGCGCGCCCTTCCTGTGCGCATGGGGGCTGGGGGCTCCAGGCACAATTAGTGGCAGCAGGTTGGGGCCCAAATTCTGCTCTCCTAGGCCAATGGCTCTGATGTGAGTGACCATTGCCCACCTCTTGCTGTGGGCGGAGCACTGGGCCAGGCCAGTGGGGGGGGCGGTTGGATGGATAGAACCGTCCCTGCGCTGGGGCTGCTTCTAGGAAAGTAGGGGGTTATGTAAGGGGTGCTGTTTGTGTTGGGAGCAGCGATGGAGGAGCAGAGGAGGCTGGACCACGGCGTGCACGCTGCCAGCCTAGGGAGGCTGGTTTGCTCCTGTGGGAGCTGGGGGGTAGAGGGTGGGGCAGGGGCAGATCTGTGTCACATGGAGAACCTGGCTTCTGTGGGAGGTGGAGGGGTTGCTGGGGCCCCAGGCCACCAAGGAGGCTGGCGCCCCAACCGGGCAAGAGGTGGTGGATCTGATGGGGTGTGGGGCAGGGTCGCTGGGGTGGAGGTGATCCCAGTCTCTGGCCTTTCTCACCACTCACCCCCTCCGCCACGGGCTTTCCCCTGACAGACAGGTCTTCCCCAGCCCTGTCCAGGAGAGGCCTGCACTTGAGCTTGGAGGAGGACAGGTGGCGCTCAGGCAGCCCTGGCCTCAGGTGGCTTCCTTCCTGACTGGCGGGAGGCAGGCATGTCAGAGCCACCCTGCAAGGGAGGCAGAGCTGGGCAGGGGCCAAGGACAAAGACTCCAGACCCCGGCTGCCTGGGTTCAAACGCTGACCTCCGTGGCTTTGCGACTTAACAATTCTGTGCCCCAGATGTCTCATCGGTGGGGCCGACAATGGAAATGACCGAATAGAGTCGTTCTGAGGACTAAATCCGTGCGAGTGCCCGTGCCCGGCGCGCTACACTGTGCACCGTACGTGTGCTAGCTGTCATCCTAACTACAGGAGTCACACCCAAGACGCGGGATCTCTTCTCACTTGGACGACCGAGGGAGGCTTCTTGCAGAAGGCAGAAGCTGCTACAGTGACAAGAGGGCTGGCTTTTCAGTGACACCAGGGTTGGGATCCCAGCTTGGTCCCTTGACCTGTGCACCCTGGGTATGTCACAGTCCCTCTCTGAGCCTCAGTTTCTTCCTCGTGAAGCAGGTGAGTGCGGTAGAAACGGTGGAGTCCAAAGCACCTCCTGCATTGCAAAGGTGATGCCGGCGCCCAGGCCCACGTTCAGTCCTCGTACTCACCCCGCAGGGAGGCAGGATTGTTTCAGATAAGGACAGGCAGGCCCAGGAAGGGAGGTCGCCTGCCCGGACTCACATGGTTTTGAAAGGCAGAGCAGGGATTTGAACCCACATCTGACTGACTTCAGATGATCTTAACCTGAAGCTTAGATCCTGGCACCTATTTCTGGTTCAGTAAATACCTGTCATCACCCACAAAGGGCGAGTGGTATGGAGCTGGCCCTAGCACAGGACAGGGTGTCTGCAGGGGAACAGAGAGAGGTGGGGGCAGGCCCAGGGGAGGTGCAAGTTGAGCAAAGGCAGGGGTGGTAAAGGGTCTTTTTTCCTGGCGGCCTGTGCCTTCTGTCTGCTCCTTTACTTAACCCACCAGAGAACAGAGCTGCACACTGCCAGGGGTCTTTGGGAGGCCTGGAGCTTTAGGTCAAGGCCAAGGTAGAAACCTGAAACTCACAGTAGGCCCTGCTCAAATTCTACCCTGTAGAAGGAAGACCCCAGGGCCTGTGAGAGCAGCTCACCCCTGCAGACTCCTCCGCCCCTTCCCTGACCTGCTCTGGGCAGACCGTGTCACCTCTCTGCTGAGTCGCCATGGGCTGGCTTCATCCCTCTACAGCTCTCGCTGTAGCCCCTCTCGGGGTTCTAGTAACTGTTCCCTCCCCTGGGCCTCCAGGCTTGGAGGTGGTAGCAGCTCCCCATTGTCACCAGCCCCCAGGGGCAGCACCATTGCTCCTTGGTTTCCCTCAGCCCCACCCACGCCACTGCAGATCCCTTTCCTGGGAGTCTGTGTCCTGCTGGGACCCTGAGCCGTCTCCCCCAGCCTGTCCCCAGCTACCCTTCCGTTCACTCTCTCCTCTGGGGGGGCCCTGCCCCCCCTCCCCAGCTGGGCTGAGCAATGTCACTTTCAAGTTCTCAGAGGGGCTGGGAGCTCAGGAAAGGAAAGCTCCAGAGTCATTTCAACAAATGAACTCAATGGCTGCAGAGTTGGGTAGGCGAGGTCTGGCAGGCTGGGCGGCTGCTCTGCCCCGGAGCTGTGGGGAAGGCCTGTGCTCCTGTCCAACCAGTCTGGTCTGGTCACACCCTGAGCTGGCCGATGTTCTGATGTCTGAAACTCTCTGGGGTCTTCCGGGCCCCTGCTGGGCCTTCGCCTACCGAGAAGCTAAATAAGCCCTTCATGGCACTTTGGCCTCCGCACCTTCTCCCGAGGGTGCATTGAGGATGCCTCTTCCATGCGGTCGGGAAGTTCTTCCCACATCCAACCACCTCTTCTCTTGCTTTCTGTCCATTTCATGGGGTTCCTCTCGGCCACCCCCAACCACTTCCAAGGTACAAGAACACACCGGCTGCTGTGCGAAGACTGTGGAGGGCAAGGGTGGAGAAAGGGGCCAGTCAGGAGGCTCCCAGCGTCACCTAGGCAGGAGAGGACAGCGGCCTGGACCAGGTGGTGGCGGTGCAGTGGAGAGACCTGGCTGGATTCCAGAAATTCTCCCATTGCAGTGCCCACACCCCATGCAGGAAACACCACAGAATTCCTTGGTCAAACTGAGGCTCTTGAATTTGGGTTCAGACATTTTGCATCCTGTCCCCGTGACGTGGCCTGTGCATTATCCCCTTTAGGTAGGGGGGGTCGGGGAAAGCCGGGAGAGGGCGGCCACATCCTGTTATTTAGCACCTGTTTACTGATTCAGTGTGGCTCTCTGTGGGCAGGGTCCTGAGTGTCCCGGCGCCCTGGTGCTGCCGGCTCCTTGGATGGTTACAGCTTACATGTGACACCTCCTCCCTCCACCCCGATTTTCCTAATAAAAATATCTGCTGCTTTTTGCTTTCTTCCCGGAGGATCCCAAGAGCGTGCACAGTGCCTGGCACAGAGTTGGAAGTTACTGAGCTCCCGCCTTGTTCCAGGCATCACCTCAGTGACTCTTCCATCCACCCGGAGAGGTTGAGGTGCTCTTAGCGCCATGTTTCTGGGAAGGACACAGAGGCACAGGGGCGTGCGGACCCCGCGCTGGGCAGTGGCAGGGCTGGGGTTTGAACCCAGGCTTGCCTGACTCTCAGCCTTGCCCCGTCCCCTCGGGGGCTGCACCCTCCCTCCCGCCCTCCCCTCCTCCCCCGCCCGCCAAGCAGGGCTGAGCCAGACTGGGGTTCCAAAGACCTTCCTCCTTCTCCATCCACAGATAAATATTTGTTTCTCCCAGTGTAAATACCCCTTCGTGTTTAATGAGGCGATCCCAGGGCCATTTCCTGGCACGGCTCAGTGCCTGGAAGTCTCTCTCACTCTGGGAGGAACAGGCCTGGTAGGAGAGTGGATAACGAGGGGTTCAGGACCCCTCGGCGATTCCTCCCACCTACAGATGAGGAAACTGCAGCTCAGAGAGGGCAGCTGACCCACCAAGGTCACACAGCCAGAATTCAAACCCAGCCCTCGGCTCTGCTGTCTTTGCACCGTGGTTTCTCTTGGCTTCTCATAGCTCCTGGGCACTTCTCTGCTCTCCCCGTGGCTGTGCTGTGGCAGTGGGCGGGTGAGCACTGAGGCTCTGCCCTTCCCCCTCCCCTGGCATCTCCGGTCAATATGGCACTCACGGCCCCCCGGGCACGGACCCCCTCCTGCCATCCCCACTTAAAGTGATACTTTAATAAATTATGCTTTTATGTTATTACACGTGGAGCTATAAAAGCAGGGAGTGTGCAGCGGGGCTGAGGTAAGGCACCGCGACTTTGCAATTTCCTGGTCTGGCCTGGCTCTGCTCCGCGCCGCGAGTTTTTCATTAACGTGCACAGGTGACGCCACCGGGGCAGCCTCGGGCCAGGGATGCTCCCACGCGGCACAGCCCCTCGCAGGCCTCGCCGGGCTGGACTGGGGATGGTGCGTGGGTCTACCCCGCAGGGACTAGAAGTGACATTGCGCTGGGTTCAAGATCAAGCTCTGGGTTCAAAGAGCGAGTGGTAAGAAACCCTCCGTGTCCGAAGGAAGGAGGGGCGTCTGCTGGCCTGGGCCAGACCCGGGGCCAGGCGTTTGACACACGTGACCTCATTTCATCCTCAATAAAGCCATGAGCTTGGCATTAGGAGCCCCGCTTGACAGATGAGGACCGTGGGGCTCTGCTCATAGGTGGTAGGTTGGCCTTGAACCCGGCCAGCCCGATCCTAGAACCATGTTCGTAAGTGCTAGGCTGGCCTCGTTTGTTTCCCCCTCTGCCTCCGCTTCTGCCCAAGTCTCTGGGCCTTTCCACCCAGTCGCAGTTAGTTATTGGGCCGATGGGCACAATGAACAGAGAAAAGAAAACAAAACCAAAACCAAAATGACTTGGAATCTGTGGGGAATAAAGCCTTCCAGACCCCAGACCTTCCGTGTCCAGAAACGTCCGTCTTCCCATCTGTGAAATGGGGCTGAGCCATCCCACCCTGACGCCCTGTGTGTTCACTCAAAGGAAGGGGCCTTGGGGTATCCGCGAGGACACAGCCGTTGCCTCCTGCCTTGGCAGAAACCACGGCCGCCCCGGGAAACCGTGTTTGGTCCCCACCCGTGCTAGCCTCCCCCGTGGACCAGCCCAAGGCATTGGGGCAACACAGTGAAAATGGGCCCAAAGCAGCCCACAGAGGCTGTGTGTGGTTCTTGAATAATTCTAGAAGGTTCCAGAATGAGAAAGGCAGCAAGGCGGCAGGAACTCTGGACCAGTAACTGGACAACTTGTGTATGTTCGTCTGCGAAGTGGGCACAGGAATCAGCGTGGGGGTCAAATGAGAACAGCGCTGCCTCCTAGGCCCAGGCCTAGCCAACGTCAGAGCGCCTCTCCCTCCCCAGCTCTTTTGGGAAATCGTCCCGGGAGCCGAAGACAAAACCAGAGCTGAAATAAACACTCGGGTTGCAAACACTCCACAGTCCTGGGTGAGTGAATCTCCTCTCGAGCCGGCTGGCTTCCACGCTGCCCCAATGCAAACAAGAGGCCGCAGGGCTGGCGTGGGCCCCTCGCTCGGAATCGGGGAGATTAGCTGAGAGCTGGAGCCCAGCAGATGTCCCCGCTCCGGTCCTGGTGACTCACTTGCCTCCCTGGTTGAGAGAGGCGTCCTGGCGGGTGGAGAGCTGGATGCGGGGCAGAGGTCAGGGTAAACACCCATGGGCCTGGCGGGACGTGTCCCCTGAGCAGAAGGAAGAGCTCCTGGAGGTCTGGGCTCCCCTGGGGACGAGGGGCTGCGGGGGAGGTGGTGAGGACCCGGCGGCAGAGGTGCACTCTTGTCACTTTGGAGGTCGGGGGGATTCCAGCCAGCATCAGGAGGGTCCCAGGCACCAGGCTCTCCTAGACAGACGGGCAAACATTTTCTGGGAGGGGCCAGAGAGTAAATATATTAGACTTTACAGGTCGTACTGTCCCTGTTGTGATGACCAAGTCTGACACCGTAGTGTATAAGTCACCATAGACAATATAAAAAAGAATGAATGTTGCTGTGTCCCAATAAAACTTTATTTACAAAACAGGCAGTGGGGCAGTTTGCACCCTGAGCCATAGTTTGCCAACCTCGTAGAACTATGGTGGGGGCTGAGGCTCTCCCAGAAACCTGTGGCTGGAGCGCACTGACCTGCCCTCCCGTGCACTTGACCCCTGCGACGGTGCCCCTCCCCCAGGACAGTTGCTCTTTCATTTCCTCTTCCTCTCATCTTCCCTTCCTCCCTCCCTCCCTTCCTTTCCATCCACTCCCTCCACTTCTCTGTTCACACATTCAGCTTGCTGTTTCCACGAATCTCTGATTCATTCTCCAACTCTCTAACTTGTTTGCTCACTAACGCGTTCGCTCACTAACTCACTCTCTCTTGAATTCACGCAGTCATTTATTCACTCCCTCATTCGTTTATTCCTCTACGGGAAGCTCAGCGTTCTAGCAGTTAGAATACGGAAATGCTAAAGGAACTGGGATTGTTTTATCTGGAGAGAATCTGGGAAAATACAGGGGCTTGATAATTGGCTCTTAGGCTCTGTTAAACTTCTAGGAAGAAGAGTCTGAGCAGTTCTTCATTATTAAGTCCTGCATTGTTTACAAACCCAAAGCCTCCTCTGTCTGAGGCCCTGCACTTGGACGACAACAGCAAAGACGATGTCCTTGTGCTCTGGGAGCCCTGTTCCGGCCTAACACAGACTGTAAGTGGGTGGGCCGTTCCAGGCAGGGAGTGGAGCCAGGGCAAAGACCAGAAGGTGAGACACAGTGAAGTACGTTCCAGTAACAGAAATTCATGCGATTAGAGCGTGGTGTGTGTGCACTTGTGCCTGTGCGTGCGTGCTAGTGTGCAGCAGGTCATGAGAAATGGGGCCGGATCCTGAAAAGCCTCGAATGCCAGGCTGAGGGACTTCGGGGAGCTGCAACAGAGAGCTGCGAGCAGAGGAGGGCGTGGCCAGGCTTGGAATCTAGAAACATCTGTTTGTCCACCTGCAGAGAAAGGGTCATGGGGATGGGGAGGGCCTCAGTGAGGGCTTCCCAGTGGAGGGGGCATTTCAGCTGGGCCAGGACAGGTAGGCTGGGGCATTTGAAGTGTGGGACTTCTTCCAACTGTAGCCCCTTCCCCCTCGGGCACCCCCTCCCAGGGCTTTCCCGCAGGTGGAGGGGTGTGGAGGCAGTAGCAGTGCCTTCTGGGAGTCTGGCTGCTGGGCAGGGGCAGGGGCTGAGGGGCAGGAGGTGGGGGGACATGCCTCTCTCCTCTCCTCGCCTCCACACACGGTCCCATCCAGGACTCACACTTGGCCTCCTGATCTCGCCATTCCCACTTTTCCCCAACTCCTCGGCTCCGCCCTGGGCTGGGGCTGGGGTCGGTGCTGTCAGTCCTCCTGGGACCCCCCATGACTCCCACAGTGCCCTTGTGCTATGGAGAGGTGGCCTCAGCTCTGACACCAGCTTGTTGTGTGACCCTGGGGGAGCCTCTGCCCCTCTCTGGGCCTCAGTTTCCTTACTCATATCACAGTTCTGACCTCATAGGGCTGCCACAAAGGTTACAGAGCACTTAGCTCAGCACGTGCTAGTTATTATCAAGGGCTAATAAATATCGGTCACTAATAATTGTTACTCATAATAATTATTAGGTGAATGAAAAAATGAACTAATGGATGAAGATTGTGCTGCCGGCCTGCAGAATGGATTGTGGGAAGAGCATGGAGGTCTGGCAACTGTTGGGGCCCGTTATGAGTTCAGCCAAAAATAACCCAAGGAAAACAGCAGATTAGCGGCTAACACTAACTAGACGCTTATAAGCTGTGCTTTTGGGGCAAGTTCCTCACCTCTTTGAACATCAGTGTTTTGTGAGATGTGGGCGACAGTGAGGCCCACGTCCCAGGCTGCCCTGTGCACGGAGTGAGAGCGATGCACTCTCAGGGCCTGTCCTCCATAAATGGTGACTAATATCTTGGTTATTAGAACCAAATCCCTACTGATGTCCTATGGGCCTAGCACATTTGGATCTTCACAACGGTTACTATGGTTCTCACTCAGCAGGAGAGGAGGCCAAGGCTCAAAGTGGAGTGCCGTGCCCCTGTCACACAGCGGGCTGGGGCCAGGGTGGGATGAGGGGGATATGGGCATCAAGAACCCCAAGGATGAAGCACTGTCCACTCCTGCCTGTCCCCACCTCGGGCTCGAGTTTCAAGTCCCTCCTGCCACTCCCAGGGACCCCTCGATCTGTTCCCACGCCCTCTGGCCTCTCCTCCTGCCCCACTGGGCTCCTGGTGCCCTGAGTCTGGAAAGTTCCCTAGGCCGGGAGAGATAAGGGGTGCCTTGCCCTGGCCCCTGGGCAGCGCCGGCTGGCGGCCCCTTTGATAGCAGACCAGATGGTCCTGCCAGCCCAGCTGCAGGAGGAGCTGGCTGCAGTGATGGGGGCAGGCCCAGGGAGGGGCTGGGCCTGTTATCAGCCACCTGGAGGGGGGAACCTCTTGCTGTCGCCATGGAAATGGCATCCATCCCTGCAAACAGGAAGCTGCTCCTGCACTGGGGTGGGATAGACAGGCGTGGCGGAGACTCAGGCCCTTTGATCTCCTTGAGGAAGTGGTCCAGGGGGCGGGGCCTGGTGTGGGCCACCAATCTTCTGTCTCCCTGATGAGCGTGGGGGTGGGGCACAGCAGGGATGAGCCCCGAACTACACAGTTGCCCTAGTCCTGACTGAGGAGAGACTGTGGGAAGAACTTCCCCAGGCAGCTCGGGCTCACCACCCTGGAGTCTGAGCAGACTCCTTTCCTAGGGTGCATCCCTGCTGGATGCTTCTGGGCGCTGGCACTCTGCTGTCCCAGGTGGGTGGCAGCACCAGCGTCCAGGGCTTCACAACACCCCCAAGAGCCCCTGACCTGCTGTGGTGCCCTGGGAGCCTTGGGGTCCTTGTTCTTGGCAGGATAACCCTAAGCAAATCACCATTGGCTTGTTTGTAAAGGGGGCTGCACCCCCTTCCTCACGGGCGGGTGTGAGGAGCTAACGAGAGGACCTAGGAGATGTGTTCAGGTCAAGAGTGATGCGCCGTCACATTCAGTGTCCCCGCCTCCGGAGCCCCAGCCCTAGAGCAGCACCAGCACCCCCACCCCACGCAGTGCTGGGGACGAGGACCAGGGAATGCCCCCGCTAGACGCCAGACCCTGAGTGGGCCACCTTCCCTGCTGTCTCTCACTTCATGCTTCCAGCAGCCCTGAATGGCATGGCCTGTGATCCCCATTTTACAAACCGGAAAACTGAGGCTGGGGGGGCTTCACTGCCTGCGTTTGCAGTGTGTCTCGGGCTTTCTGACGTACTCCGTGGGGCCTGGGAATTCAAGCTGGAGGCTCAGGCCAGTTTCTGTAGAACTTGGAGACTCAGACAGAAATTATTCCCTTGGCAGCCCTGTTGGTCCTGGCAGTCAGGGCAGGGGCAGGGGCAATGACATAGGAGGACACTGGGATCGTCTTAGACCTTGGGCCCCGTTCTATTCCATCTTCCTCTATTGGCTCCCAAGCTGGAGGGAGGGGGACCAGGTCATGGGAGCCCCCTCACCTGCATCCATGGAGCCCTTCCTTCCTCAGTCCACAGCATGGAGCTTCTAGAACATGCCAGGTTCTCTGCTGGGGGCTGGGGATATAGAGAGGAAAAAGACACAGTTGTGCTTTGGAGGACAACAAAATCCTGGGTGCGTGCGCGCGTGTGCGTGCCTGCGCACAATGACACGGAGCTGTGTGGGTGACGGGGAGGACAGTGGTGTGACGACAGGTGGTGCTGGAGCAACCCTGGGGGGTGATGGTCTTGGGGATCGTGCTGGTGACAGTGTTGCTGGTGACAGAGTGAAGATGTGTGCAAGGAGCCACAGGCGTCTGTCCCTCAACCCTGAGGGCTGCACCTGGCTCCCTCCTGGCCATGGCAGCTTCCTCTAGGGACAGAGGGAGACACCCAGACAGACAAGGACAGCACAGAGAGATGAGGACAGGCAGGGGGCGGTGGCAGCCCCAGCCAGGAGGTGTCAGAGACAAGTGCCTGAGGCCCCGAAGGGTGTGGAGGAGTTTTCTAGCTGGGGAAGTGAGGGCAGAGGTGCGCAAGGGAACTGAGGCTGCAGTCAGGGTGGGGCAGGCCGGGTCTCCCAGTGGCAGCACAAGCAACTCGGAGGCTGCCCCACCCGGAGGGGCATCCCTTCTGCTCCCCGGCCCCCACCCCACCCCCACCCCTCCTGGG
>NW_012149075.1:749434-781516 GCF_000956105.1 Propithecus coquereli
GGCACACATCCGGGCTCTGGGCTCACACTCTCCTCCCTGTCTCTGGTTCTGCCTCCATTCTTCTAGGTCAGTCCTGCTGTTTCTCTGCCCTTCTCTTCCTGCCTAGACCCACAGAGCTTCTTCCTCCAGCCTCCCTGCCGGGCATCCCTTCTGCTCCCCGGCCCCCACCCCACCCCCACCCCTCCTGGGAGTCACTGTACCACCCCTCCCCCCAAATAACTGGAATCGTTTGAAAATACCCAGCAAGAATTCGGCTCAGCAGGTTATACTGGTGCAGGGGGAAGCAGCTGAGTGGGGGACAGGGGTGGGGGAGGACTCAGTGGGACTTCCTGGGAGAAGGTGAGAGGTCTTGACCTCAGGCCAGGGCCAGTGCCCCAGCGAGCACTGATCCCGGAGCAGATTACAAGGGAGACTTAGAGCCAAATCAGCTTTGAAAAGGAACTGGTGGAGTTTAACTCCCGGCTCAGGGAGGTCGCCTGGAAAAGCCCCGCCCCTGCCTGGGAGGGGGGCGGAGCTGGGGGCAGAGTCGGACCGGGAGCCGGGAAGGGGCTCTGGGCGGCGTGCACGTGTGCAGGGTGATTGGGCATGCATAGGCCCATTTGACAATGGGTTTGTGTGTGAGCGTGTGTGTGGGGGGTGCCTGTGTGTGTGTTAGGAGAGGAGAGTTGGCTGCATTTGTCTTTGCCTGTTGCCTCTGTTCATCCACGGTTACCGTGCAGATGCTTGTGCACGGGCTCCGGCGCGCGTGCGCGTGTGTGTGTGTGTGTGTGTGTGTCCACCTCTGTGTGCCTGCACATACACACGGCTGTGTGTCTATTTCATGTCTGTTCCTATGCATCTCCGTTTCCCCTTCCTCTGCCCACCCTACTTTCCTAACCCTCAGCCCCGCCACTATGTCGACATTCCTTCCTTCATTCAAAACACATTTACGGAGGGTCTGCCACGTGCCAGGCACTGTGGCAGTCCTGACAGATGACAAGGCAGAGGTGCTGCTCTCACAGGAGCACGTGTCCTCCTGGGATGAGACAGACATTGAGCAGACAAGCCAGTTGATACCATGCCACATGGTGACAAGTGCTAGGGGACAAAATGAGGCAGGGGCGGGGTGGGGAAGGGACTGCCAGGCTGGGAGGGCCATTCTACATGGCCTGTTCGGGGGGCCACTGAGAAGACTTTGAGCAGAGATCTGAAGGACGAGAGACAGGAGACGTGACTATCTGGGAAGTGTGTCCCAGGGCACAGCAAGTGCAAAGGCCCTGAGATGGACATGCTTTAGTATGTTCTAGGGACAGCAAGGAGGCCAGTATGGCTGGAGTGGAGTGAACGAGGGGACAGGGGAAGGAGAGGAGTCAGCAAAGCCCCTGGGACACGTAGAGCCCTGCGGGGCCTGTGGGGGGCCTGGGTTTTTGGTGTGAGTGGCAGTAGGGGGGGGAGGCATTGCAGACTTTGAGCAGGATATTTTGGGGGTAGGTGAGAGTGGGGAGAGAAGTGAGGAGGCTGTCACAAGAATCCATGGCGAGGTGATGGTGGCGTGGTGAGGGGAGAGGGCAGAGCAGGGGAGGTAGCGGGAAGCCCTGTCTCGGATACGTTGAGCTGGATGTCATTGTTGGACGTCAGGGGATTTGATAACGCAAGCCTGGAGCTGGAGATACAAACTTAGGAGCCCTCAGCATTCAGGGAGCACGTAAAGCCCCATGGAGCCACACTGTACATTTGCCTGGGAGTGTTGCTTCTTGTGCGTGCCCCGCCCACCAGTTAGCCAAAGGGCCAGCGCCCCGCCCATCACAGCCCTGGCAGAGGTGTGCGTGGGGGGCAGTGAGACCAGCTGAGTGAGCTGAGGGGGTGGTGCCAGGAGTTAAGGGCACCAGACAGACCTGGGTTTGCATCTTGGTGTGACCTTGGCCAAGTCCTTAACCGCCCCGAGCCCCGCTGTGAAGGGGAGATGAGAACGGCGTCTGCCTCGCAGGGTAGTCGTGGGAATTGAACGAGAAGGAGCGTGTGCAGAACTTAGACACACGGTCCCTGTTATTGTTCTTACTGACCCTGAGACGTGGTGGGAGCCCTTTTGGACGATTCTCTGTCTTCCTCTGGGTGGGTTTAGGAGACTGGTATTTACTATGTGCCTGGCTGCTCCACAGCTGGTAAATGAGGAATCTGAGGCTCAGGGAGGTTGAGGGACTGGCCCAAGGCCGCAAGGGCAGGGTGAAGCCGGCACTGGAGCTGACTCCATGCCTCGGGGGAGTTGATGTGTCCAGACCGACCCACACGTCCAGGAACCGCTGCCCAGGGGCATGAGGACCGTGGCTGGCCAGTGTGGCCTCTGGCGTCCTCCATTCTCCCTTCAGCAGGGCCCGGGGTGTTCATTTCCATCCGCCTGCACTAGCACAAACGCTGGTGAGAGGTGTGGCGGGACCATCTCTCGGAGCACAAGGCTTTGGTTTGGGCAAGGACATTGGCCTTCGCACCCATGGGTGGTGTGGGGCGGTGGGCCCCTTGCTCTGTGGTGTGTGTGCAGCATGGGCTTGCATGTGTGTACACGCGTGTGTGTACATCGTCAGGGTAGGAGGGGAAGGTCAGACCCGTGTGGCGAGAGCCTGAGTCTGGTGGCAGGCCCCCAGCCCCAAACGCCCTCCTTCCTGGCAGAGGGGCTGGGCCATGCCCACAGGGAGCCCCGCTGGGCTGGGATCTTCTGGGGTCCTTGAACCACATCTGAGCTGCTCTGGGAAGGCTCCCTGGTGCGTGGAGAGCAGAGAGGGAGGCTCCTGCTGCTGATTTATGGGCGCCTTCTCCTTTGATCTCCTACTTCCCCCAGAGACTCCCTCCTCCACCTGGGGCTGCAGGGGAGGCCTGGCGTGGCGGCTGCCAGCTGGTCTGGGCAGCAGGGTTTGGTATCTCTGGGGTGCAGGAAGCTTCCTTCTCTCTTGCATGGTCTTGCTGGGCCTGGGTTCCCTGTCCCTGTCACAGGCTGGCTCCCCATGCCGCCGAGTCTGCGAGGGCTTCCTGTCCTGCTGTGTGGGGTCCAGGGCACACATCCGGGCTCTGGGCTCACACTCTCCTCCCTGTCTCTGGTTCTGCCTCCATTCTTCTAGGTCAGTCCTGCTGTTTCTCTGCCCTTCTCTTCCTGCCTAGACCCACAGAGCTTCTTCCTCCAGCCTCCCTGCCTGACATCCCGAGACTCCACTCCAGGGTTTGGAGCACCTGGGTGACCCGACAGTTTCAACTTTTCCTCTGGTTCCAAGGGACGAAGGAGCCCAGATTTCAGGCGGGGTCTGGGCATGGCCCGCAGGGTGGGCCTCAGAGGGCAGGTGCAGAGGGAGAAGAGGACAGGCCCAGCCAGAGCTGTGCCACCTCCCAGCTGTGTGACCACAGGTGAGCAGGCCGCTGAGGCTGTGGAAGGCCCCGGAAAGGTCCTGGAAGGACACCCAAGCCATGGTGCCCAGGACGCCCAGCGTGTCTGCAAGGGAGGTGGCAGCTCTGGGGCAGGAGGGGGCAGCAGCCCTCGGACTCCCTCAGGCCTGACCATCTTTGGGAGGAACTCTGGCATGTCCCGGGCAGGGCTGGGGGCCTGGGAATGCGGCCAGGGAGAGCAAGAGGTGGTGTTCTCAGTAGACCTGGACAGGGCAGGGACAGGTGCCTTCCTCAGGGTCTGAGTGCCCAGTTCTACCTCCCCTGAAGGTCATGTCCAAGGGCAGGAATGGAGGCAGAAGAAACAGTGGCTGAGCAGGGGACCAGCCAGGCCAGAGGCAGCTGAGCCCAGAGTCCCCACACCGGGGCCTGGAGCTGAGAAAGGAAGGGCTGGGAGGCCTCAGCCACTGTCCCTGAGCCACTCTCAGGCCTGGGCAGGGGCAGGAATGGAGTGAGCACCGGGTGATGGGGGCAGGTGTGTGCAGGGCCACCCCCCATCTACCCACAGTCCAGGCCTCGTGGGCCCGGGGCCACCATCTGACTGGAGTCCTGGTCATTTCTTTCCCCTTCCTCCTTCTCCTGCCCAAAGCCTTCTTGCTCCTCGAGGCTTAATGTGCACATATTTAAATTAATCAATCTTTTCCTTCATGGCTTCCGGGTTTTGCAACTTGCTGGGGAAGGGCTTCCCTACCCAAGATTATGAAAATATTTCCTTTTAGTGCTTACGGCTCTGTTCCCTTCATTCAGTCCCTTCCTGTCCTGCCACGCCATGTTTACTGTGTGTTTCCGTATGTGATGTCCATGGCCACCCATTGGAACAGAGGCTCCTTGGGGACAGGGACTCTTTCTGTCTAGTTCAACACTGTGTCCCCAGCACTTAGAAGGTACCCGATACGCGTATGTTGCATGAGCCACCAGGACATGTGCCCAGACCGCCGACCGAGAGGCTGTTCAGCAGAGAAACTGTTCTGTGGCTGTGTAAATTGAGCCTGATAGCAGTCATTCTAGAACACATCTGTTGAGCGTTTACCTGGGCAGCATACAGGTAAATCATCTGTCCCCAGTCCCACCTCCTGCTCTGTCCCTGAACATCCCCCCCATCCATGGGCCCCCTCCCTCCTGGAGTCTCTTCTTTCTCCTCTCCCACAGCCCCCACACTCCTCAGCCCCCCACTAATCTCTCTCCTCCCTAACTAGGACAGGTGAAAGGATGTTGGAGGAATCCTTTCGGCACGGGCTGGTTGGGCACCTGCAGTGCTCAGAGCTGGGTGCGGAGACTGGGGAGCCATCCCCCCAGAGTCACAGAGGGCAGGCTGGCTTCACTCCTCCCTCGTCGCTGCCATCCGGCCGCTGAAGACCATCCGAGAGCAAGGCCTGCTGCCAGGATGCTGGCTGGACGGCCTGTCTGATGGATGCAGTTTTATTCCTCATGATTCACATGTAATTGGGCCCAAATGATTGCCCGCGAGCTCACTGGTACAGAAGTAGCCATTAATTCCCATCGTAATTGCTGCAGAGGAGAGGCAGGGCTTCTATTAAGGGATGAGAAAGTTTCAGCCTCAAGCTGCTAATCGATAAAACGAGTGCATAATTATATGTCACAACTCCATAAACTCACTCTTCACGCTCGTGAAATGAAAGAATTCCTGAAGCGACATCAGGGCTGTGGTTTTGCCCGTTGTTCTGCGGCTGCGCAAATTGAGGCCGATAAGCGTATTCCCGGGACACGTTTGCCGAGCATGACCTGTGTGTGCGGGAGCAGTGGGAGCGAAGGGACAGAGCCCCCAGGACTCAGGCGCTCCAGATGTGGGGCGAGTGAGAGGGAGCCACCAAGGACCACTCCCAGATGCCTGGCCTGCGCATCCGGGCAGAGGCGGGTGATGACGGTGACCGCAAATCAAAGCAGGAGAAAAGGCCCAGTGACAGCGCAGAGAATGAGAATGGCTGGGTGGCTTTGTGCAAATCATGTCACCTCTCTGAGCCTCAATTTCCTCATCTGTCAAGCGGGGTTCGGAATCTCTGCCTCACAGCACCTCTGAGAGTGTGAAAGTACACGGAGAAGGTCCTACCGCCGCCGGTTTAAGACACATGACTTTAATACCTTCTGCCTGACTTCAGTTGAATGTGCGGCCCCACCCTGAGGCTCTGGGCGCAGAAGTGGGCGCTCATTCACATGGCTGTGTGATTCTGCTTTCGTAAAAGTGACCTTGAAACGTCCTTGCAGTCAGGTCCCAAAGGGCGTAGGCCCTCCCTGCTGGGGACAGAGACCCCCACTGGACTGGTGGACACAAAAAGCCTTTAGACCAGCACCCTGAGGTCCCTTCTAAGCCAGCCCAGGGCGCAGCCCTCCCCAGAAAGGACGGCCGTGGATGGTGCAGGGTTAAGGTCAATGTTAGGAACAGAAAATAGGTCCAGGCTTCAGGGGGAGTGGGAGGCTCAGAGATGTGGGGTCTTCATTTATATAGGAACCAATCACGATGTTGTCAGTGGCAGCTGGGGATGAAAATGGAGCTGCCTGGTGGCCTGGGCTTGGCCACAGGGGTTGGGGAGGGAAACAGCTCCAGGCTCGTCATCTTCAAGTGGAAACACAAGGAATCAACTTTGAATAGTTTCCCCGATGGCTGCAGGATGTTCCTCCCGAAGGAGAGTTTGAAGGCAGCACCGATTTCTCCAGCTGAGCTGCGGCCTCCTCTCCGGCCAGCTTCCATGCTCATTCACTCATTCACTCATTCACTCATTCACTGCTCTGCGCGTTTGTTCACTCGTGTTCATTCTCTCGCTCGTTCATGAATTTATTCACTATCATTTATTCACTCATTCACTCAGTTATTCACTCATTCATTCCCTTGTTCATTCATTCACTCATTCACTTATTCACTCATTCACTCATTCACGCATCTGCTCACTCATTCATTTATTCACTTTAGTTAGGTAGGACCACCAAAAACCAGAACATAGACCAATAAAGCCAGAAGAAATGGCCTAAGTGTTCCGAAGACAGCCAACAAGGAGCCGCAGTGGCCAATAACAGCCTCAAGCTGCTAATCGATAAAACGACTGCATAATTATATATCCCAACTCCATAAACTCACGCGTCACGCTCATAAAATGAAAAAATTCCTGAAGCGACATCAGGATCTCTACTTCAGAGGAGGTGACAGTCAAGCTGAGACCTCCCCGAGAAGAGTGGAGCGCTGGGAATCCCAGGCAGAGGGAGAAGCGCAGGCCCAGGCCCCGGGATGGGCAAAGCTTGGCATGTTTGGGAAGTGATGAGGCTGGAGGGGAGCCATGGGGGATGGAGGGGCGGGGACGCAGCTGGGGAGGGGTGCGGGGCCAGATCTGCTGGATAGCGGATGGGGCAGGGTCGAGGTGAACCAGACAGCTCTCCCCTTCTTCCTACCTGGGGGGGCCCCCGGAGTCAGCCCCTTCCTTGGATCCACCCGGAAGCTGTGCCTTGACCCCTGGCGCAGTAGACGGGACCCTCCAGCCCGACCTGGCACGCGACCCTGCCGGGGCTGGGCGAGGCGCGCTGCATCAGTGCCAGCTCCAGTCTGCCCTCCCCACATGCCATTCCAAATTGGCTCGGTGAAACCAGGACCGTGAAATCCCGTTAGGGCAGCTGGAGGTGAGCACAGCGGTGGAAGGATTTAGACCACGTCGAAACGGCTCGTGTGCAAGAGGGTGAGAACTCGCCGGCTCCCGGCAAAGGCACCATCGGGAAAATGAGGAAAGAAATCCTGCCTCAAAGCCACAACCCAAATATTTCATAAGCACCCTCCCTTTGCCGCCCCCTTCTCTTTTTGTCAAGCAAGGATACACACAGCCTTTCTACTTGTAACCTGGCCAAGAATAATTTGTGGCAGGAAAGTTTGAGCATTTGTCAAAATAAAATAAAAATGTAAAAAAAAAAAAATTGCGAGCACTTGAGTGTACATTTGTGTGAAACTAAACAGAGGGAAAGTTATTTAGGTGGTAAAATGTCTCTGCGTTTCCCTCCTGTCCCCTGCGCCCTGACACGCGGCCCCCCGCCCCGAGTGTTGAAATCGAGATTGTTCGGGTATTTGTTTAGTTAATCTCCCGCCAGGGCCGAGGGGCCGCAGGCTGGGTTTCTTCTTGTTCACGCAGGGCTGTGGCTTCCAAACAAGCTCCCCCCTCACCTAGCACAGGGCCGCGGACGTGTGCACCTGTTCCCTGCCCGTCTGGGGAACTGGTGGGCTTGGGGGAGCAAGTTTGTCCTCCCGGAGAATGTAGCTTCTCCCCACCTGAGACCCCCAGCTCCTACAGGGTACCCAATGTGAGAAGTCATCTCCCCAAAATGCCCTGGAGCCCTGGAGGTCCGGCCTACACCCGGGGTGAGGCTGAGGTCCCATGCGAGTGCCAGACTCCAGGCGAGGTCTGGGGCAGAGGTTCAGAGAACCAGGTGGAGGAGTCAGTCACCCAGACCTGGGTTTGACTCTGGCTCAGGCGTTTCTGGCCTGTAAAATGGGGTCGATGACAGTAGCTACCTTGTGGCGGTGTTGGGAGGATTGAAGAGACTAACACAGGGACAGGATTAAAACACTGTACACAGTAGGTACTCCATAAACTCAAGTGTCTACTCTCCATGGGCTTTAAGCAACACTGGAGGCCTCGAGAGGATGGCATTTTGCTTCCCTTGTGTCTCAGTTTCCCTCTCTGTAAAATGGGATAACGGCTCTGCTCACCTCACGGTGTTGTCTAGGAAGATTGAGTTAAATTAGCAAAATCCTTAGGCCCGTCTCAGGCACATGGTAAGTGCTCATTAAATATTAGCTATAGGTCAGGCGAGGTGGCTCAGGTCTGTAATCCCAACACTTTGGGAGGCTGAGGCGAGAGGATTGCTTGAGGCCAGGAGTTCAAGACCCCAGACTGGGTGACATAATGAGACCCTGTCTCTCCAAAAAAATTTTAAAAATTAGCTAGGCGTTGTGGCATGCACCTGTAGTCCCAGCTACTTGGGAGGCTGAATTGGGAGGATTGCTTAGCCCAGGAATTTGAGGTTGCTGTGAGCTATGATCGTGCCCCCGTACTCTAGCCCGGGTGACAGAGTGAGACCCTATTACAAAAAATATATATATTAGCTGTAGCATTATTGTATATTTACTCTGCTCTGCCATAAAATTTCATTTTGATCCAACAAAGAAGGAAGGAAACAAGCGCTCACCGGCAACTTCCATTGGCCAGGCTTGTACCAGGCACCTTTCCTCGAGCGGTCTCACTGCATGTCGGTAAAAGCTTTCCTGCAGATCTTTGCTGGCTTCGTTTTGCAGGTGAAGAAACTGAGGCTTGGGCGACTCAGTGGGTTAGTGGCAGAGCTGGGGCCAGCACCCTGGCTTCACTGATGTCAGGTCAGGAGCTTCCTTTGAAGGCTGAGCCCTGCACGGGCTGGACCACACCAGAAGGAGGGGATAGACGGTGATGACAGTGACAGTTTTGAGTGCCAGGGGGTGGGTGCTGTGTGAGACACTTTACATACGTTATCACAGTGGGCTCGGCCTACAGCTCTGTGAGGTAGGTTTGTCGTCCCCACTAGACACACAGGGAAACAGAGGCTCCAGGAGGGTAGAGAAGAGAGTGTCCTTTAACCCTGAGCCTCCCGGGCAGCATCTGCCTTTGACCGCCCCGTGCCACCAGCAGAGAACCTGGCACTTGGTACCGAGCACATCATGGATGCCCGATACACAGCCCTTCCCGTGCCCTTTGTTTACCTTGCCCTCGCCCTTTTCCCTAGAGGGGTCAGACTACGAGAGCTGAAAGGCCAAACCCAAAGCCCAACCCACTCATGTTACAGATGGGGAAACTGAGTCCCAGATCAAGGGAGGGATTTGCCTAAGTCGGGCAGAGAAAACTAGATCTGATGGTCAGTGGGGGCCTAGCTAGCTCTCTGGGGGCCGAAGGAGGGGAGGGGAGGGGAGAGGGAGGGAGACGTAGTTGGCGGGGGCAGAGCCTGGCAGAGGTGCAGTGGGGTGGGAGAGCAGAGGCTGGGAGGAGGAGAAACACTCTGAGCCTCCCCCGACCTGCACTTCCTAGCTTGAGTCCCCCCTCAAAGCTCAGCCTTCCCTGCCTCCCCCGCTCCCATCATGCCTCTGCACGTCCCCATCCTTCCTTCGGTGACTCTGGGCCTAGGAGCTGGGACCTGGTCCCTACACTCTGGGAAGCTGGGTAAGTCCCTTCCTCCCCGGAATAGAGCAAATGAGGGACAGTGGCATGCCCCTCCCCCAGCAGGTGAGAGGACAGGTGAGGTAATGCAGGTGAAAGGCTGAAAACCAGGCAGAAGTGGGAGTTGTTGTTATTTTTATTATTACTGCATCAGATAACTGGTTGGACTGCATTTTTCTCAGTTGCCCCCGGGGCCCTGTAGAAACAGCTTCAAACTGTGCTGGAAATTGCTGAGGATACAAATCAGGAAATCTAGGTTCTACTCCAGCTCCCGCCTCACTTGCGGGGCACTTTGGACAAGATCCTGTCCCTGTCCCTCTCTTGGTCTCTGTCTCCCATCCGGATAAGGCAGGTGGCTGGGGTGTTCTGTCTTGGCTCTGGAACTTTGTAGGGAGCAGCGCTTGGCTTTGTTTGGGTTGGGGGAGGCCCCACTGGGGCAAAGGGGGTGGGGAGACCAGCAAGGACCGGTCCCCGCTGACCCCTGGAGGCTTGAGCCGGAGGCTGACTGGTCTGATGGTGAATGTGAGTAAGCCCTCCCCACACCCCCTGCTCCCCGCTCCCCAAAACATTGTGGAGAAGGAGTTGGCCCATTCCAAGCCCCACCATGGTGGCAAATATCAGCCGGGGCGGGGAGGGGGGGACCCCGGTCAGCGGGGACAGAGGCTGTGCTGGTCCCCGAGGCTGCCTGGGATAGGGAGTTGGGGAAGGAGGAAAGCGCCTTCCAGGCGGTCAAATCCCGAGCTGAAGGTGGACGCCTGCAGGGGCCGGGAACACGAGCGTGCACGTCGCCACCTAGGCCCTGAGGAGAGCAGTACAGCCCCAGCCGGGCTCCAGGGCGTCTCCTCAGCTTCCTGCTGGGAGCGGAGCACCCACTGTGTGCCCTGCTGTGCTGAGACCCGGGCAATTCCAGTGTGACCCACCACCCCTGCCTTCAAGGCGTCCACAGCATGCGCAATGACTGACCTTGGAGCAGGACTGCCTTAGGTACCTGTCCCTGCTTTCTCACTTACCAGCTGACTGTGTGACCTTGGGCTAGAGAGTTAACCTCTCTGAGCCCATCTTCTCCTCTGCAAAAAGGGGGACAACTTGCTCCCTCGCAGAATTGCTGAGAGCCTGAAGAAGGAAGTTGCCTGTGACGTCCCTAATGCACCGTCTGGGGTAGAGTGAGTTTTCAATGGCTGGTGCTTCCCTGTCTCTCTTCTCTACAAGTGAAGTTATAGAATGCTAGGAGAACACTGGAAAAGAAGCAACTCACTGCTCGGAGGAGTGAGGAGGCTTAATGGAGAAGAGAGGGCATTCGAGTAAGGGTTTGAGGTATGTGTAGGAGTTCCCTAGGCATACCAGGGCTCTGTGAAGGCAAGAGCCATATCTGCCGTGAATTATCCTCGTTTCCCCAATGCCTGGTGTATCACAGAAGCTCAGTAAATACTTGCTGGATGAGTGGATGGCACCGCAGGTGGCAGGAGGGCGCGGCAGAGGCGTGGACGCATGCACGATCTGGCGTCACTCGTGGGTGAGGAGTTTAAGTCCTCTTCAGGCCCCGACAGTGCTTCGCCACTTTGCCTACGAAAGGCTGTTACACACATGGGTCCACTTGCTGTGTCCCTGGAGACTGCGGGCACCGCAAGAGTGGTCCGCCTGCTCACCCTGCTCACTCGCCTTTGCCTTCCTGTCCCTAGCGCCCAGCCAAGGTCCAGCCCAGAGCACAGGGCCTGATTGGATGCTCGAATGGGGGATCGAAGCATGCCCCTTTGGGGGACTGGCGAAGCCTTGTTTGGGCAGAGGGGTGGGTGTTGTGGGGCTGCCTGCCGTTACCCTCCCCCTTCCTGGGGAGCCTGGGGTACAGTCCACACACTCAGCTCTGCCTTATGGGCTCTCTCTGATTGGCCTCTGTCCGTTTCTCTAGCCTGGTGAGCTTTTGTCTGATGTCCTTGCAGTGTGCTACGAGGACACTAGAGCAGGGCAAGCTGTGGGGCAGGCTGTGGTAGGGGTCGCTGGTTTAGGGGATGTCAGCGAGGGGGACCCTGAGAAGATGGAGCTAAAGCAGAACTTTTCTCCTTCACCAACTTCCCCTCTGGCCCTGGGAGCAAAGCCTGCCTCGCCCCCCTGGCTAGGCTGGCCCTCCTCTGCTGCCCCGTGGCCCTCGAGTGGCTCCAGGCTGCCTGGCCCAGCCACTTGTTAGCCAGGTGACCCAGACGAGTCCTTTGCCTCAATTTCCTCATCTGTTAAATGGGGATAAAATAGTACCTGCTTCCAGGGCGGCTGCAGGCATTGTGTCTGTCATCAGTTGCAGAGGGCTCAGGAGGGCACCTTTATGTCACAAACACTCCATAAACGGGGCTGTATTTGTTGTCAGTATAACGCATTTATCCCGTGTGTATCTGTCCCTCTAAATGCAGCGACCCTTCGGCCTCGTCCAGTCCTCTGGGAATGGAAACGGGAGCAACTTCCCAGGGAGCTGCTAGATTCGCACTGCTGGATGCGAACGGCGACTAATCGAGCAGTTATGGACCAAGACGGTGCTAAGTCCCTTACAGTATTGTTATCTCAAATCGTCTCGCGACAGCCGCGGGAAGGCAGCCCCACCGTGCACATGAGGAATCCCCCAAACCAGGAACCAATAACTTAGCTCAGATTTGAACCCGGGTCAGCTCACTCCTGTGCTAAACTGCCTCCCTGGAGAAATATTTAATACTTTCCTGCTCACACGAGGCTGACACTGGCTAGGAACTCCATGGATCAAGGGGGCCAAAGAGTGTTTTAGAAATGAGTTGGAACTGGAGCAGATCTGGGGAGGGGCTGTGTGGGTGGGCCCGGCCTCTCAGGAGTAGCCGACACAGTGGTCGTGCAGCCCATTCCACTGCATTCCTTCCGGATCCAGAGATAAAAGAGAGAGGAGCGAGAGAAGGAGGATGGAGGGAAGGTAATTCCACGTGGAGGGACGCTCTGCCAGCTGCTTGGCGATCGGCTTTGCATGGACTTGGTGCCTGTGAGCCCCAGCAGGTTGTAGGCAGGCTCTGGTCCACGGGTCCCTCCAGAGCCTCTCATGAGCCAAGGCACTTGTGCACTGTAGAGATGCTGAATTTCCTGCTGCCCGGCACAGGAGCCCTCCAGGCATGAGATGTGGAGGAAAGAGCACCAGGCTGGGGTCACGAAACCAGGTGCTGGTCCTGGCTCTGACCCTGCGTGATCTTGGGCAAGTCCCTTCCCTTTTCTGGGCCTATAATCCCCCTCTGTAAGGACGGGTGATCTCCCTTCCAGCTCTAATATTAGACACGGTTGGTCATTCGCTCAGTCAACAAACCTTTGTTGAGCACCTATTATGTGCCAGGCAGCAGTGAGAAGGAGACAAACACAGCCTGCTCTCGGGAGCTTGTATTCTTGGTGGAGAGACAGGGAGCACACCAACAGTAAACAAGGTAGTTTCGGATGGTGACAAGGGACAATAAAACAGGGTCACATGGGAGAGAGCAAGGGACCTGCTTTAGGTGGGGTAGTTGGAGAAGGGCTTCCTGGGGAGGTGCTATTTGATCTGAGACCTGCGGGATGAAATCCGTCACGTGAGGCTCCAGGACAAGAGCATGAAGGGCAGGGGGAACAGCAAGTGCAAAGGCCCTGAGGCAGGGATGAGGTGGAGGTGACCGGGGAACAGAGAGAAGGCCAGCGTGGCCGAGGTGGTGAGCAAGGGGGAGCGTTGTAGGAGGTGAATCAGGGGAGGTGAGCAGGGGCTGGTGGCTCTTACCCAGGGGTGGGTGCCACCCTCCCAGTGAGTATTTTCTGATTATCACAAGAACTGGGGACATGCTACTGGCATTTGGTGCTGGGAAGGATGACCAATGTCCTGCAATACGCAGGAGTCCCACTCAGGACCGGTATTTCCCCCATTAAGAGGCGTCAGATCCACGTCGCACCCAGCAAGACGGCTACTACCAAAACCCCAGAAAATACCAAGCGTCGGTGGGGGTGTGGGGAGACTGGACCCCTCATGCACTGCTGGGGGGATGTCAAATGGTGCAACTGCTGTGGAATCCAGTATGGGGGTTCCTCAAAAAATCAAACATCACATCACCATGTGAGCCCGCAATCCCACTTCTAGGTATTAACATACATCCAAAGAATCGAAAACAGGGTCTTGCAGAGATGCTCCTACACCCACGTTCCCAGCTGAATTATTCGCAGCATCCAAAAGGTGGAAGGGACCTAAGTGTCAGCTGATGGATGGCTGGATGAGCAGGACGTGGTATCCACACAGCGCGACAATGTCTGGCCTCACCAGGAGGGAAGTGTTGACACTTGCGACGGTGCGGGTGAACCTTGAGGACAGCACGCGAAGTGAAATGAGCCAGCCACAAAAGGACAAACACCGTGTGATTCCACTCACGCGAGATTCCTCCACTGGGCAGATTCATAGGGACAGAAAGTAGAACGGTGGCCGCCAGGGGCTGGGGGGAGGGGAATGGGAGGGGTCTGATGGGGACAGAGTTTGAGTATGAGCAGGGGAAGAAGTTCTGAAGATGGATACGCGGCAACGCGAACATACTTATCGCGACCGAACTGTACGCTTGGAAATGGCTAAGACGGTAAATCCTATGTTGTATGTGTTTTACCACAATTAAAAAAAGAAACATCAGGTTATCTTTTCTCCTTGGTTAAGAGTTTGGATATTTCCCCAAGAGCGATGGGGAGTCGTTAGGGGGAGATATTAATAACTAAATATCTGGTTTGTCGTGGAGACAGGACGGCAGGGAGGCAGGGTGGACCCGGGCAGAGCAGCCAGGACACTGGGAAGTCGTCCGGAAGAGAGGGGGCGGCTGAGACCAGGGCGGCAGCCGCAGGCGTGGGGGGTTCTGGAGGGGCTGCGGAGGGGTGGACGGGGCCGGCGGGGATCTGACGGGAAGGCAGGAGGAAGTGTCGCCCCTTAACTCCGGGCCAGTCAGCGGGAGGCTTGAGAAGGTTTCCAGACTTCGTCTCACCCATCCTTCATCCTCCTGCCCCCGGACCAGACAGACCCACCCTCTCCCCAAACCCCATCTCCAAGGGAGCACACTGGGGGGATCGAATCTGGGGGGCTCCCCAAGCCCCCACACAGGGGCCATTATAAAGTGTCCCGTGAGAGAGGCTCTGTGATTTCCAAAGCCCGGTCATGGCCGTGGTCCGCTTGATCGTCCTGGCGTGCCTGCGGGGTTGGCAGGGAAGGTTTCGCATCCACCGCACAGTTGAGGAAACTGAGTCTCAGAAAGGTATTGTGCCTTATCCACGAAGACGTGTGCAACTGCCTTGGTGGCGTGTCCATCCCTGGCTTCACAGACACGAGGAGGAGTTGAAGCAGGGAGTTGAGGGGAAGTGCCTGGCTGAGGGGACACGGGCGCGAGGAGGGGTCCTCTCTGCAAATACAGGGATAGGGGGAGCCGGCAGCCCGGCAGCCTCGAAGGGCCAGGAGGGCACTTTCCTCTTTTCCTCCATGCACGGGGCTCCACAGCTGCAGTCTCCTCCCAGGGGGGCCCAGAGACCACCCAGAGTCATGGTCCTGGATGTGGCCACCCTCTGACGACCTGGAAGCCACCACCTATCTCTCCCACAAACTGCTGAGGTCGGGCAGCCTGGGCAGATCATGCTGGGATTTTCTCTGGGCGCCCGCAGGGTGGGCGCACACAAGAGTTTGGAGCACGCAGATGTAGACATCAGAGGTGCTCCTGCATCTTCCAATCCCAACTCTGCCTTTTCGGCTAAGTCCAGGAATGTGTCTGGCTGCAGACAATTGGCGTCACAGCTGCAAACCAGAGGCTTCCAAGGCTGGGAGTAGCTCCGAGCTCCGCTCATCCATCCTCTTGTCTTTATCGGGGGACTTCTGCCCTCCCCCAGAGCCATCCAAACCAAAGGAAATGTTATCTGTTCCCCAAAGAGCCCCGTTCCTCTCCCTCAGGCCTTCATTCCTGTGGGGAGTGACTTCCAGCCCATGGCCTCTTCCTGCCTGTCCTGCCTGCCCCCTCTGACGCCAGCCCTGTAGGGAGGACCGCTCCCCTCTCTCACACCGTTTATGTGAGTGGGACTGACCTCAATGGGGACCCGTGGCTGGGGCCAATGAAAGCATCACATTCCCCTCGTCTCAGGGCTGGTTTGGGGGTGGGCGTGCGGTTGAAACAAGACAAACTGGACTAAGTTCTGGGGTTTTGCTGCAACAGTGGGGAGAGCGGTGCTCCCTTTAGGTTGGGTTTGCTGTTAGGCTGGAAGCCCAAAGCTGCTGTCGTTTGGGGAAAGGCTGCCTGAGAACCAATGCAACAAGAAGAAAGTCGAATGGAGGCCTGGAGAGAGACGATTCCTGACAACAGCAGTCAAGTGCCTGGATCCAGCCATGCCTGAAGCTAAAGACTCATGGACATTTTAGTTATGCGAGCCAGTGGATTCCCCCTCCTGCTTAATGGGCCAGTTTCAGTTGGGTTTCTGTCATTTGCAGCAAAGCTGCACCAACCCCACCCTAGGTTCTTCTTTCTGCAGCAAATCCTTTGTCGTTTGGCCCTGCCCACAGTGGGGCTGAAGGGTCTCTGGTGAGGTCCTTGGCAGGAGGTTCTTTCATCTCCTTGAGTCTGCTGGTCCATTGCTGCTCAACATCTGTGTCTCCACTTGGACCCACCCTGTCCCTCTCACTGTTTTCTCCCTTGGTTTAATGTCATTCAGAATTCTTTCCATCAGTGCTGAGAGAAGCCCACATCACATCAGCTTGAGTGAAAAAGGGAACTTGGTAGCATGAGAAGTGGCCCCCGAGAGGGACCTGCGGGGCTGAAATCAGGGCTCAGGGCCACCAGGATTCTCTCTGTCACTCACCTCTGCTGTCTCTGCTTCTCTTTGGGGCTGGCCAAATTCTCTCCCTTCCACAAGGTAGGGAACTTGGCCACCATCAGCCCAGCTTGGCAACCTCAGTCCCAAGCAAGAGAGCTGCCTTTTCCCAGGATACATCGGTCAGTCCCAAGGAAGGATTGATTGGCCTTGTTTGGGTCACATGCCTGCCCTTGGACCAACCACTGCTGCCAGAGAAGTGGGGGACAATCACTGACTAAGTCTGGGTCATGAGGATGAGCATTGAACCTCAGTGATTGACAGAGTCATGTGGGGGAAGGGCAATTTCCCACAGGGGACCACATGACTGAGAGTGGACAAAGGTTGGGGTGTGAGGGGTGCTGGAGAGAAAAGAGCAAGAGGTGTTCAGCCCAGTATCATCACCACCACCTCCATCCACCAGCATGTCCTAAAACCCTAGTATGGGCCTAGCTCTGTGAGGAACCCATCCATCCATCCATCCATCTTTCCATTCATCTGTCCATCTATCCACCATCCATCCATCCGTCAACCCATCCATCCATCCATCCATCCATCCATTCATCTGCCCATCCATCCATCCATCCATCCATCCATTCATTCGTCCATCCATCTATCCATCCATGTACCCATCCATCCATCCATCCATCCATCACTCTATCCATCCATCCATCTTTCCGTCCATCCATCCATCCATCCATCCTTCCCTCCATCCCTCCATCCATCCATCTGTTCATCCATCCATCCATCCGTCCTCTATCCATCCATCCATCCATCAATCTACCCATCCATCCATCCATCCATCCATTCATCTGTCCATCCATCTATCCATTCATCCATCCATCAATCTACCCATCCATCCATCCATCAATCTACCCATCCATCTGTCCATCCATCCATTCATCTGTCCATCCATCTATCCATCCATCCATCCATCAATCTACCCATCCATCCATCCATCCATCCATTCATCTGTCCATCCATCTATCCATTCATCCATCCATCTATCTTCCCATCCATCCATCTACCCATCCATCTGTCCATCCATCCATCCATCTGTCCGTCCATCCATTCATCCATCCCTCTATCTGTCCATCCATCCATCCATCATCCCTCCATCCCTCTATCTGTCCATCCGTCCTTCCATCCATCCATCCAACACTGACCTGAGCTAGATACACAATAGTGAGACTCACAGATGGGGACTCAAATCCTAGTTCAGTTCTTCTGAGGGAAGGACATTCAACAAGCCATTGCATTTCTCTGGGCTACGAGCACTGACAGGAAGTATAAGGGACTCAGAACAGGGCCAGCTAACGTGGTTTTGGTAGGGTGGTCTGGGGGGCTTCCAGGAAGAAGTGACAGCTAAGTGGAGACCTAAAGAAAGAGTAGGAGGTAGTCAGGTGAAGAATAAGAATACGTTCCAGAAGGGGTACATTGGGAGGGCAGGGGCTTCTGCCCCTGGGGAGGTCACGGTGATGTAGGAAGACAAGACTCAGGGGGCCCATTTGTTTGTCTGGCCCTCCCCTCACTCCGCAGGTGCTGAGCACCAGGGATGGCCTTAGCCGCCGTGGGATTTGGAGGTGAGACAGTCATGCTCCTTCTCCCAGGAGCTCCTGATCCAGTGGGGGAGGTGCTCTGGGGTCTGAGAAGTGGCAGAACAGGGTGACAGCTTGCATGGCCGGGAAGAGATTGGGGGGCTCCAGGGAGGAGGCGAGGTCTGCACTGAGCCCTGACAAGATGAGCTCACCAGGAGAAATGAAGCCACAGGTCCCGGACTCTCACGCTGGAGCCTCCCACCCCCTGTCTGTGCAGCTGCCAGTCTGTGGGCGTCCCGAATGGCATCTTCCCGACCACCTCTCCCTCCCGGACAAGCCTCAACACCAGTGGTCCTCGGTCAGGGCCGGTCCGTGCTGTCTCCCATGCTTGGGCGCAGACGCGGAGGAAGTCAGGCACAAGTGCTGGTGGAAAGGAAGGTAGGTGGACTTGCGTGGGTAGGGAGGGTAGGAGAGGGGGGTTTGGTCAGGATTCGAGGTCAGGTGATGGGATTCAGGTCCTGCTTCTGCCACAGACTCACCGGGTGACCTTGGGTAAGTCCCTGCCCCTCTCTGGGCCTCAGTCAATTCCTCCGTTTGGATGGGAGGAGCCCTCAGGCCTTGATGAGGCACCATTCCAGTTCTGCCATGGTGGGCTTCCTAGGCCTCCAACCCCTGCAGCCGGTGACCTGTGCCTCATGTGCTGGGAGGGGACAGCGGAGGTGAGGCTGCCCTGGGGCTCCTGGATCCTGGCCGCGCCGCCTGCAGCCTTGCAGGTCCTGAGTCATCCTCCAGGCAGCGGATGACCTCTCCATACCCCTGTCTCCCCCCAGCCCCGTGACCCTGTGTGGCGTGCAGGGCCAGGCCGTCCCAGGCGGGCGGCACAGTGGAAATCACAATATTGACCCAGCGCACAGGAAGTGGGGAGGACAGGCCGCCGGGGTTCCCGGCCCGGGGGAGACAGCTCGCTGAGTGATGAGCCTGGAGCCAAGCTCTCCCTCCCTCCTGGGTCACTGCACCACTGCCCGCCGCCAGGGCTGCTCCTCCCACTGCAGGCCCCCTCCCCGACCTCCCTCCTACACATTCCCGGGCCCAGGCCCGGGAGGGGAGCCGCCAGTGAGCTCTGAGGCCACAGGCCCTCTTGGGCCTTGCCCCCCTCTAGCTGAGGCGCTGGCTCCCTTGTGCTTCTGGCTTCTGCAGGACAAAATGGAACGGCACCCTCATGGGCTGCAGGCCTTTGGAACGGTCCTGCCTCCCATTTAGCAGATGGGGAAACTGAGGCTCAGGAAGTTACTCAGCCAGTTGCATCAGAGCCAGGATTCACACTCAGAACTGTCCAACCCCAGACCAGGGCTCTGCCCACTCCCATAACCCATGCGTGAGCTAGCATCGGTCATGATCACGTGTGAGTCATAAACCGCTCGATTAGCCCAGCCTCGGTCTCATTCAGTCCTCGCAGCTGCCCTAGAAGGGGTGCAGTCATCAACCTGACTTTGCCGATGAGGAAACTAAGGCTCAGAGACGGTGAAATAACTTCCCCAGGTACACGGCTCGCAAGCAGCCGGGCTGGGATTTGAACTGAGGGCTGCCTGATCCCAAAGCTCATGCTCTGTCTGCCCCACCCAGCTGAGGGGCAAGAGGGGCCTGTCCTTGCTCAAATACTCCCTCCCCCGGGAGGCCTCAGGACCAAATTCTGGATCTGCGTCCCCCGGAGACTTGAGTGTACAAAGGGGCTCCCTGGGGGCAACCTAGCCCACAGCCTTGCTCACCAGTGGGGGAGTCTCAGTCGGTGCTGCTTGAGGGGGCACGGGACTGGGAGGCGGCCACCCAGCTGCTGACGGGGCAGGCTGGACCAGGAGGCGCTCGGAGGGAAGTGAAGCAGTGGAGCGGAAACACTCCCGCGCTTGGAGTTGGGGACCCGCAGCCGCAGCCCCCTCCCTGCCCTCCCAGGGTCTTGGTCTCTTCATCCGTAGAGAGAAGGGCCTGGGGTCCCTTTGAAGGTCTCCTCCCCAATCCAGAAAGTGAGTGGAGATTTCAGCTCCGGTGACTCCCAGCGCCCTCCCCATGGGCTGGGTGCGGGTGGGGACGGGTTTCCACCTGCTGTCACCAGGCTCTGACCGGGATTTATACCCTGGGCTTGCCCCGTAAGGAGCCACCAATCCAAACCTGCCCGTGTGCTTACTAGGGGGCTGCTGTCGAGGGTGTTTTCTGTTTCATCGCATGACCCCGTTAGGAGGAACCACGGGGAAAATTCACTCAGAATTCAGTGTAGACAATTTGCGTGAAGTCTGAGAAACTGGTATCATTTTATGCCACGGACACTGATCATATGTGTGCACATACGTGTACACATTCGCCTGAGTTTTACGTCTTTGTTTCGCCCACCATGAAGCTTAAGGCTGAAACGGTGACACACGACAGTGCAGGGCTTCCAGATCCAGCTTACCTGCCCTCCCCCGGACAGGCCCCAAATTATGATAATTACCGCTATCGACCCGCTGTGTAGCAGGAAGACACAACCCTGTACCGATGGTCTCGTTTCCTTTACACCAAGGTGGAAACCGACTTTCGGAACGTGGACGAGGTGTGTCACCGACCCCGATCGATTAGTGACGGCTGCCGCTGGCACGGGAAGGGACGTGCTGGTGCATACACTCGTATCTGCCTCCCCTCGTGCATGCAACGTGTGATGTTGTATGTAATCATATTTTCTACTTAACCATATACAATTCGATAAGCTGCCTTTAAACCTTTGTGGAACAAGACTTTATATAAATAAATAATGATAATTCATTACAAATAATTATGAGGTGCTTTAACATAGGTTATATTACTATGTTCTTACCATATATCTGTAGGAGAAAATGGTTGGGTCATTACAGATGCAGAAACTCAGGTTCAAGGTCAGGACCACTGCTGGCCCATAGGGCACCTTTGTGTGTCCTGGAAAAATGTGCCCCTCTGGGCAATTGCAGCTTGGTGAACAGAGCACAAGATGGATTTTAGGTCCATTCTCCTCATCACCCAAAGTGCTCTTGTTCAGTGCACAACCTGAACAACCATATATAGCAGTCCTATTCAGTGTCTTGCCAAATCCTGCAGTTATACCCTCCACTCCAAATCCAGTGTTTGTATTACCGCACATAGCACACAGACCACATTCTGGGTCTTGGATACCTATTAAGGCTGCAAGATAGATGGCAATTGGTCTGAGGCTAAGTTGGGGCGGGGGAGAGGAGGAAGCAGCGTAAACAACTCAGCCTGTGTTTGTGCCACAAACAGGCAAGAGCACTGCCGGTGCCTGCCCCCGCCTACCAGATGCCAGCGAGATCCCGGGCTGTGAATGATCCCAGCGATGCCCTCTTGGGGGACCTGCTGGACTCCCCCCAGGCCCGGGCCTTGGCCTGCACCGCATCCTGGCCGCTGGCAAGTCGGGGAGGAGGCCTCCTCCTTGGCACCCCCGTCCTGCACGTTTCTTCCCGCTCGCTTTCCGCCTGGGATTACCGCTGGGGCTGGGCTTCTGCACGCTGCTGTCGCCTGGGCCCCCACACGGGATGCTCGAAAAACATCTCTCTGAAAGCAGAGAAAGTGTGAGCCGTCAAGAAGGAGGGTGTGGAAGGAGAGAGGTCCTCGGAGGAGGGGAAATTTACAGCATTCATTTGGCCAGTTCTAAGGCCATCGTGAGGCCCGTATGAAATGCCTTCCGGAGGTGAGCACGGGTATTTTACTGCTTAAAATCAGATGTCAGCACTTCGTGCCCTTGGAGATTGCCTCTACGACCTCCTCCTCTGACAGATGAGGAAACTGAGGCCCACAACGGAAAGCGACTTGCCTAAGCCTGCACAGATAAGTGAGAGACCCCAGGCACGGACTGTGGGGCACCGCGTGCCCGCCAAGTTCCCCGGGCGCTGTGTCGGGGCTGAGACCCAGGCACCCGCTCGGCCTGGCTGCATCTGCCACCGGCCTCCTCCGTGCCAGGCTGCTGCCCGCGCCCTCAAAATCGTCCCGTGGAGCCCTCGTTTTACGAACGGGAAAACTGAGGGTCAGAGACTCTGACTCACTTGCCGAAGGTCTCCCCGCGCCGCGGCAGAGGAGAAAGCTGAATGTCATCGCGGTTAGTACAGCCCCAGAGTCCGACAGTCCGCGTCCTGTGCACGCCGCCCGCTGGCCCGTGGCCGTGGCCAAGTTACAAGTCTCCCTGAGCCTCGATGTCCTCATCTCCAAATGGGAGTAACAACCGCAGGGCTATGGCGACGACTCAGTGAGACGGCGCGTGAGAGGCGCGTAGCGGTGCCAGCGTCAGTGTCGTTATCACTGCCGACGTTCGCGGGCGGCGATAGCCGACATGTGTTGAGTTGGCTGCCAGAGTCCACCCTCTGGGCGCCTTGGGACAAGTGGCCCTGCCCTTTGCGTGTTGTCTTAGTGGGGACAGTGGTAGTGGGGGCAGTTCTAGGTGCTCCTCTCCCGCTACCAGCCATCCTCCCCGCCTCAGGACAGCACGTGCTCCGACGTGACCCGCTGGCCGTGCTCTGCTACGTCTGACTCTCGAGTGGTGACCCAAGGTCAGAGAACAACAGTTGGGGACTTGCTGTTGTTGTCGTTATCCTGGTTGTAGCAATAGCCCCATCAGCCTTTTCCTGTCACCAGATGCTCATTTATTTGTTCACTTGGCGGCTGTCCCAGGAGCGCCACTCTCTGCCAGGCCCCAGGCTGGGGGCCTGGGTGGCAGAGGTGCACGCAACAGGCAGCTCCTGCTCCCCTCATTCCAAGCCCTCTGGGGCTTCGCTGGGACCTGCCTCCCCTGAGCTTACTGCTCCAGCCTCCTGCTTGCTCGGAGAGCCCCTGTCCCCTGTCCAGTGCCTTCCGCTCTGCTGTGTCAGCCAGAGCTGACTGGGCTGCTGGCGCCCAGGGAGTCCTGGCGGTCCCAGGCAGTGGTGGGCTTGGACCTCACGCTTGTCTGTCTCCCGAGCCCGGGCTCTTCCCCTGGCACCGCCCTGCCTCTGGGTACCCATAGTTATCCTGACGCCTGAGCTCTGGGGACCCCAAGGCTGGGTAGGACCAAGTCACAGGATTTGTCTGAGATGAACCAGGGACGACAACTTTTGTGGCTTTGAGATGCCATAAAATTAACCCAACAGTGGTTTTCAAACTATATCCCTTCAAGCTGTGCTGTCTGCAGAGGTGCCTCAGGGGGTCACCTCGCCTGCCCACTCCCCTGCCGGTGGTTAACAGAGCGGCTTTATCTGGCGCCTTGTTTAAGAAGCAGGGGCTCTAGAACAACGCTGCCTGGGCTTGCATCCCATCCCCACTCGCCAGCTGTGTGAACTTGGATAAATCACTTACCTCTCTGTGCCGTGGATTTCTGTGGAATATTCCACAAGGGAAAACGGGTTCTTTTTGTTGCTTGAGAAATGGTTGAAAATATCCACCCACGGTGCTCACGTGGGCACGATCCCCTCCACTTGCCTGGCTCTAGTGTCTTTCTCCAGCACGGTTCTCCGTGGGGTAACTTTCCAACTCTGAAAATCCCTCTGGGTTTGTGTGAGGAGTCACTCCTCACTGATGTTCTCATCCGGGGCCGTTTCAGGGCGCCGGGCCGTGTGGCCAGCATGGAGAAGCAGTGGCAGCCGCCCCTGCTCTGGCGCCGAGCTCCTGGGCAAGGGCACAGGTGTTTGGGCAACTGGGGGCTCTGCGGGGCCCAGTTCTCCTTGGCCCTGGGCTCTGCCCACGCCCTGCATGGCAGGGACCCCTCGTCCAAACCTCAGGAGAGAACGTGAGACCCAGTGCTGCAGGCCCCTTCCGGGAGACGTACCTCCACGGTTTGGTCTCGGGGAGGGAGGTTTGGACACCGGCTCCCAGCAGGCGCAGAACAACCCAGGCCCTGATTTCCTCAAAACTCCCCCTTCCCCCATCTTTGACCAGGAATTATGGCCAGAGGGGTCCTGGTGGTGGGTCAGGACAGTTCCTGCCTGTGTCCGCACAGGCGGAGCCTCTTGCATTGACATAACTCAAACTTTAGGACACTGGAGGAGGAGGCCACAGAAGCCTGAGGGTCTCGGGCCTGTCCCAAGCACTCGCCCCCTGCTGGGCTCCCATTCCCCCGTCTGAAATGTGCACGCATCCGGGCAGCAGCCCCGCGCCTGGCGCTGGGGATGCAGAGATGCAGATCCCTGGGACCCCAGTCCCAGGACTCAAGTCGAGTGGACAATCTGATGTGTCAACCCCTCCCTGCCAAGGACGGTCACGCAGAATGGAGAGCACAGACACCGCATGGGAGAATGAAAACTATGCAACTGCCGAACATCATCAGGAAGGGAGAGAAGATGGGGTAGAAAAGAGAAATTCTCGCCTGTCCTGAGGCGTCAAGAGATATTGCCTGAAGGTGACACATGAAGAAACAAGCACGAGTGTGATTATACGATTACGCAGGAGATGACAGAGAAGTAAGGCGATAACAATAAGCAATACTACCGAGGGTTCCGAGCCTGCAGAGATTCACCGAGTCCTTATAACGATCTTACAAGGTATATGCTCTTATCATCACCCCCATCTTATGGATGAGGAAACTGAGGCACAGAGATGTTAACTGGCACGTTTGGTAAGTTGTGGGCGCCCTGGGCATCTGACTCTCAGGGATCCGCCCTATAACCATCACACGTCAGTGCTTCCGACACTTCAAAAACGTTTCCTGGCTGATGTGGCTGGGGATGGGGTTGGGGTAGGAGGTAGAAGCCATTTCTTTTCTTTCCTAACTCTTTGCTACTCATGTATTTGTTGCGATTTGCATGAATTACTTTGTTTAAACACATAAAGGAGTAAATAACAAAGCACATCGATGCTGGGGGCAGACAGAGATGGTTCTTGTCCTGGCTTTGCCATTTACTGGCTGTGTGTCTTAGAATGAAGTGCTTAACCTTTCTGTTCCTGCCTCTTCCTCTGGGAAAGGGGGTTGATAGGAAGTGGATACAGGTGAGGAGGACCTAGCGTGCTCATGCCCGTGAGGCATCGAGTGGGTGCTCAGTGCACGTGAGCTTCTGTGAGGTCTGCGTGCCATGTGGAGGGAAGCAACTCATCGGAGGGAGCCACCACGGAAGGCTTCTGGGAGGAGAAGGCATTTAAACTGAGTCTCGAAGAATGGATAGGAGTGTGCCAGGTGGAAGGGCAGTTCAGGCAGAGTGAGCGCAGAGGTCTAGAATTGTGAGGGGTGTTGGGAACAGCACATTGTTCGGGGGCCTGCAAGGTGGGAGGGGACCCGGGGGGACGCAGCTGGAGGCAAGGCCTGGGAGGTGAGCAGGGCCTGGTGGCCAAGTTGAATTATCCCAAGAGCGGTAAGGAGCCACACCAGGGTGTGAGCAGGGGAGGGACCTGGTGGGCTTTAAGTTGTAGAAAGACGACGTGGCTGCCACACAGAGAATGGGCTGGAGGGGGACCCGGGAGCCCCTCGCAGTCGTCCAGGTGACAAGGCCCAGAAGAAAGGAGAGGGACATCAGCAGTGCCCTCCGACCTGGGCCCATCTGGTCAGCGTGGCCGGGCTGACCTCCACCCCCCAGCTCAGGGCCGCTGCTCTGAAGCCCTGCCGAGCGGCTGGAGGAGAGGCCGACTCCAGCCCGCGAAGGGCAAGTAGAAATATTTGCTCAGCTGCAAGCACAAGTTCAAGTCCCCCCTTCCACACGAAGGGGAAGAGGCTGGCCCGGGCTGGGGTTCTGTGCGTGGTCCCCCCCCAGCTCCCCGGCCTGCCCCCGCCCGTCCGTTTCTGCCTTCAAGCCATCCAGAAAAACTGTCCCTTCTCCTCCCTGCGACAACTACTCTGAAGTCAGCGACCGTGACCTCTTTTTCCTTTTCCTCTCTAATAAAACACACTCAATTCTTTTCATCTTTTCCTCATGTGACAGGGACTGACCTTTATTTTTATTTTTAGAGACACGTCCAGATTCGGCAGTCATTGATTCGGGTCTTGTTTCAGCTGGCTGACACAGGCAAGGCCCCAGAAGGGTTCGGAGCCAGACTTTGATGTGAGGCAGGCTGAGCTCCGCCGCCACTCCGCTGCGTGACCTTGGGTGAGTCACTTAACTTCCTGAGCCTCGCCAGGCCTCCTCTCTAAGTCCATATCCATAACCCCTCTCTCCAGGTGTTGAAAGAGTCAATAAGCAAGTACTTCTAAAGCACTTAGGAAGGTGTCTGGCACATAGTAGGTGCTCAGTAAACGGTAGCTACGGTTGTCTGTGTCCCTGGACAGCCCAGCACCACTGCGGCCTCCTGTAGTGCCGTGGTCAGTAATCGCCGTGCCTTGACGATGCACGTCTGGGCTGGGCAGGCTCTGAGATGGCCCCGGTGACTCTTGCCTCCTGCTCCCATGCCCGTGTCACCCCCTGCCCTTGAATGTGGGAGGACCTGTGACTTGTTTATAACCAACGAGCTATGGGAGGTGATGGGATGTCACTTCTGGGATTACATCACATGAAATTGTAACTTCCTTCTTGCCGGTGGCCCCCTCCCTGGCTCGCTTTGCTGGAGCCGGCTGCCCCCTCGTGAGCTGCCCTGTGGAGAGGCCCATTCGGCAAGGAACTGGGGGTGGTCTCTGGCCCCCAGCCACCAAGACAACCTGCAAGGAACAGAATCCTGCTGTGATATTATGATATAATAAAAAATATATATTTGGTCTTCATCCCTGATTCCTGGCATGGAGCTCCTAAAACCCTTGTAATTTCCTGAGTGGTGGGAGTGATGGGAGCATTTTTTGTTATAACATTCGGTCTTACTCCCCGGTTCCTGACGTAAGAGCTTTTAAGACCCTTGGAATTTCTGGAGCGAATGTCTTTTTGTATCCTAATGAGATGACGGGTGGCTGGGGGCCCCTTGGCAGTTTCAGGGTGGGAGCTGGTAGCCAGAAAGACTGAGGCACGATGAGAAGGTTAGGGCGTTCAGTCCCACGCCCGAGACCACTGGGGCAGGGAGAAGGGCTGAGATTGAGTTGATTACCAGTGGCCAATGATTTGATCAATTATGCATACCTAATGGAACCTCCCTAAAAACCCTAAACAGTGGGGTGTGGAGACCCGGGTCGTTGGACACACGGAGGTGCTGCGAGGTGGTGCCCCGCGGGGGCGTGGAAGCTCTGCACCCTCCCCCCATTCCTGCGCATGCGTCTCTTCTGTTTGGTTGTTCCTGAGTTGTATCCCTTATAATAAACCAATAAGTAAAGTGCCTTCCTGAGTCCTGTGGGTCGTTCTAGCAAATTATGGAGCCCGACGAGGTGGTCAAAGGAGCTCCTGGTTTATAGCCCGTTGGTCAGACGTACCGGAGGCCCCCGATTTGCGACCGGGGTCTGAAGTGGGAGCAGTCTTGTGGGACTAGTCCCTTCACCTGGGGGGTCTGACGCTACCTCCCAGCAGTTAGTGTCAGGATTGCATTGCATCGTTGGAAACCCAGTTGGTGTCCAGGGAGCTAGAGAACGAGTTATTGGTGTGGAGAACCCCACACATTTGGTGTCAGAAGCGTTGCACTATAAAAGCGGCTCAGCTCCGCCAACAACCACGTAAGCCTGGAATTGGATCATTCCCCAGTTAATCCTTCAGATGAGACCTCAGCCCTGGCTCCACCTGGATCGCAGCCTCGCAGAGGACCCAGTAAGCTGCGCCCAGACTCCTGACCCACAGAACCTGCAAGATCATAAATGTGTTTTAAGAGCACTGAGTGTGTGGTAATATAGTTACGCAGCAACAAAGTGGCTTCGTAACGACAACAACAACAGCTACCAATGACTGAGTGTGCGCCATGTTCCATGCTCTATGCCAAACCCTTGATGTGTTTTATGTCGTTCAGTTTTTGACACAATGTGCGAACAACAACTATTACCCCACTCGTCACTTGGGAGGGAAAAAGGCTGTTGATTTTTGTGTGACCTCCTCATCAGCAGAGGATGTGGCCAGCTCCCCTCTGACCTATCTAGAGACAAACACATTTCGCCACTGCAAGTGCTGACACTTTTTGTTTAATAAATGTTTTATCTTGAAAAACATTCAGACTTCCAGGAAAATCGTGAAGCTAGTGTAGAGAGCTCTGTGTGCTTTTCACCCATTTCTCCCCATGTGACCATCTGCCGTTACCACGGCACATTTCTCAAAACTGAGACATCACCATCGTCACGCGACTTAACTAAGCTACAGATGATTCCAGTGTCACCAGTTTTTCCACTGAAGCCTTCCGCTGTTCCAGGATCCAACCCAGGATCCCCCAGTGCATTGAGCAAGCACTGAATTTCCTTCTCCAGGCCCTGCGTGGTCCGGTCTCACACGAGGAGTGCGTAGCCCCCTGTCGCCCTGTGTCCCTAATCCTTGCACAAGAGTAACTGGCGTCACCGGATGCAGGTGTGTTTGCTTCTTCCCGAGCAGTAGCTAAGAATGCTTAGTCTGAACCTCTCGGGAGGTTGACATCCCCCTCAAATCGTTCTGCTCTGGTACCCAAATCTCTGGAATCTCTGAAATTGGAGGAGGAGATGTTAGTTCATCACCCAACGCATCTTGTCTCGGAGTTCTGGAGGCTGGAAGCCCAAGATCAAGGTGTCAGCAGGGCCGCTTCCTTCTGAGGGCTGGGAGGGAGAAGCTGTTCCAGGCCTCTCTCCCGGCTTCTGGTGGTTTGCTGGCGATCTTTGGTGTCCCTTGAAGCGTCACCCGGATCCCTGCCTTTATTTTCACATGACGTTCTCCCTGTGTCATGTCTCTGTGTCTAACTTTCCCCTTTTTATAAGGACAGCGGTCATACTGAGTTGGGGGCCCACCCTGCTCCAGTATAAGCTCAACGTAACTAATCACATCCGCAACAACCCTATTTCCAGGTGAGGACACTCTGAGGTACTGGGGGTTAGCACTTCACATGTGAACTTGGGTGGGCGGGGAAAACACAAACCCGTGGCTTGGGCCCCTCGCAGCGTGGCGGCTGGGTCCCTGGAAGGAGCACCCAGGCAAGTGTTCCGAGAAAGACAGGTGGAGGCTGCAGGGCTACTTGTGACCTACTCCTGGGAACCGCCCAGCATCCCCTCCGCCGTGTTCTGATGGTCAGAGTGAGCCACAGAGCCAGCACCGATCCGGGGCAAAGGCCGCACGAGGTGCGAATTCTGGGAGGGGTGTTGGAAGTCGTCTTTGGAAACCAGCTAGCCCAGGTTCACAGCAAGCTCACACTCCTGAATCGCGGATTAGAGCATTTTCTATGCCCTGCTTTGTCCACACTGGCTAGCTCACAGGGCTTGGCACGCGGGTGGTTGCTCAATACATGTTGTGGCATCGACTTACATTGTGAAGGGGTCCACTCCATCGGCAGGGAAGTGACAGGTGCTACGCCTTCTCCAGGTGACTCTTTGCTCCCCTGTGGGGCCCCTTCTCCAGGGAACCCCAGGCTGGCAAGGGCCAGGTCCTAGAACCCGAAGGGCCTGAAGCTGGATCACAGCAGACTGCTTTTTCCTGCCCACGCACCCGGGCCTGGCGCTCAGGGGGAGCAGTGCCCCAGGCAGCTGGGCTTGCCAAACCCAGAAAGAGGGAGACTGAATTTGAAATGTTTTCTAAATCCTCCAAACAGAGGTTGTGCGGCACCAGCACCCCGCCCCCACCCCACCCTGGGAGAGAGGAAAGCGGCTGGGGAGAGAAGGAGTGGGTTTCCAGTCTGTTTATATGTCAGGCTATTTTGAAACCCCCGAAGGCACTTACACACAGAGGCACATTTAAATGTACCAGGAAGTGCTCCCAGAATGGAAACTGGAGTCGGAGGAATGCTGGGGTGCTGTGTCGCCTGCTCTGTTCTGCTGTCCCCCAAACAACCACCAATTCAGCTCCTTCAATGCCCAAGTCAGAGCCTGTCTCGCCGGAAGGGCCCTTGGAGGTCATCTAGCTCCTCCCTTGTCCTCCTCCCCACCAAACATTTCCTGGGCATCTCAGCATTTTTGTTGCATCAGTTATAGGACTCTTTGGCCAAAAGGAAGAAGAAAAAAAGCACCCAAGTTGATCACAGGAAATATAAAAGGATTTTATCGGCTCAGTTCATGTCAAAGTCCAAGGAGAGTTTGGCTTCAGGTATGGCTGGATCCAGCAGTTCCAACCATGTTATCAAAAGTGGGTTTCTGAGTATGCCTCAGCTCTGCTCCCTCCAGGGTGCCTTGTTCTCAGTTTTATAAAGAGGCATCAGCCCCAGAATCTTATCAAGCGCCTCTGATCTTGGGAGGTGATGCTCCCATTGGCCAGGCTTAGTCACAAGCACTGCCACCCTTACCAGCTAGGAGTGGACTCAACTCTGCCTGAAGCTCAGAGATACCCTTCCGACCCGACCCTCATACCCAGATATCAGGCAAAAAACATCAATGTATTCTCATCCCAACAAAATGATGCCCAGGTTCTCTGCTTATCCCCCCGTAGTGTTGGAGAATTTGCCGGCACAGAGGCAGCCCTGTCCTTTGATAACTTTATTCTGGCTTCCATAATATCTTTTACCCCTCTTCAATGTAATTTATTTGTTCATCTCTACCCCTTATTGAACTCCTTTCTTTCTGTGTCTCCGGCATGTAGCACAGGCCCACACGAAACAGGTGCTAAACACACGTTTATCTTCAATTACTAAGCACATATTATGTGCCAGGTGTTTGATGCATATTATCTCATTTGATCCTCATGACCACGCTCTTTGATAAATAGTATTATCCCTCCTTTGATACGTGAAGAAACTGAGGTTCAGAAGGTTGAGAAATCACCCTAACCAAGGTCACCCAACAAGAAGGTGGTTGGGTCAGGATTTCGGCCCCAGTCTTTTTGACTTTAACCCAATGAGGAAGTGGAAGAAGCCAGGAGAGAAGTTCATGGAGTTGGAAAGAAGAAGAGCGGAGACAGTAGAGGAGAAGACAGAGAGAGGCAGAGGAAGGGGGAGAGAAGCAGCTTTGACTGTTAAAAATTCCCTTCACTGATGGTTGCTCTTAACTTGCTCTTTGCTCACTGACTCCTTAAGGAATCTGATGGAAGTTAGTACCTTTTAGCATAGCGACACATCAATGCACCACATACACGAGAATATTAAATAGAACTAAATGTCGTCGATACTGACACAGCACATTAAGAGTATTAAGTTCAGTAAATGAAGAAGATGATATAATTTTATTTGGGATACAGTTTAAAAAGAATTTCAGCTTGGGGAATTGGCGGTGGGGTTAGTCGCTTCTCTCCTGTTGTCTCAGGAGATCAGTACTGTTTCTCATCAACAAGACCCGCATCTTTGTTACCCCACACGGGTTCCTCATTTTCATAAATGATTTTCTGTTAAGCTTGATAATGGTATTAATAGAATAATAAGGAAGAAATGTAAGACTGAACTTGATGATCAGGGATTACCCCTGGCTAGTCTACGGTGGCCCCAGTTCATGTCACTATAATTGGATTTGATTTTAAAATTCAAAATTGGTGTTATATTGGAGGGTGGACTCTTGGTCTTCACTGCCATGATGTTTGCAGTATGGAACAACCATGGAAAATAGGATGGAGCCCCCAGATGACAAGCGCATATTCAAGGGTCTTTCTGTGTGTAATTTCAGGGCTTTTGAAGATTCCCTAAGTCCCATGAGAATATGTGCATGTGAGAAAATTACCCAAAATGAGAAGAACCACCTAAAAGCATTAGAGGGAACAGTACCTGACACTCACACAGAGTATAGAACAGTGCCTATTCCCACCCACTAGACTGAAAAAAACCTCATAATTCATGGGGCACTGAGTAGAGTACTCAAAAGGATCTTGCCTCAGTAGTGGGAATAATTATCCCTGTATTAAATGCTGCTCTGGTCCTTCCTAACAGATCTATAAAGTGAGACTTGAACAGATCAAACTGTTCCCGAGTGATTTAGTTATGTCCCAGAATAAAGATCACATTTTTTAATAGAAATACAAACAAAAAAGATGCGGCACCCAAAAAGGCAAAATTCACAATGTCTGGCATTCGATCAGAAATTACCAGGCATGCAAAGAAGCAAGACAATGCAACCCTTCAGAAGGGAAAAACCAACCCAGAACTGACATAGATGTTAGAATTAGAATATTTAAAAAATTATTATAACTATACTCCATTTGTTTAAAAAAAGAAAAACTAGAGGAAAGATTGAACATGTTAAGTGGAGTAATAGAAGA
>NW_012149075.1:783681-803954 GCF_000956105.1 Propithecus coquereli
CCCACTACTGGGTATCTACCCAAAGGAAAAGAAGTCATTGTATCAAAAAGACACCTGTACTTGTATGTTTATCACAGCACAATTCACAATGGCAAAGATATGGAATCAACCTAAGTGCCCATCGACTGATGAGTGGATAAAGAAGTAGTGTACCACGGAATACTACTGAGCTGTAAAAAAAAAAAGAATGAAGTTATGTCTTTTGCAGCAACTTGAATGGAACTGGAGGCCATTATCCTAGGTGAAGTATCTCAGGAATGAAAAAACAAAACCACATGTTCTCACTTTAAAGTGGGAGCTAAGCGATGGGCATGCATGATCATACAGAGTGACAACTTAATGGATGCTAGAGACTCAGAAGGGGGAGGATGGGAGGGAGTAAGGGATGAAAAATTACCTATTTGGTACAATGCAGACTGTTCAGGTGACAGGTACACTAAAAGCCATCTTTCACCACCATACAGTGCATGCATATAACAAAAAAACCATTTGTACTCCCTAAATCTACTGAAATAAATAAATAAGAAGAAATAGATGTAAACCTACATCTATTAAAGAAATTGAATTATAGCTAGAAACCTTCTCTCAAAGAAAACCTCTTTGGAGTTGTCATTTTAAGCAGACTGGTCAGGGAAGGCCGGAATGACCATGTAACATCTGAGCAGAAACCTAAAGAAGGTAAAGAAGTCAGGCATGTCAGTATCTTGGAAAAGAGACTTCTAGACAAAAGGAAGGGTCTGTGCAAAGGTCCTGAGGCAGGAATGTGCTTGGTTAACCTAGAAATAGCAAGAAGCCCAGTGCGGCTAGAGCAGTGAGTGAGGGGGTGAGTAGCAGAAGATGAGGTCAGGGTTTGGGCAGGTCAAGGTCACCTCTTGGAAGGACTTTAGCTTTTACAAGCAGGTAATGGACCCTGTTCCTAGGAAGAGGGGCAGGAAACCAATTAGCATTTTCTGCAGATCTACCAGGTGCCTCCTGCCTCAGATGTCAGAAAGTCGGGGGCCTGCTCCATCCTACTGCCCTGCTGGGCTAACACCTGAATGGCACCACGGCTGTCACACAGTTGGCACCACGAAATGTTAACTATGATTGTCAGGTTGAGGGAGGAGGTTTGGGCAGGATTCCTGGAGAGAGCCATTTGAGCTGGGCTTGGAAGTGTTATTAGTATATTCTGGAACCTTTATGGTTGGAAGCCATAGCTTCTGGTAGAAGCCAGAGGGAACAGTAGGCTATGGGTTCCCTGAGAGCATGGTCCTTGTCTCTTGTGACCCTCTATCTGCAGGGCCTGACTTCTTGCCTGGCTTATATTAGGCACTCAGTACATGTTTGTTGAATGAATACATGAATGAAGGAAGGAACACATGAATGAATGTGTCTGGGGCAGAGCCAGGCACAGACCCTCCTCTTCTATCCAGGGACTGCCCAGAGTCCTGCAAGACTCCGGCTCCTGGGCTCAGAGAAACCAGGGTTCAAATCCCAGCCCCACCCCTTCTCCTATGAGACTGTGGAGAGGCTACCTGACTGCTCAAAGTCTCGGTTTTGTCCTCAGCAAAATGGGCGCAATAATAACACCTACTCCACAAGGTGCTTGTGAAGATTGAATGAGACAATTAGTGTGAAGTGCCTTGCATGGTGCCAGGCACACAGTGAATCCTAACCCTGGCTTTTATTGGGTACCACCAGGTGGGAGGCACTGTGCAAGGGCTTTTCATGGCTTAACTCTAAATTTAAGAGTTACAACAGCCCTATGAAGTAGGTACTGTTATCATCAACCCATCTAACAAATCAGAATCCAGAAGCTCAGAGAGGTTCACCAACTTGCCTCAAGCCACACAGCTAGGATGTGCAGAAGCTGGGATTTGAATCAGAGTCTGTGCTTGTAACTGCTGTTCCAGTAGGTCCTCCTCTCTCTCTTTTCCTTCCTCTGACCAGATGGAGGATCGGGCTTTGTTTACCAGGCAGGGACAGCTTTTGGGGAGGAAAATGTGGATCGGACCTTTCCCCCTCCCCATGCTGCCGAAGGCTGGAGTCGCACACAGAAACCAGCGGGGTGAGGGGGCGTGTGCAAGAGAACTCACTGGTGACCGTCCCTCATCCATGCTGTCCCGGCTGGGCTTGCTGCACCCTCGAAGGAAATCGGGGACACAACCCACAGCCACGCTACTCCTGTGCTGGACCAGTGGCTGGGTGGCACCTTGGGGTCCACAGCCTGCTCGCCAAGACGGTCTCTTGCTGGCTGTGACCTGCCTGGCAGGGAGCGACCAAAGAGGTGCCTCGGGCTGCGTGTCTGGGCGGGTCTCACGGCAGCCGTAATTGCCGGGCACCAAAGCCAGGCTGGGCCTTTCTATGAAGACATTTATAGCCAGCCAGCCTGGGGGACAATTCAAGTGGTTTTCTCTCTTTTGTGTCCCTTTAATAAACGAGAAGAAGAGACATCAAATTAAAGCTGATTCTGGACAAACTTGGCTTTGCTGCGAGGCTCTGGGGAGGTCAGGGGAAGGTCACTGTGCTCACTGACCCTGAGGACTGGCGTTTTTACCACATGCTTTTAAAATGTAGACTCAGATGTCAGGGCTAGTTAGGCCTTTGAAGTCACCCATACCAACTCTCAGCCTTGTGCAGGGATCCCCTGAACAGTGTCTGGTTGCAGTCTTCTAGGGACGGGGAGCTCACTACCTTTCAAAGCAACCACACCATTGATAGACAGCTCTCTCTCAGGGGCCTTGGAAACAGATGGACTTGGGGTAAATCCCAGCTCTGATGCTCACCAGTGTCAACCTCAGCCCCTGAGCAGGGGGTCACCCCTCTGAATTTCAGCTTCCCGCCCTGTCAAATATCATTCATTCATTCCTTCATTCTGTAAACATTTTGTCTCGGGCTGGGCCTCCCAGAATCAGACTTGAGACGAGGGCTTGGGGGGAGTCCTGGGAAGGTGACCCGGGAGGAAGAGGAGACTGAGCCAGGGACGTATCGTGAACTGACACCTTGATTACGTCCTCCCACAAGTGTCCTCACTCCTGATACCTGTGAACGGGTCTGCATTTGGGAGCAGGGTCTTTGCGGATGCGGTCAAGGTGAGACAGGTCACGTCGGGTTACAGTGGGCCCTGAGTCAATGACGGGTGTCCGTCTAAGATGAGGGGGCGTGGGCACGGAGACGCACGTGGAGGGGGAGCCGTGTGAAGACAGAGACACACGTGGGGAACGCCACGTGATGCTGGAGGGAGACGCGGCGATGCGCACACAAGCTGAGGCACGCCGAGGATTGCCGGCAACCCCAGAATCAGGAGGGAGGCATGGAGCAGATCCCCTCCGGGCCCCCAGCAGGAAACAACCCGCTGACACCCTGATTCTGGACTCACAGCCTCCTGAACGGAGAGAGAAGAGATTTCTGTCATTTTAAGCCACCCAGTTTGGGGCAGTTCTCTGCGGCAGCCGTGGGAAACCGTTGGGGAAGGGAAGACAGCAATACACGATAGGGCAGTGCGGTGTTCCGCACGCTCCACTGTGGGAAACTGAGGCCTGGTCCCTCTGGGGTGCTCGGGGAGACAGGGTAGAACATGCCTCAGAGTTACCCCAGTCCAGGGGAGGGGCCGGGGTATTTCTCCGCCAGCGTCCACCTGTCCTTGCCCGAAGGCTGCTCCCGGGCAGCACTGACCCGATGCCTCTGGACAGGGCAGGCTCAGGGGGCCAGAAAAGCCCCCGAGGGAGCATGGCAGGTGCCGGCAGTTGGAAGTACTGGGAGTCGGGGTACACAGGAAGGGGGTGCTGATGGCATGTGGTGGGCCACCAACAGTGTCTGCCAGACCCTGTCTTTATTGAGTGCCTACTGTATGGCACGAGGCACCATTCTATGTACATGGAGTGCAGCTCCCAGCTGACAGGACTGACGCCGCGCGAGGGAGGCAGATGACTGCCGGGCAAGCCACGCAGCAGCGTGATGCCCAGTGGAGCAGGCGGGGGACACACAGTGACAGGTAGGTGGCCAGGGTCCCTGGGGGACGTGGAGGTGGCGTCAGTTTAGCCTGGATGGTCAGAACATGCTTCTCCGAGGAAGGAGCATCTGGACCTGAACGTTGAGAGAATTCGAAGTTCACACATCTGGTGGAACAGCATTCCAGGCTGAGGGAAGAGCCAGCGCGGAGGCCCGGCGGGGATAGATGGCCGCCGTGAAGATGATGTGAGTGAAGGACGCACAGAGGAGGCTGGCAGGACCTGGCCTCGCTCCCCCTGTGTCATGCTTTTGTCCCTGCTGCTGTCCTCCAGCCACCAGAGCTGCAAACCCACGTCCTGTTCCCAGGGAAGGCTCCAGAGGGCCTGGGCGCAGGGGTCAGGTGGGGGCACCTGGACTTCCCCGTCCCTGCCCCTCGCAAGCCCTTTGACCTTGGACAAGGCATTAGCTCTGAACCTTGCTTCCCTGCGCTGTCAAATGGCCGTAATAACCGTGTCCACCTCACGGGACTGGTGTGAAGTTTAAAGGCTGCCTTTTCCCCGGCAGAGGAAAGAAAGGTCCCTATGAGCGATGCTGACGTCCTCTGTGCCTGGGACTCCACCGCTCAATCCCGCAGGAGGCTGGACAAACGTCACATTGTTCTCCGTGGTAAAGGAGAGCCACCGGTTGTCCAATTAATTGGAATAATATTGCTATATCTTTCTACATGTTTAGTTCACCAGTTTAAAAAGCAAACAGACCAGGAAGGTGGACAGTATGGCCCCGTTGACTAAAGAGCTGGGCTGGGAGAGGTGAAGCGTTTTGCTCAAGGTCCCACTGGTGAGTGGCAGAGCTGGGCCTGGGACGTGGGTCCCTCTGAACCTGGAGCGCTGGGCTGAGACACTGTCATTGGCCCTTCAAGCACCTCGGCACCACCCGGTAAAGGAACTTGCCTCTGGAGGCAGAGAGCTGGGAGGGGCAGGAGATGGGGTGGAAACAAGCGTGATCGCGGGGCCCAGAACGTTGTCCGAGGAGTGGGGGCCCAGCCAGGGGAGGCCCCAGCCTCCTGCAGTCTGGGAAGGCAGCGCAAAGGGGCCGGGAGGGAGGGGCTGGGTGCCAGGGCCTCCAAGCGCCAGGCCCCCTGCCCAGGTGGGCCCAGGTGCCTCCTGCCGTCTCTGCCAGGCTCCCACCAGGCATGCTCACCTTCCCGATGACCTCTGCTACCTTGTGTGCCTGAGCTCGGAGCCCTCCCCGGCGGGGCTGGCTGGCAGGCCGCCTCTCTCCCCTCCCGTCCTTGGCTCAGCCCCCACGTGGGCACGGTGGTCAGCGTTGCCTGCCTGCATCCCGTATACGCCCCAAGGCATCAGTCTGACCCTCCCTACAGGATACTGGGACCCCCTGAAGTTCCCCAGCAGGTGCCCATTCACCTTTTGCTTGGATGACTCAGGGGTGGGTGGCTCATTACCTTCTGGGGAAGCTTGCTCCACCCTGGGCAGCATGGTGGTTGGTGGGGAGCGAGCTGGGGCCTTGAGGCAGAACCGGGTGCTTGTGGGAGACTGGAGTTGCTGATCGGCACATAGAAAGTCTGTTCTAGTTGTGTTTGAGGGGAGCGAGCCTCAATTTCCCCCTCTGGCTTCCTCTGGCTCAGTGTTTCTCTCACTGCAGGTCAGAAACCATTAGTGAGCGATGGCTTTGAGTCAGTGGGTGGAGACCAGCATTTTTAAAAAGAAATAGAACAGAATAGGATAGAAGGTCATGTGCATTTCCAGAAGTTGAGAGTAACAGTTTCTTGAAACGTTGGCTGTCGGTGTGGGCGGCATGCTGGGACGGTGGGCACAGAGGGGTCCTTCAGGCCTGGTGGCGGCAGGGGCTCCCAGCAGCGCCGAGGGTGGCCGGGAGGCGCTCCCGGGCTCTGGCGCCTCTCCCTGCACACTCCACGCCCGTACTGTCCAAGCAGGGGCCCTGGGGCGGTGGGAACAGGGAGACCCTCTTGTCTCTCCCCTGTGGTCCTGTGGGCTCTGAGCCGTCCCATAAATCGTCTGCCCGGAGTCAGGGGCATAGAGCTCCCTGATTTATGCCCCGCCGGACCCGCCCCCTCTGCCTCCCTCTCTGGCTTTGTGGGGCTGGGGCCTGGCAGGCTGCTGACTCCAGACAGCCCCTGCGGTTGCTGTGGCGACAGGTTCAGGCTGGGCCATTATCCTCGTTCTCTCTCTGCTTCCCTCCGCCGAGCAACCCCCCCTCTCTCGCTCCCACGGGGGGCCTGCTCCATAAGCCCGGCCCCTCCCACAGGCCCCCACATCCAGTGCATCTGTGACACAGCGAAGAGCTGACTTAGAACATGTCGGGACAAGGCAGGCTGGGGTGTGAACCAGTGCCTGGCCCCAGAATCCTGCCGACCAGGGTGTGAACCCCGCCCCTCCACTTCCAGTCTGCTCATCACAGCGCCAGCCTCGCGGGCTCGTTGTGGAGACCCAGCGAGGGGCCACAGGGAAAGTGCCGGGCCCTGTCATCGGCACTCAGACCTGTGCGAGTCTCCACCGCCTCGTCTGTGAAGTGGGTACAGTGACATCGTGTCCACTGCTCTGTCCCGAGACCTATGGCATTGACACAGTCGGTGCTGAACGTGAGCGACTAAACGAAGCTCGGAGGTTATTGTAAAGATTCTCAAATGCAAAGGTAAGCGCGCTGAGTCAAAGAAGGCCACAGATCCTCTCATCCAGAGGTGGGAAATCCATCCTCCTCCCCTTGGATCTGGACGGGCCTTAGCACTCACTCGTAGCCAACGGAACGGAGCGGCAGTGACGCTGCCCGTCCTCCGAGACTAGGACATGAGGACCTCGCTGCTGCCACTTCGGCCTCTAGGAGCCTCTAGCCACCATGCGAGAAATGTCCCTGAGGACACTGCCCTGGAGAGGCCACGTGAAGCGGCCCTTCCCTGCGGGAAGAGAGGGGGGGGATGCCCAGCCAGCCCCCAGCCCTCATCCCAGCGGAGGCGGAGACCAGCAGCCCCCCACCCACCAGCCCTGCCCAAACTGCAGATTCATGAACAAAATATGTAACTGTCGTTGTTTTAAGCCAGTTAAGTTTGGGTCGACTTGTTCTGCAGCGTGGATTTGTTCGAACAAGACTGCACCCCGAGCCCCGGGCCCAGCACACCAAGTGCTCGGTGAAGCAGCTGCGGCAGGAGTAATGCTCTTAACCGTCGCAGCTGTTGCTGCTCTTGCTCCTGGAAAGCAAAACAGCGCGGTAATTCAGCACGGAGGCTCGGGAGGCAGACTGCTCGCCCTGCAGCCCTGGACAAGTTACTGTCCTCTAGGCCTCAGTTTCCTGGTCTGTGTAAACACGGCCACGGTCATTGGCTACTCCGTGCAGCGCCTGTGAGGAGCAGGAAGCGCAGCACACAGGGCCGGGCACAGACTCAGTGCTGCCACCCCCGTGGGCACGGGCCCCAGCGCCGCCATCTCCGGTTCGATAGTGCATGCACCTCTCGCTCCATAGGGCCTTGAAAGGGTCCCAGCCGGAAGGGACACGGCGAGCAGCAGCGTGTGCAAGCCCCCGTCACACATGGGAACGGGCTGCTGATGGAGGCTCTGAGTTATGATGTTTTTATCTTTATAAAGAGCTCTGGGTGGCCCATCTGAAAGCCAAATAAATAATAATGATGACAACGGAGAAGGAGGGGGAGGAAGGGAAGGAGGAGAAGGGGGAGGAGGGAAATTTGCCTGGTGGAGCTCACCTACATCACTGCTTCTAGAAACAGCCCAAGGGCTCGGTTCCCCACCTACTGCTAAATTCTGTGAGCCCCTGGGGTGGGGAGGGGGAAGAAGCTTCTCGGTTTCTTTGGGCTGGGCCGTCCCTGCCTGCTGGGCACCGCCAGGATCTTCCAGATCAGCTGGCCCACCCTCCTATCATACATGTGACGACCGAGGAGGGACAGTGACTTGCCCAAGGTCACACAGTAGGTCAGGGTCAGAGCTGGGACCAGAATCCAGGGCCCCTGCCTCCCTCCCAGGCTGGAGTTCTTGGGTGCTTCCAGCCTCGAGAGCAGCACATTTTGGGGGTATTTTGCTTACCAAGCTTTCAGGAGTGGGTTTGCCTTCTCCCTGCCTGCCTACCGTGGACTTTCTTGCATTAAGAATTCTCTTCTTGGGAGTCTCAGCTACTATTCATTTCTTCCCAAATGGAGTGCCAGCATCCGACGGGGGCCCAACCCGCAACCCCCGCCTGAACAAGAACGGGGGCCTTCCCCACCCCCTTTTACAGATGGGGAAACAGAGGACAACATCAAGGGAAGGAGCCTCCGTTTACTCATTTCAAAAAGCCAGCACGGCCTCTCCTTACAAAACAACCTGCAGACACCCAACCCATGGTACCCTCAGAAGGGCTCTAAGAATGCCGTATACTCCCTGCTCAGAAACTGTCTTCCCTAGGCACTTTCTGCCGTGCCCCAAGCCCCACCTTTGGAGTTTCTGCTTCTGAGTCAGAAAGGTATTCCCAGAAATCCTCCTGGCTGCCGTGCTGTTGAGCAGACAGCCATGAGGTAGAGAGAAAAAAAAGACAGAATTTGGAGTCATTTGATCTTGCTTTGCCATTCATCATTGCTTTGTGACCTCGAGCCAGTCAGTTCACTGTCCGGGCCTCAGTTTCTTCATCCATAAAATGGAACTCATAAGTGGATCTACCCCACCCCGTGAGGGCCGAATGTGGCCTTCTAGTTGTCTGTTGCTACACAACAAACCACTCTGTAACTTAAATGTCTTAAAAACGACCATCCTTTGCTTCGCTCATGAATTTTCAATTTGGGCAGGGCTGAGCGGGGACAGCTGGTCTCCGCTCCGCATTGTGTCAGCCGGGGCTGGTTGACTGGGGTTTGAGGATTCCTCTCCGTGACGGCTCATTCGCATGACCGGTAAGTCGGTTTCTCCCCAGGGGTTAGGAGCATGCTGGGTCCATACCCTGGTACCGCTACTTACCAGCTTACTTACCGGTAAGACTCACCCTCGGTGGGTCTCTCGACAGGGCTGCTTGGGCTTCCTCACATCATGGCGGCGGGGTTCCAAAAGTGAGCATCCCCAGAGGAGGGAATGGGCTTGGGCCTGGAAAGTCTTACAGCAATATTTCCAGTGCGATCTACTGGCCAAGCAGTCATAGAGCCCGGATTCAAAGAGACGTAAGGAATAGCATTTACCACGATTACAATGAAATACAGTCGTGCGCTGCTTAACGATGGGAATATGTTCTAAGAAATGAGTCTGTAGGAAATTTTGCCATTGCACAAACTTACACAAACCTCGATGGTACAGCCTACCATACACCTGGGCGACAAACCTGTACAGCAGGAGACTGTACTGAATACTGTAGGCAACTGTAACAATAGGAAGTATTTGTGTATCTAAACACAGAAAAGGTACTGTGTTCCGTTACCATGGCCACCACGTCACTAGGCAACAGGAATTTTTCAGCATCTCTATAATCTTACAGGACCACTGTCACACATGCAATCCACCACTGACCAAGACACGTTATGTGGCACATGGCTATTGTTATCTATGTCATTATTTAGTGGCATCTGCTTCCCCCACCCCACTAGATTGTTTTGTTCTTGCTGGATCCCCAGAGCCTGGAACAGTGCCTGGAAGACAGATGGCTTTCAATAGCTACGACTAAATGTGTGGCTGAACGAACTGAGACCTCGCCCCCGAAACTCCAACCCTGAACCCCTGTAGCTCCCGCCCAAGGCAGGGTGGGGTGTGTGTGGAAGGAGCTCTGGCTCCAGCATCTGAGGTCCAGGTTTGGGCCCCGACTCTGGCCCCAGGGTGCTGGGTGACTTTGGGCAAGTCTTAAACTTCTCTGTGGGTGTCAGCAAAAGCTAATAAAACCAGAGCCTGGCTTTTCAACTTGTGTCATCAAGAACTCTGCATATGACTTGCTTTAATTAAGATAAGAGCACAGTGAGATGTTTGGACTTGCTGTCCGTTCTTTGATGTTCGGCCTTTCGCGTTGTTGTTTTCGATGTCCGGGGGCTTGGAGAGCTGGACGTGGGCTCTTGGCCCTTGCTGGCGGGCTGCCTGCCTGCCGCTGTTCGCCTTGTTAAAAGCACTTATGTTCCAATAAAGTGGGATTGATGTGGCCTCCCTGGGGATGAAACACTTTCCATTCCCCACACTCACTGCGCTTCTCAGCTGCACTCATGGCTGACATTTACTATGCACCAACTGGATACTGGGCCCTGGGTACTCTTACTGTCCCCATTCTATACATGTGGAAACTGACCACTGAGAGACCAAGTGACCCACCTAAGGTCACCAGTAAGTGAGCTGGTAAGTAGAGGTACCAGGATATGGACCCAGAATGCCCCTAACTCCTGGGCAGCATGGTCTCCCATGGGCTTCTGGTGGCCCTGGCTTGAATGGGAAGCCCACAGGGGACTTGGATGGGGGCCCATAGGATAGGAAGCAAGTGAAACTTCGTCTCTAAGTTTTCTCAATGCCAGTGTCTGGCCTTGGAGAAAGACAGCAGGTCTAGGAGGTGTTGTCTCTATGACCCCATTTTACAGGTGGGAAAACTGAGGCTCAGAGAGGTTGCACCAAGGGAATTAGAAAGACCAGGAAAAGGAAAGTGGGGGTTGGGACCCTCTGTCCTTTTGCCTGGCTCATTGTCCAAAGTTAGGTCAGGCCAAGACGTTATGTCTGTGCTAGTCTCCTGCGGGAGGTGTTGGCTGAACTGACTTCGGCATCGTACTGCCCAAAAAAGAGAGGGGATGGGTGTAGCTGGGCCTTCCAGCAGGGCAGCTGGTCCTGTGTGGAATGGTCCTCAGGAAGACGAAATAACGTGGGAAAACATCCTCCATCCCTGGTTCCCAAAGTGGAACCCGGAGTCACCGATGGGCGCGGGATAAGGAGCTGCAAAGGAAGTTGGTACTTTTCCCCGGTGTAGCCGTGGGCACTCCCAGGAGTGCAAACAGCCGGGCGATGCCCTCTGCCTTTCGTTGGTTGCAAGGCCAGAAATTCCACCACTAACAGCTTCCAGAGACAAAACAACCCTGTTGAGAGAAAGGAAAGTCCTCATGAGGTCGCTTCCACGGCAGCCCAGGAACTTTGGTGTCCTCACCTGGAAAATGGAACACACGCCAAGCCCATCAGGTCGTGAAAACTCCGACACTGTTCCAGGCACCCTGGACGGCAAAGGAGGCTTGTTCATCCTGAACTAAGGGCCCACCCTGCGTGCCCTGAGTGCCTGGCCCTGCCATAGAGTGAAGAATGGTGTTAATTTGCTGGAACCCATTGCCCTGGGGGCCCCGCCCCAGCCTGCAGGTGCCAGGGAGGCCGCGCTTACATTAACACCCAGACGAAGAAGCTTCTCAGACTTCATCCCGTCCAGAACCTTCCTCCTGCCCTGCCAGAAGGCCAGTTACTTCTGGCACCCCCAAGGTGGTGCCCAACCCACGTCCAGCAACACATCTGCTCAGACTCTGCACAAGGCGCCCTGCCGCGGCCTCAGCCACCCGCCACCCTGGTCACCCTGAGCTTCCAGGTGCCATGTGTGCCGTGGTGAGGGGGTCAGGGGGCGGGCTCAGGCCAACTCCAGCCGCCAGTCCCTCTTTCCCATCCAGGCCGGAGCCGGAACGGCCCAGAAGCCCTTATCACACGCACTGTCTCCGCTGTCTGCATGGCGCTCACTTCCCCTTGGCTAAGAAAACATGTTTGCAAAATCAGATTTCTCTGGAAAGCCGGCAGGTTAAAAGGAAAGGAAACGGTTTGAATTCTGCGAAGCAGGGATCTGAAGGCAGGGGGTGACCTCTGGGAGTGTCCCCACCCTTCTGGGTCCCCTTGATTAGAGGAAGCAGGGTGTAATCCCAAATTCCAGCCCCCAAGTCTCCCTCTATACCCCCCTCCAAGTCTATTCCAGCTTCCACAGGCAGCTGAGGCCTAGAGAGGCTTAGAGCTTTTCTCAGAGTCACGCAGAGTGGAGATTCCCCTGTTCTCCAGAATCTTCTGTGGCTCCCCACTGCTGGCGGGGAAGCCCACACACAACCTGGTACGCAGAGTCCTTTTTTTCCCTTATGTGGCCCTTTGGTTCTAAACACCCTGAAGTCCTCACTGGCCCAGACAGGCTCGTCTCTGCCACGGGTGCACCTCCCCCAACCCCATCTCTGTCCAACTCCCTCCTGCTCTTCAAGACCCCACTCAGACCCTGCCTCCTCCAGGGAGCCTTCCCTGACCATCCTGGCCCACACGATGCTTCTCTGAGGGGTCCTGGCCACACCATAAGCATTGTCTGTGCCCACCCTCTCCCCGGGGCCATATCCTGTCTGTGCCCAGCTGCCTTCTTGGCCAGACCCTGGCTCCCACTCCCCAGAGCTGGTCTGGCTTCCTCAGGGCCATGATGGACCACCAAGGAGAGAACCAAACCATTTTTTCCTTGTGAAAATAATCATACCAACAGGGCAACGGGCTGCCTGCGGGCCTCACCGGGGACCTTTCTTAAAAGTGACTTTTCCTGATAATAAAAGTGATGAAATCATGAGTGTGGCCACACGGCAGCTCCGTAGCTGTTAATAAGACGAGCTAGATCTACCTGTGCTCACGTGGAGAGCTGTGCATGTTGGAAACACAAGTTGCAGAAAGAACGCACATATGATCCCATTTGTTTTTAATTAAAGAAAACAAAACGAAATGCCCGCAATGGCTCCTGTGTGCTCGGCGCTGGTCTGAGCACGTTGTGTGCATGAACTCACTTCATCTTCGTAGTGACCCTGTGCGGTAGGTGCTGTAATCACCCCATTTTACAGATGAGCAAACTGAGGTTAAGAGGTGGGATTCAAGGGCAGGCTGCAAGCAGGCTCCAGAGCCTGTGCGCTCAACCCCTCCGCTGTGCCGCCCGCTGTGTTCTCTCTGCTACGCTGCGCTTGGGTATGTACGTAACCAAAGACAGAGAAGCCGGGAGGAACGTTCCTCTGGGCCTTGCGTAGAGCTGTTTGCAGGGAGAGGGAGGGAGCCTTGCCCCTTCCCCTTCTTGCATTCTGGACTGTTAATATAATTTAACACAGATTTGAAAAATAGAAAAAGCAGCACATGCTCATTGTAGAAAACTCAGAAAAGAGATGAGAAAGGCCCAGAACCAGAGTCAGCCTGGCCTCTTGGACCTGGCAGGGAAGCACACTCAGGGCCATGGGATTCTGGAAGGATTGCCATGGAAATGGGTGAGTAATTGGGATTATTCGAGGTCCAGAGGCGTCAGGATGGGGAGCAGACTTCAGCTCAGTGTAGGCACTTTCTAACAAATGAGTGCTGTTCCACCATGGAATGGGTAGCGAGCCGCCTGTCCGTGGAGGCATGCAAGGAGATACCGGATGCAGGATTAACCACAAACTGTTTGCTAAATAGGTCGCATGATTCTGAGTCCTAAATAGTCTGATTCCTAGTTCTCTGCCTTTACCCCAAGCTAGACAGAAGGAGGATGTACCTGCAAGGACAGAAGGCAGTGCCTGAGTGATTAAACAATAACGAATACTTTTAAAACAGGATTAAGAGCCTTGCAGAGATACCCAGAACCCCTCAGAGTATGTGGTTTTATGTGACTTCAGAACCTCCCAACATCGCAGACGGAAATATTTTGCAGAGGAGAAAAACCAGAGGCTCAGAGAGGTCTGGACTTGCCCAAGGTCACCCAGCTCTTCTGGAGTCCCTGGCCCTGGCCTGGTGGGGAGGCCATCCCACACCTGGGTGTTTCTCCCAGCGATCGTGCGTCTTCCTTCCAGCGTGCAGCATCCCGCAGGTGCCGTGTCCTCACAGAACCGAATCAGGAGCCCTGGGTGCTGGGCCAGCTCTGCAGGACGTGCCGAGTGAGCCCCGCTCCTCCAGGGCGGGGCTGGGTACTTCAGGCACCCTCCCAGCTCTAATCTGCTTCCTCAGTTTTCTTAGCTTGTTCTCCGACATCGGCCCCGAGGAGCCTTCAGTTGGGCAGGGGGGAAGGGGAGGGCCCCGGGGGTGTCAGACATCCTGATGCTCAGGCCCTTCTTTCATTCCCCACAGATTTATGGGGGTGCGCGCCTGAACTTTCATTCACTGTGCACAGCCCAGCACACGGTCTGGAAACAACAGCGACGATGAAAGAGATCTTGCCTGCAGATGAAAGCAGGGGAGAGACCGGCCTCCCCCGGCCCTGGCCTGGCCCCGGGCCCACTGCGCATTCTGGTCAAGGTGAAGTCAGGGCTGGAAAGTCTGGAGAAGCCCAGAAGGTTCCTGCCCACCCATGGGTCTGGGGCTTTGAGGGGCCCTGGTGCTAAGCCTCAGATAAAGTCCTGGGGGGAGGCAAAAGGAAAGGGAGAGCCCTGTCCTGGGGGCAAGTGGACTCGTGCCAGGAAGAGGGCCTTCACCAAGCCAAAGTCAGACAGGATGAGAACAAACGCCCCCTACGGGCTGCTCCAGCGCTGTCCCTGCTCTCTCTGCCTCACTTGCTCTGCTCCGGCTGCTCAGGCCTCCTTCCTGTTCCTTGAAGCTCAGCAAGAGCATCTCCCTCCACCTCAGGGCCTTTGCACGTGCCGCTCACTCTGTCTGGAACACCCACCCTTCAGGTTTCTGGTTAAATGCTACCTCCTCCAAGAGGCCTCCGGACTGGTAACACAACCCATTTTCCAGTCCAGTACTCTGTTCTCCTAACGTACTCGGCACAACTTATAATCATTTGTTTTAGTAATTATAAATGATTTGATAAACTATCCATCTAATACTATTAATCAAATAAATTATTAACTAATTAAATTATAATACTATAATTTATAAATGATTGACTGATTTAACGATGATTTGTAAGCTCCATGAGGACATGGCCTTTGAGCCCTCTAGGTAAAGGGGCCGCTCTGCCACCACCTCACTGCTCTGGGTTCAGGCGTCAGCCCCTCTGCTAACAGCAAAGCACTTTCCACATATGACCTTATTTAATCCTCACAGCAACCCAATGAAGCAGGGTCAAGTATTATGCCCATTTCACAGATGAGAAGACTGAGGCTTGGCAACAGTCTTACCAACAGCCCCCGCCGTGGCCTGCTGTGTGCACGATGCCTCCTCCCGCTGCCTGAGGCCCCAGGGGCCTTGCTCGCCTCTGGGACACTTGGGTGCATCATGTGTCTGCACTAAGGTGGGGGAAACTGAACTTGTCGCCAGGCAGTAACACACAGGGTGGATTTGTCTGTCTGCCCACTCCCTGAGCAGATTTCCCTCCAGGCTGGGAAGAGAGGAATTCATTCCAGAGGGAGAGAAGCCAGAGCTGTCTGCGGGGCCAGGGTGAGCAGCTGTGGGGAGCGGGGTGCTACAGGGGGAGACGGAGGCCCGGGCTTCCTCTGCACAGCCAACCACCAGACCCCTCTGGCCTCTCCTGGTCTGCAGAGCGACCCCCAGTTTTTCCGTGGGGGAGGGGCACGGACCTTCTCTGGTGCTGCAGGTGCAACGTGGGTGGTGGGCGGGTGGCGGGGACCTGCAGGCCGTGGTCTGGGAGGGCGCGGCTTGGCACTAGGAGCAGGGTCTTTCGCACCCTCTGTGCCCCTGGGTCTAGTCTTTCTCCTTCGGGGGACGCACCCTGAGGGAGGAATCCGAGGTGAGGACAATGCCTTGTGACAAGCTGTTCCCCCACACTAGCTATGGCAGACCCTGTGCCCAGCCCCTGCCTGGGGCCTGAGCCTGGGGGTGTTTAAAACCAGCTGGTGGAGGTTTTTTTTGGTGGGGAGGGATTGAAAGGGCAGAAACAGCCACAGAGCCCTCGTGTCCCCAACCAGACACGTCACAGGCCACCACCTCAGCTCTGCCGTGCGCTGGATCTCTGTATACCCAGCAAGCAACGAGCAGCTCACGTGGGCAAAAGTCACGTTGTGAGTCTTTATTAATTGACACGAACAAGATGAGGGAAGAATTTTTCAAATGTGTGCTGGAGATTCTTCATGCTATCATCTCAACTTTTGTCTATGTGGAGTTTTTCTATCATAAAAAGTAAAGAAGAAAGAAAGGCAGGAAGGAGGAAGGAAGGAAGGGGTGTGTATAATTCCATTTTTTAATTAAACAAGTTACGTGCATGTCTGTGCACACATGGAGAAGGTCTGGGAGCCCACACAAACGCGCGAACAGTGGTTATCTCTGGCGGGATTACGGATGGTTTCATTTTCTTCTTTGTACTCGTTATTGCTCTAATTGGGATACAATAACGCAGCTTGCAAGAAAGAGGAAGGAAGCCTTGTGTTCCAGACTCCCGTCCACCCCCTCAGCCACGCCGATGGCATCGGTCACCTCGCCCCCTGATTCTCACCTCTCCCCCCGCAAAGTGGGGGGCTGCGGGGCGCGGTGAGGCTGGGAGGGCTGGTGCCGAGGGCGCACCTGGCGGCTGCTCAATACCTGTGTGTGCCCCCTCCCCACACACGCGCAGACGCACAGAGCTTGGAGAACAGCAAGGCCACCTGGCCCGCACACGCGCCCGTGCACGCACGCACACGCGCCATGCACGCACGCACACGCGCCATGCACGCACGCACGCACACATGCACACACACACACACACACGCACACGCGGTGCGCACATGAGCACGCGCTGTAACCTGCGTGGGGCGGCCCCGTCGGCCGACCGGGTGGGTGAGAGGAGAGAGCCCCGTCCCTCTCCAAGATAAACACAGGAAGCGAGGATCCCACAGTGTCAGGGCGAGGTTGGGAGCCATCCATAAACTCCAGGCAGAGGTGGGGGGCGGAGAGGGGCCCGGAGAAGGGAGGGAGGGTGTGGGAGTCTGGGCAGGGGCCTGAGTTTGACATCCGCTGTCTTGGGTTCAAATGTGAAAAGTTGAAACGGTGACTAAGCTTGGGGGCTGTCTCGGCTCTGTCTGTCTGTCTGGAACAACACCTCCCGCCCTCGCCCACCCCTCACTCCCCAGCCCCAGGCTCAGGGAGCCAGGTGTCCAAGGCCAGTGGGAGGCCTGAGGGCCCCCCGCTGGGCCCCCACACTTAGGGAAGCCAGAACCTGTGCTCAGCGAATGTTTGTTAAAGCAATGACTGGATGGAAAGAAGCAGTCACCACAGACCCCAGGATGCTCCCTAATCCAGCACACGCTGGTGCGGATCTCGGCCCGGCTCGTATCTCTGAGCGATTATCCCAGGGGCAGCTGCCAGGCCCACACTCCTCTGGAGTCACTGTTCCTGCCTGCCCCGAAGCCCACCGGGTCCCAGGAGAGAGGAGCAATGGGGTCTCTGCCAGGCCAAGGTCTGTGGCGGGGCACACGGCTGGCCGCTCAGGGGCCGCTGGAGAACGTTCTTGGATGACTGAGCACGCGCCGTGTGCCAGGTACTTTACATCAGCCTTGAATACTTTTCTGGAACAAAGCGAGGACAGCGGGGCGAGAAGGATGTTTTCTAATTTACTCTCAGCCCCCCCACCGTCCTCATCTGGCAATGAGTTTACTGTGTCCGAAGCTCGTGCTCTTGCTCCGGCCACCCTGCCTTCACCCTCCCCGCCAAACAAGGTCCCAGGGTCGTGGCTCCCCCGTTCCCCGCCGTGGGAACAGTGAGGCAGATGGAAACCTTTCTTGAAGCACCCTGTTATGAAATTCCCCACTCATTCCCCTGGGCCAGTGGGGCTAAGCACAGAATTCCCCTTTCAGATAGAATCGCTGCTCATCTCTCGCTGCCAGAGGCTCCAACCCCACAGCTGGAGCCTCCAGGCAGCCCAAGAGCCTGGGCCAGTCCCCCAGTACCTGCCGGGCCACTTGAGCAAGTCGTCCATGTTCTCTGCCCCTCCCTGCTCCCGCTGCTTCAGGCCCACCTGGATTCCTTTGGCTTCCCATAAGCTCATCTGTGCGCCTCACCTGTGCGCCTCACCTGTGTACCTCACCTGTGTGCCTCACCTGTGTACCTCACCTGTGTGCCTCACCTGTGCACCTCCTTACAACTATTATTTCATTTGCTCCTCCCAGCAGCCCAGGAGATAGAAAGGTTATGTTCGTTTTGCAATGAGGACACCGCGGCCCAGGGAGGTCACACAGACAATGAGAAGCAGAGCCCAGCCCAGACCCAGGTCTGCCACTTCCAAAGCCAGTGATCTTCGTCCAGGGCCAGCTCCTGCCTCTGCCAGGGATGCTGAGTCATTCGTGGCAGCATCGGGACTATGGCAGAGGGGCCTCAGGGCCTGGGCTTCCTGTGGCCTCTGTCTTCCTTGGCACCTCCGCCCCACTGCCAGCTTGGCCTCAGGTCCCAGACATAGACCTTGCTGTCCCCATGAGGCCCAGCATGCCTGGCCCTTCCCTGCCCAGGTGCTCAAACAGCTCTCCTGCCCTTTGCTGGTTACTCAACACCTTTAGCTAACTGGCTCCTCTTTCAAATCCTAGACGCCCTGTTCTTTCCTACCCCAGGGATCTCACTATTACTGCTATTTTCCTGTTTTTAAAAATGTATTCATTGGGTGAATGGATGGGTGACTAAGTGGATGGATGGACGGATGAATGGATGGGTGACTAAGTGGATGGATGGATGGATAGATGGTTGACTGATTGGATGGATGGATGGATGAATGGATGGGTGACTGAGTGGATGGATGGATGGATAGATGGTTGACTGATTGGATGGATGGATGGATGAATGGATGGGTGACTGAGTGGATGGATGGATGGATGAATGGATGGGTGACTGTGTGGATGGATGGATGGATGGATGACTAAGTGGATGGATGGATGGATGGATGGGTGAATAAGTGGATGGATGGATGGATAGATGGGTGACTGGATGGATGGATGGATGGATGGATAGATGGGTGACTGTGTGGATGGATGGATGGATGGATGACTAAGTGGATGGATGGATGGATGGATAGATGGATAGATGGGTGACTGTGTGAATGGATGGATGGATGGATGAATGGATGGGTGACTGTGTGGATGGATGGATGGATGGATGACTAAGTGGATGGATGGATGGATAGATGGGTGACTGAGTGGATGGATGGATGGATGGATGGATAGATGGGTGACTGGATGGATAGATGGATGGATGGATAGATGGATGACTGAGTGGATGGATGGATGGATGGATAGATGGGTGAGTGACTGAGTGGATGGATGGATGGAGGGAGGGAGGGAGGGAGGAAAGGAGGGGTGAATGGGTGGTAGGTGAATGGATTTGACAGGTGGGCAGAGGACTGGATGGAGGATGAGATGGAGGGACGCTGCTTCAGTTCTGCTCAGATTTGGTTTTCTCTGTCCCCACCTAAATGACCATAGTTTTCACCCCCAACTCCAATTTGCTCTCCCTCATGAGGACTGAGGGAACAGCTGGGAGATAGCAGCAGCTCTTCCCCTTGGCCCCCATTCTCGATTCTCCTTGGGGGTGTCCTGGTGGCTCCTCCAGAAATGAACAGGACCCCTGGATCAGCCTCCGGGGGGCAGGGGCAGCCTCCGTCCTCAGTGCAAATGCCTGAGCCATCCGAGCCCCTCTTGTTATAGCAGTTCCACTTTGGGGGCGGCTTTCCTTCTCTTTAGTTGTCTTGAAAGTGATAACAAAACTGAAAATTTCTCTCAAATAACAAAGCAATTTAAAGTTAACTAACTAAAATATTTTGATGACTATATTATAAACTCTGAAAAACTGGAAAGATTATGTTGAAGAATCCAAAAGTAATTTAAATAAATTTTAGAAGGATATCCACCTCCTACCAGAATACCATGTAGCTAAGAAATAACTTAATCACCCCTGAAATTAAGCCAGAATGCTTTTAAACTGACTGGCTAAACAACAAATAAAAAAATGGAGCAAACAAGATCAGATACTCGGTGGGTGCAAAAAACATCGGGTGGAGGGGGGGGCGGTGAAAATGTAGATGAACGGATCATTGGGTCAACAGGCTTTTAGGGGAATGTGCCAGCCCTGCCCCCAAATCCCTTATCCCTTCTCAGATAACCTGGAGCAGGACCCATCACACCCGAGTTCCTGCCCAGGGGCTGTGTTGGGGGCCGTCTGCGAGCCCCTGTGCTCACCTGTTCACGAGAGGCAACTACTAAACTACTAACGCTCATGGCGCACCTATCTCTGCCTGGCCACCCGTCACTCAAGTGCCTCCCTTCGTCCTCACACTCACACCGTGACCACCACTTGCCAGAGGCACAGCTGAGGTTCAAAGCCAGGACGTGGCAGACCCAGTATCAAAATTTGCCTTAAAGAATATCTGCCTCACATCCCCACGAAGTAGATAAAGCGACCACAGGTCAGAGTAGCCCAGACCACACAGCCAGCGAGGGTAGATTGGGCCTCGGTTGTACAAACACTAGTGCAAGTGTCGAGTGAATGGGACAGACAGGGGAGGCCAGAGCCTTTGCTCGGGGGATC
>NW_012149075.1:804762-811296 GCF_000956105.1 Propithecus coquereli
GGATTACAGGCGTGAGCCACCGCGCCCGGCCCGGCCATCATTTTTGACTGCTCAGCTACGTGGCGTCCACGAAGAAAGGGAGAAACGGACGATCGCGTGTCCGCACGATCAGTGAGGTGGCAGAGTGCGCACAAGCTGTGGTCCGCAGGCCACGGGTGCTGGAGCCACCGATTCTGCCCAAGGAAGTGGGGATGGATGGGAGAGCCATAGAAAGGGGACCGTCTAGCATGCCCCTGCAGGAGAGGTAGCTGTTTCCGGGTAGACCAGGGAAAAGCACACGCACGTGAGCGCCCCGCAGATGACAGGCGTTCGGCGGCAGCCAGGTGTCTGTGTGCGGGAAGAGGCTGCAAACGTCACGGCTTTTCTTGGGCACCCCCTTTGCAGAAGGCGCCGTCACCGGGCCCTCGGCCCGCTCTGTGCTCCTGTAGCGTGTGTGCTTCACCTTCCGCCGTAACTTTCTGAGCGCGTTGCACTGTCCAAGGACCAGAGGCCCCTTGAAGGCAGGAATCGTGCCGTAGATTTCCGGACACTTCTTATCCGCCACCCTCATCCCCCCAGCCCCCTAAGAGATGTTCAGTAAAGACCCGCTGAATGGATCCCTGGTGAATGGATGGGTTGCGGGCGTCTCTGTGTGCTTCGAGCCCACACGTGGCAAATGCTCACGACGTAGCAGGTGCTTGGGAGACGGCGGTTCAGACCGTCACCCTCCCTCCCCACCACATCCGTGTGTTCCCAGGACCCAGGCTGCCCGCTCTGCACAGGGGACGGAGGTGGATGGGGGGGCTCTATCCCTTCCACTTTCCCGTCGGTGATGTGAGTAAATGGGGGACCCCTCTGGTTAGGACGGCCTTTGAGCCCCACGTCCTCTGTCTCCTGTGCTGCTGCTTAAACTTGGACACCTGTGGTGTGGTGGTTAAGTGCAGGGACTCTTGGGACTGGCAAGCGCAGGATGGAACCCCAGCTCCCCAGCCCCACCGTGGATGCCTGCCCCTCACTGAGCTTCAGCGCCCCCATCTGTAATCAGGGACCCCGGAGGTGCTTGCCTCATGGGCTCACGTGGAATAAACGAGGCGCAGCATGTGCTGGGCTCCGCGCAGTGCCCGGCACGTAGGACTCTCGATAAACATTGCTCACTGCAACCATCTTTTATTATTCTGCGAATACCCCCTCCTCCAGGAAGCCTCCTCTGACTGGGCCTAAGGGAGATAAGAATTTCCCCTTTTCCCTCTGCTCAGCACCTCCCACCTCCTGTTCCTTAAGCCCTCACTTCAGGAAAGAACGGCAAGGTGGCTCTGCCCGCTGTCCTGGCCCCAGCCCCAGCCCTGGCCCTGGGGTCCAGAGAGGCCTGGCTTGTGTAGTTTAATTCCTGTTGCTGAAAAGACATTTCTGGGCCTTGGTGGGCTCCATCCAGATGGGGCATCCCAGAGGGTGGAGACCCTGTCATGCGAATCCACCCCAGTGGCTCCAGGAAGGCCCCTCAGGCTGTGGGACACGGATGGTCAGCTGGCTAAGTCCTCGTGCTGCAGGTGAGACATACGCACCAGCTCAGGCCCCAGCCGTGCCTGCCTCTCTCACCCCGGTCATCGGGTGACTCACCCAGTCGCCCATGGGGGCTGAGGCCTTCACGTTTGCTGTGACACCCACTGCCCTCGGGCTAGTGGCAGCCTTCTCTGCGGCACCCTCAGTGTGAACTCTGGCCTGTGACCTCAGCTGGAGTGGAGGACACCCCTGCCAGCAGCCTCCCCTCAGCGGCCAGCAGTGGGCCAGGGTCCTGGCTGGGAACCTCAGGCTGTCGGGGCTGGGGCAGGAGCAGGCGACAGCAGAGGCCGGGCCGGGCCGCACTGGGGAAGGAGGAGGCTGGTCCTCAGGAGACCCTGAAGGGGGTGCTCTTCCCGGGACCTCTTTGCCCAGAGGCCTGGTCAGAGCACCTGTGGGTGTGGGGACAGAGGAGACAGAGCAGCCCCAGAAAGCAGGGCCGGGGGGCGGGGTCTGTGTCTACCACAGGCCCTGGGGGGATGGGGCCTTCACAATTCACGTAGGAAAAGAGAAGTGTCCAGGCAGAGAGGCACCCCGCCTGCCCTGGTCACAGACGCCCTCCCCCAGCCCCACGCCATGCCTCTTTGTTCTCCACAGCCCCTGCCACAACCTGGAATCCCCGCCTCAGTGCGAACTCCTGGAGAACAGACACCTGGTCTAGTGCAATATCCCCAGTGTCTGGAAAAGCCTGGCTTATCCGCCACCCTCATCCCCCCGGGCCCCCTAAGAGATGTTCAGTAAAGACCCGCTGGTGAATGGATGATCCCTAGTGATCCCTGGTGAATGGATGGGTTGCGGGCGTCTCTGGGTCCTTCGAGCCCACACGTGGCAAATGCTCACGACGTAGCAGGTGCTTGGGAGACTGTCACCCTCCCTCCCCACCACATCCATGTGTCCCCAGGACCCAAGTGCTCAATAAATGCTCATCAGATTAATGGCCACACTATCTACATCATTTAATTTTCACAACCACTCTTTGCAGTAGGCAGCAGCAGTCCCATTTTGCAGATGGGAAAATGGAGGCTCCAAGAAGGGAGAGGAGTTGGTCGATTTACAACCCCGGTGGCACCTAATTCAAACCCAAGTCTCCCCGCTCTTGACCATGGGCCTGGCTGGCTGAGTGATGACTCCCACTGGTTGGTTCAATGTACAGAAAGTAACAGACTCACACTTTGGTCTTTGGGCTTGTGCTGCCTCTCCTTCCCCAGGCGGCTTGTGCGGGCTGTTGTCGGGGGCTGGATTTTATTCCCCCCGTTAAGTCCATCTGTGGTCAACCCCTTATGCTACAGCCTGGGCCTCCTACCTCACCCCTTAAAGGGGCCAGCAGTCGACACCAGAGACAAACTGTGGGGCCAAGGAGCAGGGAGGGGCAGGGTGCAGGGCTGGCCTGAGGCCCGAGCACGGACGCTCTGGGCCCTAATCACGGCCTCGCGTTTATCGGATGTGTGCTCTGTGCGCCAGGCGTGGTTCCCCGCGGCATCCGCGCATCATCTCCCCTAATCCTCACGGCCATCCTGGGAGATACCCGCTGTCATCTCCCCAGTGTGCGGATGGGGACGCTGAGCTCAAGAGAGGCTGCTCACAGCTGGAAAGTGGGGAAGGCAGCACTGGGACCCGGGCACCCTGGCCCCAGGGCCCACCCACTAACTGCTCTTCCTTCCCTGGGGGATGAACACAGGCTTCAGAGCTGCTTTCCAATCTCGGTTTCCCTATGCACAAGCTGTGTGACCTTGGGCCAGCTGGTTAACCTCTCTGAGCCTCAGTTTCCTCAGCTGTGACATGTGAACTGCAATGCACACCCACCGCGCAGGGTTCCCATGAAGCAATGGGTGGAAAGAGTGTGGTTCGTGCTTAGCACCTGGAAGGGGTGTGACAAATGGTGGTGGCACTCGAGGTCCAAGTCCTGCATGCAGTGAGGGTGCCATAACCGATATTGCCACTCTGGTTTCATTTTCTGGAAACATGGGGTCAGTTGCGAGTCAGTGCAGCCACCCCCACCCTGTCTAATCCTTTCTCTGTACCCTGGCTGGTGCCCGACATCCCACCATCAGGCCGCGTTCCTCTGACCGAGAGCCGTGCCGCTGGGTAAAATGTAACTTCCCCCCTGGTGCGGGGGTGATGCTACACAGTGGTGGCTGTCAGTAGTCACTTTCACTGCATGTGAATGAAGATTCCAGAAGTAGGGGCCTGGGTGACGGGGTCCCCAGAACACAGGCAGAAAGGGGGTAACTTTGCCAGTCTTATAGCTTTCCGCCCGTCAGGTAGCAGCCTCGAATCGCACCCCAAGCCCTCAGATGCCTTCTTTCAAAGGGCCAGGTCTGGAATCCTGGGCGTTCTCCTTTCCACCTGGGATAATAATGTGAATATCATTTTTAATTAATATTGACAATAACACTGTACTCTGTGTGGCACTCTACAGCATATCCGTACTTTCCACGTTGTTTCCCCTGCGTGAGCGTTACACCCATTTCACAGATGAGGAAACTGAGGCCCAAAGAGCAGTGCTGGCAATGCCCCAGCCAGGTCCGGGGCTTTCTCTGGGGCTCGGGCTTGGTGGGCCTTCCCGGGGGGCCTCCCGACCCCCTGCCCATACTCTTTCCCTCGAGAGGCCAGACCCTGGGCCAGGCTGGGAAGGTTCTGGGGGAGGCCCACCCCGTGTCAGGCCGTGCGTAAGTGTTTTATTGTTTGCCCGCAGAGGTGTGAATGAAGTAATGGGCCTTCTCCGGCACTCCATCCGTCTCGGGCTGACAGCCCCGGCGAGCGGGCTGCTCTGTATAAACGCTGTCACCCTGCCATCCGCGAGCAGGCAGCTTCCTCCGGGAAACCGTAATCAGGGCCTCCCGCACCCGCAGCTGGCCCTGTCCGCAGCTCGTAAATCATGCTGCCTTCCCGGAAAGCAGAGGGAGAGACAGACAGGGTGATGGGAGGCAGGCGAGGCCGGCAGGGAGAGAGGGAGGCAGCGGAGGCTGGCAGGGCCCAGGGGGAAGCGGCGGAGGCCGACGGAGGAGCAGGGACAGAGGCTGGGGAAAGGAAAGGGCGGGGAGCAGAGGCAGAGGAAGCAGGGCCAGACATGTGAGAAAAGAAGCAGGAAGCAGAGGCACGAGGAGAAAGAGATGAGAGAAAGGGAGACAGACACAGAGACACAGAGACAGGGCCCGGGAGAAAGGTAAGGACACAGCAGAGTGAGAGGTCAGAGCGAGCAAGCGGGAGTAGACGGAAAGGGGATGCACTGGACTGGTGGCCTCGGGGACTGGGGGCAGGCGTCCAGACCATCAGCTGGAGGGGGGCAGGGGAGCGGTAGCCTTACCTCTCCTGGAACTGCCCCTGCTGAGCTCCTGACAGGGTCCTGAGGCTCCCTGCTGCCTGGGCTGGACCCCTGCCAGCGCTCGGGCCCCTGTCCCGCCACATTTAACCTGGCCAGAGTTTTCAGGGGGCCAGAGGGAGGGCTGAGGTGGGTGGGAGAGAGAAGGAAGAAGAAGGCTGCAGCCTCCCAGCCTCCCACTCCATGGGCTTCCATTCACTTACACCCTTGGAGGTCACGGGATGCTCGGAGGGAAGACAAGCGACTCAGCCAGCAGCCCTGGGGACACCTGGGCCTTGCAGCCACCCACGTGCTCCATGCACCCCAGCTCACACACACACACACACACAGGCCACGTGCACACCTGCAGGGGGATTCACACAGGATGGACAGGAAGGCAGTGACTCTCAAAGCTGGGCTGGCCAGGCTGCCACAGCCCTGCGGCTGTGGGAAAGGCCTTCCAGAACTGGCAGAGAACGTCCAGGCAGCATCCAGCCCAGCAAGGGATTCTTTTTCCAGATTAAGTCATGAAAGTTGATTTTTTCAAAAAAATCTCTTCCCCACCAAGCCCTATCATAGACATGTGGGATCTAGAAGGAAACAGAATAGAACTTCTGTCTTCTGGACTTGCCGTCTGGGCAGGGAGACAGACAATGAACATCCGAAGCAAGCAGACATAGTTCGTCACAGAATGAGCACCACGGAGGAGTCTAAACTGGGGGAGAGAATGAGGGTTTTACTATTTGATGAAAGGGGGTCAGCCAACACATCAATGAGGGGAAACTTTAAACGGATACTTGAAGAAAGTGAAGGGACAGTGGGAACAGTGCGTGCAAAGGCCCTGAGGTAGAGACATGCCCACCGTGTTTGAAAGCCAGTGTGGCTGGAACAGAGTGGGCAAGGGGAAGAGCGCTGGGGGATAAGATAGATCATGCGGCACCTTGACAGCCATTGAAAGGACTTCGACTCTTCATGTGGATGCCATGGGAAGTCATGAGAGGTGAGGCTGACCTTAGCCAACGGATCTGCAAAGGATCCTCTGGCTGCTGTTTTGAGAACAGGCTGAAGGAGGGGAGCCCCAGGAGGAGGCCATGGCATTCATCCGGGCGGAAGACGCGGGCTGGGGCAGCGTGGCTGCCGTGGAGGTGGGAGAAGTGGTCAGATTTTAAATATGTTGAATTAGCTGATGGACTGAATGTGCGAGAAAGAGAGGTCAAAGGCAAGTTCACGGTGTTCTGCCGGAGCAACTGCAGTGGGAGAGATGCCGCAGGTTCCGGTGCTGGGCTTTGGACCTGGTCGCTGTGAGAAGCCCACGGTGTACCTGGCGCACCCGGCGCACCGAGTGGAGACGGTGGCAGGCAGCCAGATCCATGGCGCTGTCAGCCCGCAGGCGGATGAGGTCGCCTGGGGAGCGAGTGCGGGTCGTGCAAAGACCGAGTCTGGGCCCTGTGCCTCATCCAGCGCTGGGGAGACGCGGAAAACGCAGCCGAGGAGGGGAAGAAGGAAGACCGGTGAGCTGCAGGAGAGCGGGGAGCCAGCCCTGCCTCAGAGGATGGGGTTGATCCACAACCCTGCCGAGTGGCCCAGGGACTGCAGGGCTGAGACTTGGCCGCCAGATGCAGCTGCGTGGAGGCCGTCGGAGACTTTGGCAGGAGCGTTTTGGGGAACGCGTCGTGGCGAAGACGTGACTGGAGTCC
>NW_012149075.1:811411-866495 GCF_000956105.1 Propithecus coquereli
AAGGAAAAAGTGGGAGGGGGTGTGGAATTAAGAGAAGACTTTTGAAAAATAAGCTTTTTAATTCTGGAATAATTTTAGACTTCTAGAAAAATTGCAAAAACGCTACAGAGAGTCCCCACATAGTCGTCACACCTCTATCCTGAACTCCGGCGTCTTCTACACGCACAGTTCATTTGTCAAAACGAAGACAGTGACATTGGTGTGACACTGTTCACCGGACTCCAGATTTTATTCGGATATCAGCAGGTTTTCCACAAGGATCCTTTTTTCTCTTCCAGGGTCCGGTTCAATCCGGGATACCACACTGCATTCAGAAGGGAGGGTATTTTCTCTTTTTTCTTTTTTTAAATATAGGGATATCACCACCTGCGTGTATGTCAGTGGGAAAGACCTGACAGAGGGGAGAAACCGATGATGAGAAGGGGTTACTGGCTGAAGGGATGTCCTCAGAGGGATGTAAGGGGACGGGACCCAGGGCATGGAGGTCCCACTGCTTTCTGACTGCTCCTGCGCTGTCCAGAGGCCGTGCAAACTAAGCATAGCCACGACCGCTCCGTGGGAATGACACTGCCTAATCGCACACTGCCTCTACATACGAGCCCATTTGCAACCCCTCCCCCCAAGAGAAAAATAACCCCGGAGGCATGCAAGGTGGCTGAGGAGAGGAGCCGAGAGCAGGGACTGTCCCGAGGCCACACGGTGTCAGCCTTGGAGCCAGGACTCCAGCAGCGAGTCCCAACTCCTGAGTGGAGCTGTCCATCTCTGTTTCTCCACTGCAGCCAGGCATTCTGGGTATTCCAGGTGGCAAGCTAGAAAGGGCTAAACTGGGAACAAATGCAGAAAGAGAGACTAGGAGCACTCTACCCCTGGCGCGTCAGCTCCGTCCCCCCGCCCCACACCCGGTGTGTCAGCTCCGTCCTCCCCCACCCCACCCGGTGCACCAGCTATGGGCCGTGGGTGGTGCCAGGCGGGTGTGGTGTAGAACACAAGTAGAAAAGGCAGGTCAGAGGCACAGAGCCAGGAGGGGTCAAGCAGGAGACCAGGGGCAGGACATGGCCTCACCATGTCCTCACCCCTCCTCTGCTGCCCTCCTCCTTACCTATAATTTGCTGTATGTATAAGGTGAGCTTTGTTCTTTTCAACCGTATTGATGTCTCCAAAAGGAACAAATGAATGAATGAATGAATGAATGAATCTCCTTCTGCTGTAAGAGCTAAAGCCAACATCAACTTCACTAGACACTGGCACCCAAATCAAGCCTTTACACACATACACACACAATCACACAAATGCACACAATGAAACACACATATACCCACAAGCACGTTGCTACTTACTCTCCCAACCCTCTTCTGGAAACGACGACTCTACCTTAGTACAAGTCCGCAGTCCCTTAAGCCAGATACGTTTCAGACTCCAGAATGTTTCAGACTTTAGAAGGGGAATTCAGTACATGTACTGCAGAATTTATAATAGCCCCCACAGGGCCTGAGCAACACTCAATAAGCAAACATTACTAGCTCTGCAGTGCGAATATTCACAGTAAGTGGGAAAAATAAAGACCATAAATAGCCTCAGGACAGGTCGAGTTGTGTTTTACAGACTCACGAGTTAAGAGAAAATGCAGCTTTTGGAGCTTCTTAGATTTCAGGCTCACAGGTCGGTGCCTCGCGTGAGGCCCTTGGCCAGGTGGGCTGTGCAGCCCCACGCACGCCGACCCCCACGCTTGTCCACTGGTGACACATGTCAGGAGCCGTGTTCTCCTCATGGGAGCAGGCGGGACGGGGCCGACTGTGTGTGTCAGTGTGTGCACAGCTACACACACGACATACCAGGGACGTGTCTTGCTCCGTTGAATCCTTGCGTGTTTCTCTCTCAGGGATGGAAGGAGCCTCAGAAGCATTTCTTGAATCCTCTCAGCAACTCCCCACCGAGTGGTCTCCCAGCCTCTGCGGCCACAGCTCCCCCAAACCCCTCTCTTCTTCTCCACCACCCTTCTCCCTCCTCTCCCCCGCTGAGCATCCCTTTCCTGGACCTTCCAGACCCTCACCCTTTTCCTTCTCCTCCTCCTCCTCCTCTGGCCTAGGAATCAGGGCTAGAGAATGGAGCAGCCCTAGAGATCTCATGCGTCAGTGGAACTTCCCAGTGCGACCTGCTAGCACACTGAGAATTTGTGACACTTCAGCTTCTGAAAGAAAGATCCAAGCCCCAGCTTTGGCACATCCAAAATTCTGGCCTGTGAGTTTACTTAGAAGGAAAATTCCTTCGTTACCTGCCTGGACAACACAGTGGATTCTGTGTCTACAAAAATTAAAATTGTTACCCAGGCATGGTGGCACGTGCCTGTAGTCCCAGCTACTCAGGAGGCTGAGGCAGGAGGATCGCTTGAGCCCAGGAGGTCAAGGCTGCAGTGAGCTATGATGATGCCACTGCATTCCAGCCTGGGCAACAGAGCGAGACTCCATCTCAAAAAAGAAAAAAAAAAAAGGAGACTTCTCTGCCCTACTTTTAGAAAACCCACTTAGGAAAGAACTCATCTGAGTAGGCCTGTATATACTCAGATGTTCCCCTGGCCTTGGGGTCTTTTCTTTCTTTTCTATTATTTTTTAAATAAGAAATTTTGTAATTTTTCAGATTTTTTGCCAAGTTCTTTGAAAAAGATTATTTTTTGAAACTTCTCATTTGGATACAATTTGAACGTACAGGAAAGTCACCAGCACTGTACAAAGAGCTCCCGGTACCGGCCGTTATCCGTGTTCGTCAATTTCAACACTTCCCATGCTTACTTCCTCATTCTGCGTAGATGCATTCACTTCGTTCTGAACTATTTGAAAGTAGGCGGTGTGATGCTGCTCTTCACCTTCCTACTTCAGAGTATATTTCCTAAGAATAAAGATCTTCTCTTATATAACAATAGAACATATAATTACATAATCTAGAAAATTTAATATCAATACAGCGTTTTTATCTAATCTGCAGCGCATCCGATGCACAGGACTTAAGAGTCACTTTCTTTATGGTTTCTTGGACAAATCGACTGTGTCTGGGGGAAATTTCTCGTGCTGAGCCCAGTCACGGTGCCTTTGGGAAGCTCGAGGACTAGGGATTCTCAAACTATGCACCATGGAACCCCAGGGGTTCCACTGAGGGTGGGGAGGCAGCACCTTGGAGTGGGATTTCCTTGAAGGAAAGCTCTATTTTAAAGAAAAGAGATGGACAACCCCAGAGAGGCCAGTCTGTTCATTTCACGTTTGAGAGGGGAGCTCAGAGAGGTCCATCAGCCTGCCCTCGGCCACACTGACAGTTAGTGGTCAGTCCAGCAGGGACCTAAGACCAAGTCATTTATTCATTTAACCAACATTTCTCAAACGCAGCGGGAAGAGGGGAATGGGCTGCACCCTGGAGTCACGGAGATGACAGATGCCCGGCCCACCCTCCAGGAGCGGCCCGGCCGGGCGAGGACGAGGCCCTGGAGGTGGGCTGTGACTTACGTTCTAGTCCAGGAACCTCAGAGAGGGAAAACAGCCCGTGAATCAGCAGCGGCGTTTCCAAGAACAATAGTGCTCTCTTAACAAACACGGCTCAATCAGCAAACTTCTGAACATTCAACAAACATTGGTCCATTCAACAAATATTTGTTCTCTCAGCAGTGTTGACTCAGCTCCTGCCCTGGTGTTGGGGACAGAGCAGCAGGTGGCACAAAGGCAGGTCAGTCCTCCGCACAGTACCGAGGGTGGCAGAATCCCCTATCCCTGCCTCTGTCACCCCACCCCACGGCGGAAGAGACAGGAGGACCTCAGCCCCCTTGTGCCCAAGGGGCTGACGTTCAAAATCCTCCTTTATAAACAAAACACTTCCCAGTACCAAGTGGACCCTCTCATCCCAGACCCTGGTTTCTAGCAAGCAATCCAGCGAGAGTTACTGGAAATCCCTCAAATGTGTACAACCTTGGAGGCGGCCACTCTACTTCTAGGAACTTAATCAAAGGAACCCATCGTGGGATTCACTGAGGTTTAGCCTCAAGGGTTGTTCGCAAGACTGAAAAGCAGAAATCAACCTGAATGTCTGCTGGGGTAGGAAAAGCATGGCTCCTCCGTGCAGGATGCAAGGTGTCTTTTGACAGAAAGGGGAAGGAGACTATGGAACATCAGGCAAGAAAGTTCCCAATATATTAAGAAAAAAAGAAAATTTTAAAAATAGTATTCATTGGATGATCCTAGTTTTTAAGAAATATATACACACGCAGAACAATGTCTGCGAGGATATACCCTGGAAAAGTTAAAAATGAGTTATCTCTGCATGGAAGAATTACAAATGATTTGGTGAAAGTTTTTTTCTTAATTATGCTCCCCTGTTTTCTAAATTTTCTGCAATGAATATGGAAGGGGATTCTAATTAGAAAATAATGCACAGAAGTGTAACCTTCTCATTAAGTCCAATGGAACATCAGTCATTAATCCTTCCCTGGTATTATTATACGACACTCAGCGGCAAAGCTTCATTACAGACACAACACGATTCACAGAGATTCACGCAAGGAAAACACACAGCCCTTCACCCTAAGTGGCCATCCTGATGCTCGCGCCGCTCCTGCTGGGTCCTGGGCTTCGTGTCTTGTGTCTCACATGTGCGTGCACGTGTGTGCAGACAGATGGGTACGCATGGGTTTTTTGCGGCTGGGCACGCTGCCAGCTGACGGCAAAACGAGTTGGGATAATCACCTCTAACCCAGAGAAGAGAATGATCTTTGATAGGAGAGCCGGTTCCTAAAGCTGCTTTTATCATTCCCAGGCAAATGGACTCACCGAGCTTCCCTCCCCGTCATTTCCCCACACCACCCCAAATGCGCACTCACACACCCAAGAAGCACACACGCAGATAGACAGTCTGAACAGCAGGGCGTGGTTTCTCTTTGCTGGAAGAAAAACAGAGACAAAGGATTGGGAAATGCGTGTGGTGACCTCGGGCGTCTGCACCATCCCTGCTGGGAGTGACCCAGCAGGTGCACGCGCATGTGCACACACGGCGTCTGTGTGTGCGGCACCCACGCGCACGTGTGCTCCTGGGGGCACATACGCGTGCCCACACATCTGGGTAGCGTGGTCCCAGAAAAAAGACAGATAGCTCGGTGGCCAGTCCCATGCCCAGTTTGCTGCTTATTAACTTTGTGAATTTCAGCACATTGCAGCCTCTGGGAGCCATTGTTTCTTCTTCTGGGAGGTGGGAAGGGTGGGGCTCGGATGTGCTTTCTAAATTGTGAAATGCTATCATGATGGGAGCTCGTCTTTAGTGTGCATGCGCAAGCTCGTTTATGAAAACAGTAGTAATCATGGTGTTCACAGAACCTGCCTCCCACCTCCGCCTTACCCCCTGGGATGCTGTCACAACGGACGCCCCTTCCGCTCTGGTCTGCCCCCCCTCCTCTGGGCCTGCATCACGCCTTCGAGAAAGGATCGTAGAGGTTATCTGGTCAAAGAAGCATGAACTACTTCTATCCCAGTGAGGTGACCCAGGTCTCAGCAGAGACCCGTGAGGCATGTGGCTTTGGCCATGTGGCTTCGGCCATGTGGCTTCAGCTGGCCAGCTCAGGGCGGGCACCAGAGCTGGGCCGCTGAGCCAGGGTGGGAGCCTCAGGGAAAGGTGGAACGAGCAGGCCCAGGAACTCGCACGGCTCACCCCCGCGAGGGGAGGGGCCTCCCAGGGGCCCTGCTGGCAGAGCCGCCAGGCTGGGATTTATGGGCCCCTTTTGGACACGTTAAAGATCACATTAAGTGCAATAAATGTAGATCACGCTCCTAAATAAGCTGAGATTTATCCCCGGATCCTCTCCACAGGGGCCAACCCCATAAATCCTGCCCGAGCCTGTCCCCTGGCCACGGGCTGGGGGAGGGGAGGCCCATGAAGGGAGGCAGGAGTAGAGGGTGGTTGCAGGTACAGAAGGACTGGCGCTGAGGGGGGCCAGAGAGGGGCTGGGGCAAAGGTGGACCCAGGCTGCCTGCCCCAGCTCCTTCCCTGCCGCCCCCTGCCCTCGCCCCCTCCTTCTTGCCCCTGCCCGTACCCCCATCCCTTTCCTGGCCCCTGCCTGCGTACGATCATGTTTTAGACACTAAAACAATATAATGACTCTAATGCTGGAAAAGACAAGCATCTGCAGCTTTTAAATGGGAAGCGCAACCCCAGCTAACTTGCCTTTGTCGGCGGTGCGGGAGGGCCCTACGTGAAGAAAATGCATTGTCGGAAAATGCAAATTTACAGACCAATAAATTAGGGGGTGATTAGTCACGTTGCAATCCTTCTTCAAAGGATTGTTTGAAGGCTGAGCTCCTTCATTTAATGTCTGTTTATAGCTCAGTACCGTCCAGGCTGGGAGGCTGGGAGGCCCCCCTGGGAACAACAAGAGAGAGGGCGAGGCCACCCTACTTACCCAGCCTGGGGACAGAACATCCCCGAAGGGTCATCGGATCGCCTGGATCGTGTGGATTCAGCAAGCGTTTGTCCAGCACCCACGATAGGCCACGGACAGACTCCAACCAGATGGGACCCTTGGGCCCTCCTGAGGTTCACAGGGGTTGGGCGATGGGGAGCGGGGAGGTTAACATGAGCCAGATTCACGCTGGTTCCACGTCGACACGATGTGATTTACAGGCCACTGTTATTCTGGGCACATTTATAGCCAAATGTCAGGGACAGTCCGTGTGCACGATGGCAGAGGGAAGGGGGCGAATCGATAAAAGATGGGATTTTTTAAAAAGGGAAAACAAACAGAATGTCATGGCTTCTCCGGCTTTCCCAAAGAACAGAGATGAAGTTTGGCCTTCACTGAATGAATTGCCCTGGAGTCCCTTGTACTGTGACCTGGATCAAGTCCCTTAGGCACTCTGCACCTTAGGCCCTTGACCAGGCAGACAGGGAGAGACAAACTCACGCCCCAGCCACTGGGATCACCAAGGCATCGCTTCCAAGTGTGAAGAGGGGCCTGCTGAATCCCCTCCACCCACCCTGCTTGGAGCCACCACGGACTTTACCCTGTTTCCCAGGCTCTTCTTGCCTCGTGTCTCTGCTCTAGCTCTGCCCTCTTCTCTGCCTGACAAACTCCTACTCATCCTGCAAGACTCAACTTCTGTCAAGGAGTTATGGAATTATGTTGTGACTTATCCATTTGTGTTTCTGCTGTCCACTGGATTATTATTAAGCTCCTTGAGGGTGAAGGTTAAATTTTGTTGGCACAATTAGAGTCAATCACAGTGCCTGGCACATGGATGCTGTTCTATAACTGTTTACAGAATGAATGACCTGAATTAATCGGATGTATAAACGATCATGGTCATCATAGTCACAGTCACTGTGCACTAAGCACCTCACTTACGTCATCTCAGCTTCACCACAACCCTGCAAGAGAAGCTTTCTTAATCCCTATTTTATAAGAGGGAAAACTGAGCCCAGAAAGGTTGAAGGTTCAAGGCCAAAGAGCTGGTGAATGACAGGGCCCAGGTCCCACCGATGCTGTCTGACGTCCTCTAAATGACAGTCCCTTCCAGGGCAGGGTCTGTGCTCTACTCACCTCTGGATCCTCTCCCCCCACCCCCACGAGGACCGGCATTAGATGCCCATCAAATTGAACGACTGAGTGAATAAATGAATGAATATGTGACCATCGCCATTTTCACAGCAACGACAAATGGGCTAAACTCCAGGGCTGCGCCAAGCCGCGTTGGAATCCAAAGCAAAAGGAAACACGTGGGCCCCTCTATACATGTTTTTATACAGTTTTTTAACGGGTAATTTTTTTCTAGAACATAAAAGGAGTTAACTAACTTTGAAAACATGAAAAACAGGAGGACTAAAAGCCACAACATTATTTTAAGTTTAAATATTTTATTTATAGCAAAATCAGAATGTATTATAATTTTGCCTTCCTGGCTTTAATAGAAACAAGCTCATCAATAAAAATCAAAATTCGAAGTCTACTTCTTTGCTTATTTTGTTTCAGTTGAGAGTCGTACACGACAACGAATGACAGAAAACTTGGAACGTATGTTTAATGAATGTAAAACTTTCACAAAAGATTTGAATATAATCCCCATATATTTAAACTACTATTGTGAGTTTTAATACACCTGCTTTTTAATGTTTTAATATTTTTCAACTATTACAACTTGAACATTCTGGAAAATCTATTTTTGAAAAATACATAAAATCATGTGTGTAAGAACACACATTTTTTCCCTCAGGCTCCAAGATGGCAGTGCGGTGGGCACTGTCAAATTTTGTTTTTATTTAAAGTTTTGATATTTTATTCATCATGGATTTTTTTTTTGCATTCACTTTGATGTGTTTTTAAAGTATTGCATTAAAATACTATTTATCTTGATTACCGAGTTTTTTGATGCCCCCTTAAATTTTGTGCCCAAGGCAACTGCCTCATGGCCTCACCCAATCGTGGCCCAGCTAAATTCCAAAAAAACGAGCAGTGATGTAACAGGGACCTGCTTGTGTCCTGCTGGTTGGGGTCCAAACTGATACAGCTTCCCTGCAGGGCAGACTTGTGAATACATCCAGAAACATTAAAATGTTTGTTTCCTTTGGCCTAGCAAGATGCCATCTCTGGAGGGTTATCTAAAGAAATCTCTTGATAGGGACAACATATTTTTTATACAAGGGTGTTCATTTCAGTGTTATTTATAATAGCATCATGTTGCAAATAGCCTGACTGCCCAACAACAGGAGATTAGCTTTTTAAAACTCTGTTTATCCATGTGCTTAAAAAATAATGCAGCTGTTTTGAATCATGTTTTTTCCAAAATAACGCTTTTGAAGAATATTTAATGACACGGGAAAATATTCACGATGCCTTTTATGGAAATGCAAGATAAAAACTATATATTCCATATTATTTCATTTTAGAAAACATATTTGTTTTGAAAAACACTAAACACATAAAAATGTTAACAGTGTTGATCCCTGGATGTGGGATTATGACTGAACTTTTTTTAATCTTCCTTCTACTTTTTTGGTATATATCTTCCTTCTGCTGGTTTTTATGTTCCAAGGAGTTTGTATTCATTTTATAATCAGAAATTAAAATGATACTTTTCAGTTGGTTCATCCATTGAGTCTATAGCTCAGACAGGCCTAGGAGGACAGGGGATATGCCTGTTTTGTTCCCTGTTGCATTCTCAGTGTTTACAACAGGCCTGGCACATAGTATGTGCTCAGTAAACATTTGTTGAATAACCACTTATGAATAAATGGCTTAAGCCGTCCTCTTATTAATCAAGACTCTTTGGTTGTAAGAGACAAGGACATATTAATATCTCAGTTTAAGGGGAAAAGCTGCCTCACAGCTTTAAAAGGTCAGCTTTGGGGACCAAGGCCATCTGCATATGTCTCTTGTCCCTGCTTGGCTCTCCTGGTTTCAGCAGAGAGGAGGGCCCTGGCAGCTCCCAAGTCGCATCTCCCAGCTCCACTTGAAAGCCGTGGACTGGGGAGAGGTGGATCTCAAAGGGACAGATATGGGCGCAGGCCCCTGCGGTCTCACTTACCCTCTTAGCCAGCCCTGTGTCCGTGGTTGATGTAACGTAGAGCTTCAGCATAGCCAAATACAGCATCCTTTAAAAATTTTTCTTTTTGAGTCTGAGCGAGGCGGCTCACACCTGTAATCCCAGCACTTTGGGAGGCAGAGGCGGGAGCATTGCTTGAGCCCAGGAGTTCAAGACCAGCCTCAGCAACATAGTGAGACCCTGTTTCTACAAAAAATTTAAAAATTAGCCAGGCATGGTGGTGCATGCCTGTAGTCCAGCTACTTGGAAAGCTGAGGTTGGGGTATCACTTGAGCCCAAGAATTCAAGGTTATAGTGAGCTGTGGTCAGGCCACTGCATTCTAGCCTGGGCGATGTCTCGCAAAAAGAAAAAAAAATTATTTTTGCACACCCTATATCCAAAGGGTAGAATTTATAAAGCTTGTGTCATTTAAATTGTAATAATGTAAACATAAGGGGTTCTGAAGTTGAGAGTCAGGTGGTCGCCAGGGTAATGAGACAGCAATGGCGACTGGACAAAGAGATTCTCTGAAAACTTCTGTTCTTGGCTGACTGACAGGTCCCTCTCCAATTCATGCACCCAACCTGTTGGCCGGAGCCATTGGACAGTGACCTTTACCACTGCTGCAGCTCCCAGTGACGCAGGCGGGGGGCGTCAGCTCTCTGGAGGACAGCCTTACGGTGTCTGGCACGAGCAAGCCATGGAGTTCCCAGAGTCACCAGATTTCCATACCTGGGGGGATTCGGTGTGTGGGTGACGCTCTTAGGTTGTCACCACCGGGGACAATATTCATGTCCTTTGACGCTGCTGCTGCAAGAACAGAATTTAGTTCAGAGGAGAACTTGTGCCGGGCCCTCTGCTGGATGACTTCATATACATAGCCCTCGTCACAAGGCAAAAATCAAGCAGGCAGGGCAACGACGACGATGAGCCCATCTGACACGTGAGGAAACTGAGGCTCACACAGCTGCCAAATGGCAGAACTGGGCTCCAAACCCAGGTGTTCTGTCTCGAAATCCTGTCATCTTTCCACTTCCCAAGAGTTTCCCACAGGACACGAGAGCAACCAGATGATATGCTAAAAAAAGAACTTCTTGGGCAAAGTGTTTTGGGAAACACTGCAAACTACTTCTACCTTTTAGAAAGTCCACCATTCGTTAGCATATTAAAGGCTCTGAGAAGTCCTGCATGAACGAAGCTGGGTTGCTGTTGTTTAATCTAACTTTTGCCTGAATTTAATTGACCAAGTAATTCTTTTTCCTTTTCATGACAACTGTATCTTGTGGAACTTACTGTGGGAATCACTGCATTATGTCCCCAGCGACTGTGTTCATTCATCAGAACAACAACTTTCAAGTGTTTGCCTAGCACGTGAAAATCTGTGGGACGTATATCTCAACTAATGCTATGGAAAGTCATTAAGTCTCAGAGGGAATTCAGAGTTATCATGGTTCTCACCCACTCACTGTTGGACGGCTTCCTGAGTAAAAGAGAAAGTCGTGGACTGACAGCCTCAGCCCTGGGAATTGCCCAGGACAGACGTCACTGACCGCATGACCCGAGTGGAAACAATTACAGGGCTTATGGGGTGTGATGTTTATAGTCATTTCCGTTTTCTTTTCAATTCGAATCAATGATAACCTCTGGGGCACAGGTTCAGGGGACATCACTCGCTGTGTCTTCCCCGGGTTCCCACCCCATGTGTTTCTGGTGGACACACCCATTACAGGGCCCCTACTGTGCCCACCACAGTAGCCACCCCTCCGGACATAGTTCTTGGCCCAAGGAGTGGGCAGTGACCCAAACACAGCCAATCAGATTCCTTCCAAGAGGTCAGATCTATGGACCCTGAGAGGAAACAGCCTATTGGATCATAGGCAGTGTTGACGCAGGCTGGGTAGAGGCGTCTGTCTCACCCTGCGGAAGAAAGCTTGTCTGAGATTTCGGCCAATGAGGAAGCAGAGCTGGACACGGTGGAGACAGGAATGACCAGAGTCAGATGACCAGAGTCTAGGTAATGTCACTTGAGTCCCTGGATTCAGCCACACCTGACACTGTCCTATCCTCTGTAGTCTCAGTTATGTGGACCCAAGCCTTCCCCCTTCTCGCATAAGCTCATTAAGGCTGTCTTTCCAGTCACTAGCAACTAGACGGTACAAACGTATTCAGAAACGGGCACCCAAAAGTGGAGTATTGTAACTGACAACTAAAACGTGGAGTTAGCTGAGTTGAGGCAGGGTCTGGGGCCGGGAGGGCTCCCCAATCCTCAGCTGGGGAGCTGGAAATCCTTGTTAGATAACAGCAGGCGCTTGGCTAAACTACACCAGCTGTATACCAAGAATCACACTTCGTGCCTCAAGAGCTAAAGCCTTAGGGAATTGGGCAGAAAAATGCCAGGATGTTGGACTGCCTTGGCCACTTTTGCAGCCCTCACTGAGGTCCCGCAAGAAAGAGAACAGCTCAGGTCAAGCCGGCCCGTGCGAAGGCAGAGAAGGTTGCCGGCACAGTCCCTTCCCGCTGGGATCGCCCTGCGGGGAGGGCTGCGGCACCCAGTTCCCCTGAACCCAGAGGGGAAAGTCACAGATGTCCCAGGTGCTCACGGGGCCAGGGCTGCTCCTGAGAGAATGGGGCTAGACCCCCCAGCACAGAGTCCAGACAGAGCAGCACTTCCAGGGTCCTCTGTCCGAAACCGGGAGAGCAAAGAAGTTAAAGCAGTTAGAGATGAGTCATTCAGTTACTCATCCAACAAATCTACGCCCCGGTGTGCCAGGCACTGCTCTAGGCACTGGGTACGCGCGGGCCAATGAGACGGGCGAGGCTCCCGCACTCAGGGCACTGTAACTCTCTAGAGGAGCCTGCAGCAAGCAAGCAGGCACAAAGATAAACACTTGCAAATAGTGCAACGTGCTGCAAAGAGATTCAACCGGGTGATATGACAAAGAGGGCCTTGGAGGGCTTTCGAACTCGAATTCCCCAGGAAGAGAAGAAACCAGCCCAGACCGGGGCGACGCATTCAGGCTAGAGGGAACAGCGAGGGCAGGGGACCCGAGGTCGGAACCGGCGTGGCAAATTTCAACGATAAAAAGGGGTCAATGCAGGCAGCTAGGAGAACGATAGGAAATTAGGTCCAAGAGCTAGGGAAAGGTCAGACTGCCTGAACTTTGCAGAGCAAGGTCAGGTTTGCGGTGTCGCTCCAGGGGCAGCAAGCAGCTCTCGGAGGGTTTCGGAAGCAGGACGGCGACCTAATGTGAGCTACGTGTTTTAGAGGATTGGATTGGTGGTTGGACAGAGAATGGCTGGTGGAGGCCAACGTGGAAACCAGCAGACGGGCTGGGCGGGAGGCCGTGGGGTTGGTGCAGGCGACCGGCAGTGGCGGCAGGGACCAGGGAAGAGGTGACAGCTGGGCATGGTGGAACGCCGGGAAGGTAGCGCCGGCGCTATTTGTGACAGATTGGAAGCAGGGTGTGCACGGGGGGGAACGAAGGATGACTTGTATCGTGGATGCTGTTGGTGTCCCCCCAGATCTCCATCACCCCCCTCCACCGGCCACTGTGAGCGTCGGCCTTGGCCACGGCGACCTGCCTCACCAGGCGTCTACGCGCCCTCCTGCGATGACTGACTGACAAGAGGGCGCGGAAGCCTGGCCTCCTTGCCTCGGGGTGGGACTGACTCTGCCGCAGTTCACCCTCCGGAGCTTCGCCTGGATGGTGGGACCAGGCCAAGCTGGCCTCCAGTCGAGACCACAGCCCGGCCAGCTGCTCTGAGCTGTTTCCCCCAGTCCCTTCCTCCTGGGAGCTCGCCCCGTATATCGCTGCACACGAACCCCTGCTCAGGCTTTCAGGAAACCCGGCCTGAGACGGCGGCTGTGCTTTCATCCTGAGCGCCCGGGTGGACGGTGGTGCCATCAGGGATGGGAAGACGGGGGCAGAGAGGGTTAGCTGGAGGACAACGAGTTTGCCGTTGGGCACGGTGAGGTTGAGATGCCTGCTAAAGGATGTCAAGGAGCTGTTTGCACGGGAAAGTGAGAAGTCTGCATTCAGTGTAAGCGCTGACCCTGCCGTGTTGTTGGAGGGCTGGCGCAAGGCAAGTTGGCGGGGGATGGGGTGGGGCGCTTAGGTGGACAGTGGAACGGTGCAAGCGATTGGTCTCCGTGGGGGAAAATCCTGCCCTTGGCACAAACCGATCACCGTGTGAGCTGACAGTGACTCTGCCCTACGCTGTGAGGCAGTTTCTCCATCGCTCTCTGTGTTTTAACAGGAACCCGATGCCAGGGAAGACGGCTGAGACGCCCGCCGAGTTAGGGGAGAGCTGGACGGGACACGTCGGATTGACTCTTCAACCCAGCACATCACCGGCAGCGAGGAGAAAAGAAACTAAGTCATCCTGCAAGGACCCAAACAACTATGCCAGAAATTCACCCCTGAATGAACGAGCTCCAAGAAGATAACCCGCCACCCTCTCCGCCATTTGGGATGGGGAGGGGCTGTGTGGAGGGCAGGTGCCAGCCCGAGTGCTGGGAAACTTGGTTGTAGTCCCCGTCATCCCTCAGCCTTGCTGCACAACCTCAGACAGGTCGTATTAAGCTCCTGTTTCTCTACCTGTGAGAACCGTAGGGACTCTCCCAGCTCTGACATCTCCCCCAGCTCCATCTTCTCCTTTAGAGCCTCTTTCCCCCAATCCCGCCCTGGTTCCCACAGTTGGGCTTGGGTTTTCTCCTGATTGCCCGAGTTAGCGCTTCTATACACTAACTTATACTAAAGTGTTAATGACTAATAAAAGGTGGGTTTATATTTAAATATGCACCTGGAACTTGTTTGGTAACTATATAGGGAGCACCAGTCAATGGTTTAAGGCTTACGCCAGGTGTTATTATGGGATTCAAAGAGAAGGAAGATAAAGCCCTCAATCCTGGAACCCAAGCAAGAAAGACTGCATTGGGCCCCCGGTGTAAGCCAGGGGCTTCCCAGATGTTCCCCTAGTCCTCCATATTGCAAGACAGGTGTTTCTTCTCCCTGTTTGCAGAGAAGGAAATTGTCAGGGTGTGGGGAGATGGGGGATGAGATTAAAACCCAGGATTGTCTGGGTCCAAAGTCTAAGTGCTTTTCTCTGTGCCCTAGAACCTTCCATTCAATCTACATGCTCCTCCACACCCCTCAAAGGCGGCATGGCCTGCTTCTGGGCACCTGCACTCTGTGATGAGGTGCTCACTGCTAACGCAGTCCTGCCCCTGGTTCAAGGAATCTCGCAGCTCCAAGGGGTCCCATAGTTATTTGAGTCTAAAGGTTTCTAAAACTGACCGCGCAGGTAAAAAGTATCACGGCCCAGCCCTTGTCCTGGGATAGGCTGATTCAGCAGTCCTGGAGTGAGCCTGAGGGTCTGTATTTTGAAGACGAATCTGCAGGCGGACAGGTTTAGAAACCACTAGAAATGAGCACCTCTTTCTGGGTCCTGAATCAATCCTGCAATGAGAAGTTTGCTCGGGGTGCAGCAGACTGGCAGGTGATCCTGGCTCTGCCACATATAAGCTGTGTGGCCTTGGGCAAGTCACTTCACCTCTCTGAGCCTGTTTTCTCATCTGAAAAATGTGGACAAGAATACGTGTCCAGAGGGAAAAGGGGAAAACAGAAAGGGAACTATGTACAGTGCCTGGCATGAGCGGGCACTCAGCAAGTGTTCACTGTCATCGATGCTATTGTTGCTACAGATACGTGGCCATCTGGTCCCAAGAACGCAGGCCCCTCCTGCCGCCCACATCCAAGCCAGTCTGTCCCTAGTGTTCAGGACATGTACATCGTCAGCCCCAGCCCTGGCCTCCTCCCAGCTTCCCACACCAGCGGTGAACCCCCCGCCCTTTGCCAATGGCTCCGGGTACTCACTTCTTCCACGGGGCCTCCCAGTGCTGACCTCACCCCGGCCCTATCAGCTGAGTCTGCACACATTTCTCCCACTATCTCAGCCCCCCATGCCCAGCAGGGCCTGGGTGGGGCTGGACGGGGGGCCGGGCTCCCATGTCTGCAGCCCAGGGAGTCATCACTAACTCGGACGCAAGATCAGGGGCACACGGGGTTGGCTGGCTGGGCCTGCCCCCAGTGGGTCGTGGCCCCTCCATGATGGGCGTCTGGCTGTCGAGAGGAATCGGTGAAAGTCACGGCCAGGAAGCCTCGGCCAGCGGGAGGCATCACCTTCAAGGTTACTTTCATCACCGGTTCCTTCCAGAAGCCTGGTGTCTCCCGAGGCTAAGGCAATAGAAGGAGCCTTTGCAACATAACCCAAGGTGAAGAAGACAGACCTTCCTTCAGCATGGAACAGTAGAAAGGGCTACTTTTCCCAGGGCCAGAGGTCCTATCTGCGTCTGGCTGGCCGTCCTCAACACTCCAGCTGAATCCCAGACGACCCGCCCGCCCTGGGATCGGCACCGTGGGAAAGGGCGGGGAGGGCAGATAAACGAGAGACGCACGGGCGGAGGGAGGTGTCGGAAAGGGAAGGGGCCACAAGGACCAAGGGGAGAGAGGTCCGGGGTGAGAGAGCCCAGGAGGGGCCCCCTGCAGGACCAGGTGCAGCCGCGGTGATCGTGAACCCGGGGACTATGAGCCCGCTGGGGAAGCAGCGCCCAAACCCCACATGCGGGCAAGCTGGCGCCCCCGCACCGAGTGAGCTCAGCCTGGTGTCAGCAAGGCCATGCCGTGGCAGCCCCTCCCCTGCCTTCTGGAATCATGGACTCACACAACTGCTAACGCCTGGAGCACTTACCATTTGTCGGGCTCCAGGGACGACGCACCCTCACTCATTTACCCTCACGACAGCCCCGAGAGGTAAGCACTGTTATTAGTTCATCTTAAACGAGGAAACTAAGGCACAGAGAGGTTAAGTAGCATGCCCAGGGGCACACAGCTACTAAATAGTAGGGCTGGGGATCACCTCTCAGAGTAGTGCCAGGGTGGCAACCTCTTCTTCCTCTCCCTTCTCTCCCCTCTCCCTCCTCTTCATCACTTGAATGTTCCCACATGTCCCTCCTCATCTCTCCACTCTGCAGCCTGTCCTCTGGCCTGCAAAGAGTGGCAGTGTCACTCTACTAATCCCTGCCAGATGTGTCACCAAGAGGCAAGGTTTAAGCTCTGCAGTAGGCCACAGCCCGGCTGCAGGACCTGATCCCTGTCTGTCACGCCACCTCACCAGGGGCCCGTTCCCTGGAGCACCGGCTGCTTCTTGCTGTTGCCTTAGCCTGCACTGCCCCGACCCGCCTACTCGGAGGACACTTACTCTTCTTTCAGTGGGCAGAGCAAGCAGGTGTGTTTCTACAGCAGCAAAAAGCTGGGGACATCTTAAATGCCCAGCTATAAGGGATTTATCGACCAAACAGGGGCACATCCCTACATTGGAATAGTATGCAGCCGTTAACAAGGATGCTGTGGAAAGGCAGGCTCTTCAGATGTCCCAGGCACTGTGTTAGATGCCCCATCCATATACAATGTCACCTCTTTTAATCCCCGCAGTGCCCTGCGAGGGAGTTGCCTGCTTTTCTTTCCTTGCGCAGGTGCAGACGGTGAGGCTTAGGGAGGGCGATACTTACCTGATACAAGCGTGGGGCCGATTTTAGCTCAGGACTTCCCTGCTCACGCTCATGGTCTCCACACTATTCTTACGGCATGGAAAATGTTCATGACACATTGTGTTGCACGAACGTCAAAGCAGGTTGCCAAATAATATAGATGTGTGACCCAATTTGATTAGCAAAAATATACATACACGTGCAGAGAAAAAAAATCACCGACATTTTAACTCCCTTTCTAGATGGGAAGTGGGATTGGAGTTCAGTTTTAGTCTCTTTCTTCACTTCTCTGCTCTTCTTCATTTGGCACAGCAAGCAGGTGTCCCTCGTGTGTGACAGTACTTACCGAGCCTCCTCTCCCTGCTCTGAACAGACTCCGGGCCCAAGTCTATGCCACTTTCCCTGTCCTCGCTGCCCACCCAGGTAGCTCTGCCCCACACACCCCGCCACCTGTGGGTCCTGCAGACCTATGTTCTCACATCCATCGAAGTCCCATGATGTTTTAGGACACTCACTCTTGGTGGCCTCTTCCCTGGCAGGTGACTGCAGCCTCCACGAAAGGACCCCATTCCCCACTGCCCAGCCCGTCTCCGTCTCTCCGGGACCCCCGCATGAAGCTTAACCTGGGGTGAGCACCCCATGTGTGTCTGTGAAGTGACTCCCGGAGTGACTGTCTGGCTGAAGGAAGAAAGAGCAGGTGGCTCCAAGGCCAGCCCCAGGGGGAGTCCCCTTTCTCTGCCAACGGCTGTCCAAGCAGCATTCCCAGAGCGGGAGACACGTGGTCCAGATGAAAACTGATTCAGCTGCCACTGAAGGACTTCCTGGTACCCCACGCGTTCGAGGGGACGATTTCCTGGCACCCCAAGCAGCCCAGAGGCTCCCCATGCAGGGGGGAAAGCCAAGCCCAGAGCTTGCCTTGGAGTCAACATCTCACCCTGCACAAGACCCTCACAGATGCACACGTGCACAGAGACGTGTGTGCACAGCCACAGACAAGAACACACACAGTGTGGGCACAAACGCAGTGATGTGTGTACACACAGATATATGCGTAAGGACCCACGCGCACGCTCAGATGTTTACATATGCACTGACGTGTGTACACGACAGGCAGATGTACACACACAGATGTGTACATGCACACACTCACAAACATGCACATGCACACAAAGACGTGTGTGCGCAGAACTGTGTACATACAGATGTGTGTACACTCACACAAGTGTGGGCCCACAGATCACTGTACACACAGACATTTGACTGCATACACACAAACACACTCCTCCAGAGGGACGTGTGCACACTCTCATCAGAATCTGCGTGGCAGGCAGGAAACTGTTAATGCCAGGCCAGGGAAACCAGATACCTGGGTTCTGGCCCTGCTGCTGCTGCTGCTAATTTGCGGTGTGACCTTAAGCAGGATACTTTCCACATTGGGCCTCACGTTCCAAAATTTTTAAATGTAATCATTCCAATTAGCTTAGTAAGTAAACATCTGCAAATCAAGGGGCTGGATGAACTACAGCATTCAGATCTGGAAAGTTCCTCAGTGGTCTTGTCCAAACCTCTCATTTTGGAAAGTAGGAAACAGCTGAAGTGACTTTTACAGGGTCCCACGGCAGGTTAGAATTAGAATTCAGGTCTGACCCGGCAGGAGTTTGTCTCCTGCACACACTGTTCAGGGAGTAACGGAGCGTTACCTACTCTGAGGCTCGTTACACTTATTGATACTAGAACCTTCCCTTTTCTATTAAAACGAATCCAGTACTATAGACAAAACAGCCACATTCTGCTGACATTGTGGAGAAAAAGACCACAGGACAGTTACTTGAGCCAAACGCTGCCGGGGTTGTAGTGGGAACTGTGAAAACAGGCCGCCACCCCACGGAAGCAGGCGGGAGTAAGGGTTTGGGTGTCTGAACAAAACTCTGCCCTCCTGTCCTATCCTGGCGGTAGGCATCAAATGCTTAATATTTTGCTCATCCTTTCACAGAACAATTCCTCTCTTAGGAATTTTTTGGGAAATACTTGAGGATGTGGGAAAAGATTTATTATTTTTAGAGACAGAGTCTCGCCCTGTCACCCAGGCTAGAGTGCAGTGGTGTCATCACAGCTCACTGCTGCCTCGAACTCCTGGGCTCAAGGGATCCTCCTGCCTCAGCCTCCCAAGTAGCTGGGACTATAGGTGTGTGCCACGACGCCTGGCTAGTTTTTTAAATTTTTGAAGAGATGGGGGTCTCACTATGTTGCCCAGGCTGCACTCAAACCCCTGGTCTGAAGCGACCCCTCCGCCTCAGCCTCCCAAAGTGCTGGGATTACAGGCGCACCTGTGGGAAACTGCACCCGGCCAGGAAAAGATTTATCTACAAGGATGTTTATCCCAGCGTCATTTACAACAGTTAAAAGATATATACAATTTAAACATCCAAAATTGAGGAGAAATTTATCGATTGGGGATAAATGACCCCAAAAGTAAAAAAACAACCAAAATTTTAAAAACAATTTTTCCCAAAAAAGAACGAAACGCAAGCAAAAAAGCCCCGGAAAAACGAACAAAGGAAAAAAACCCCAAAAAAAGCAACTCCAAAAGAAGGGCCCCGGGGGAAAAAAAAAGCAAGGAATCCAAAAATAAAAGGAAACGGAAGGAAAAAAAATGCACCAATATTTTAACTCTGATTATTCCTGGATGATAGATGGGTTTGGAGTTCATTTTTAGTGTCTTTCTTCTGTTGATCTGCTATTCATTTTGTGCACTGATCACACGTCGTTTGTATAAAACAGTACTAACCCGCAAACCTCTCTACATGCTTTGAACAGACTTTGTGCCAGGTCACCTCATATATGCAACTTTTCTTGCCTTCTCTGCCCACCCAGGTAACCCTGATCCACCTGCCCTGGGCTGCCTATGGGGACCTCTACCACTTAGCAGCTGTGTGACCTCAGGCAAGCTCTTAACCACTCTGAGCCACGGCTTCCCTGTCTAGAAAAGGGGCATGATCGTAGCCCATACATCGTAGGATTAAAGGATGTGATGCATTAACTTGCTTAGTGCAGAGCCCAGCACGTTGTAAGAACTAGACAAATTGCATAGTTACATGTATATACACACGTATGTAAGTTGGTAGGATATATACAAAATATTAGAAGCACATCCTTGAGGTCTCTATTTTCTTTTTTCTTTGGAAATTAGGGAAACAAAAGGTTATTTATAAAGGAAAATGTCGCCCCCTAATACCACTGTGTGGGCTGGAGCAGGACCCTGGCAGCACAGGAGGGCAGCCCCGCGTGCCCGGCCCAGTGCTCCTTCCTCGGGGCCACGTGTGGGAGGGGCAGGCTGAGGGACGTCAGAGTCCAGGGATGATCGCTGCGGGTCGGAAGAACCCAGAATGGTATGAGTAGAAGGAACGAATGAATGAACGAATGAATGAATGAGTGAACGGATGAATCGACTGCAGGAAGAAGAGGAGGGAGAAAGTGAGTCAGGCACGATGGCTCCATTCGATAGACGAGGAGGCAGAGGCTGAGTGCCGAAGCGACTTGCCTGAGGTCACTCGGCAGCCACTGCCTGAGCTGGGATTTGAAGCAAGGCTCGTTGATTCCAAAGCGTACGCTCCTGACATCGTTTCTCTTTAAATGGCAGGGTCTTTGCAGGTACGAGAAAGTGCAAAGGCTGCAAGCTTGGCCCAGCTTGGTCAGCAGGAATTCAAAGGTCTGATGAATGAGACCGTCCTTGGCTTCAGCCCCTGGGGCTGTTGTCTCAACTGCAGATAAAACGACCTGGAAACTGTTGTCCCCGCGTGACCTGTCTCCCAGTTGTCCTTCTAGCGCAGTAAAGCCAAGTCCTCTCAGCCACACGGTTCCCAACTGCTTGCTTGCAATAGACTCATTGTCTGCCTTGTTTTGTTTGTCCCAAGCTCAGGCCACCCCGATGTTGCCTGGGAGTGGCTTCTTTCAAAGGTGAGCTGGCCTTTCTCTGCCTTTGACAATCGGTCCATTCAGAGGCAGCGTGCAGCTCCACAAGCAGGCCAGTGTTGTCACACAGGCGGATCTCCAACACAGCCACCAAACTGGTGTGCAGGAAGGTGTCCATGCACCCCGATATCTGGTTGTGCACTTCATGCAGGAAGCAGGGCCGGGGTGCCGAGAGAGCTGGAGAACACGGGAGGGAAGAGCGTGTCTTGGGAGGGTCAAGGTTAACTGCAGCTCTACCAAGAAATGTGAGACATGGCTAAACTTATATCTTTCTTAAAATGTACAGTATATATACATATATATGTGCACAATGAAGGCTTTGAGAAATTCCACAGTAAGAAAAATTTGTTGACTGTTAACTGACAATGTCCATTTCCTTCCTTCCTTCCTTCCTTCCTGACTTCCTTCCTTCCTTCTTTCCTCCTTCCCTCCCTCCCTCCCTCCCTTCTTTCCTTCAGCAGATGCTCAGTGAGTTCCTAATACCCACCAGGAACTGTCCCGGGTGTTGGGGATACAGCTATGAACAAAATAAGCCGAGGCTTCCTGTCCCCATGGGGCCGACATTCCAGTGGGGAGGGACAGACAGTGAACATAGTAAGTAAAGCATGGACTGTGTCAGACGGAGGCCGTGCTACAGGGGAGAGGACAGCAGGCACGGAGGATGCGAGCGCTGGAGTGGGAGGAGTTTGCAGTTCTAAGTATGGAGGTGAGACCCCCTAACTGAGGAGGTGATCTTTGATCCGAGCCCGCTCTGCACACGCCCGGGAGAAGCGCTTTCCAGGTAGAGGGAACCGCCAGTGCCAAGGTGCCTGGTGGGATCCGGGAGCAGCAGAGATGCCAGTATGGCCACCAAACCCTCTTCCCTCCCACAGGACATGTTTTAAGCATCTACCCAAAGAGTTTGAGACTCTGGTGGAGAGGTTAAGAACGTGGCTTTGGTCAAAAAGACCTAGGTTTTTATCCTGGCTTCACCTCTTCCAGTCTATGCAAAGTTAGGCAAGTGATGTCACCTCTCAGAGCCTCAGTTTCCTCATCTGTAAAACAGACACAATAACAGGCATCTACCTCATAGAGTCATGGTGAGGTGCAAAGGAAGTCACACGTGCTGTGCTTTCACTCTGCCTGGCCCATGGAAAGCTCCAGAAATGGCACCTCTGGTTGTCATTATTAATATTATGGCTGCATGAGGTCACCTCACCCCCAGTGGACCCATTACCTTCCCGGGAGACTCTAGGCGGAAAACATCCTGGCTGATGGCAGCAGCCCCTGCCGAATCCTCCAGCCGTGAGACAGCATAGAATGGAGGGAAATTCTCAGTTCTCAGACAGGTCAGAGCCCCAGGGGGAGGGGTACCCCTCAGGTGACCTTGATTTCAGCTCTCCCCACAGCAAATAAGCCCTCGATGCCAGGGAGAAATGGGTTGGAGAGAACCGCAGGAGGAATCCAAGGTGAGTAGCCAAGCCATCAAGCCCACCTAGGTCAAAGCCAGCTGAAATAAGAACTTGCAGAACATCTTCTGAGATCCTGTTGGACATTCTAGGCCCTGCTTGGGCGGTGAGGGTAGGCCCCCTAAACACCAGCCCCTCCCCCGATGCACAAAACTCCCTCCTTCCCCTACCAGATCATTTTTCCCTGAGGCTCAGGAGTGGCCTCCTGACCGCTGAGATTTTCAGACAGGTTATTTAACAAGTATTTTTGAGTGCGAACGGTGTAAGGCCACTGTTCCAGGCACATAGGATACGAGAGAGGCAATCACCCTTCTCTTATGGAGCTTTCAGACTAGGAGTTCTCAAAGTGCGGTCCCTGGGCCAGCAGGGTCAGCATGACCAGGGAACACGTTAGAAATGCAGGTTCTCGTTCCCACCCCAGACCAGCTGAGTCAGAAACTCCGGGGTTCAGCCCAGCAGTCTGTTCTCGCAGGTCTTCCAGGTGTCTCTGCTGCGTGCTGAAGTGTGAGAACTGATGGTCTAGAATAACGTTTTCAACCAGGCCAAATTTCATGCATGAGCGCGCGCGCACACACACACACACACACACACACACACACACACACACACGTCCCGCCCCTGGACGTTAGGCAACGTATAGAGATACTTCCGGTTATTACAGTGTGGCTGAGGATGCTATTGGCATCTAGTAAGTAGAGACCATGGATGTTGCTAAACATTCGATAACGCACAAAATGCCCCCCGCCCCACCTACAACAAAGAATTATCCAGCCCAAAACGTCAACAGTGCCGAGATTGAGAAAACCCCACCTGGGAGGGAGACAGGGTGGCAGACAAAGAGCAGTTACATAAATAAATGCATGAGATGATGCATTATCAGACAGTGGTAAGTGCTCTGAAGCAAATAACTCGGATTATAAGAGAGTAGCTAGTGGTCGTGGTAACACTGGGTGGCCAGAGAGGGTCTGTCTCAGGAGGTGACTTTTGATCAGATACCTGGATGACAAGAGGAACATGGCCATGGAAAATTTGGGGGGAAGATTATTCCAGGCAAAGGGAACAGCCAGTGCCAAGGCCTAAAGTGGGCAGGAGCTTGATGTGTTGGTGGTTCAGGGAGAGGCTATATTATGACCCTGGCTTTTATAGGAAACCCTTCCTCCCTTCCTCCCCTCTTTCTTCCTTCCTTCCTTCAGCAAATCTTTTTAAGTACCTACTATATGTCAGAAACTGTACTAGACATCAGTGCCCTACAAAGCACCGAGATGAGCTGCACCAAATCATTGGCCAACAGAGAGGAAATTGAGGAGAGGAGAGTCCTTGAGGACAGGATGGAGAAATGAATGGGGTGTCTGGAATGACAGCACAGTAGCTGGTCTCCAGGGTGGACTACCCTTCCCAATACCTTCACCTAGTATCGTCTCCTCCCTTGGAATCTGGGTTGGCTTGTGACTTGTTTTGGTTGAACAGAATCTTACAGAAGTGATGCTGTGTAACATCGGAGGCTAGGTCAGAAGAGGCCTTGCAGTTTTCACCTGCGATGCCCTTTCTTGGAACTCAACTGCCATGCTGTGAGAGACCCACATCACATGGGCAGGCCACAGGTTGGCACTCTGCTTCACAGCTTCAGATCAGTCCCCAGCCTTCTGCCAGCATCAACCACCAACCCTGTGAGTGCCCCATCTTGGCTATTCTAGCCCAGCTGAGCTCCCAGATGACTGCAGCCCCAGCCAGCACCACGTGGAACAGAAGAGCCATCAGCTGAGCCCAGTCAATCCACAGACACACAAGAGACCATAAAACTATTGTTTTACAACACAAAGTTTTGGAAGCATTGTCATGAAGTAATAAAGAGGTAAGTCAGGCAGGATTCTGACACCTGTGGGTCCCACTTTGGGAAAGTCCCATAAATGGAAATTCAGGCACACCCAGGCACCATGTGAGCAAAGCTGTATGCAGCAGGAAAAGTAGTTGAGAGATGAGATACTTGGATTATGGCCCTAGTTCTTCTACCAAGTTGCTGTGTGGCTTTAAGCCTAAACCTCTCAGAACATCAGTGTCCTCTGACACTGAAGGGCTTGGATCTCATGGCCTCAGTGGACCCTTCCAGCTCCGCCATCCTTGGTTGGCTGGGCTCTTTGCTGATCTGTAATCAACCTGCAGATTCCTGCCTCCAAGCATCTGCTAATGCTGATCCACTGTCCTGGAATGCTCTGAATTCAGGGGACCCCAGGGGACCCCAGCACATCCTCCCTGATGGTGCCAACACCTGCCCACTTCCCAGTGATATTTCCAGAGCACGAGCTCTCTGGATCCAGGCCATTTGGGCTCAAATTCCAGCTCTATCATCTCCTACGTATAATATTGAATGAGTCTCTTAACCTCTCTGTGCCTTAGTTTCCTCATCGGTGAAATAATAGGACCTCTCTCACGGGGGCAGTCATGCAAACTTAATGAGAGAAGTCATGTGGAGCATCTGGCCCTCGCCTGATCCAAGTCAGCTGCTGCCATCATTTCCCCCTCATTGTCTGTCTCACACATTTGTGCTCCACGGAGCATGTTTTATCTGAGTCTTGTCTCTTAACCATATCCTCTCTCTCCATAGGCTGCAGGTTTCTGGAAGGCCAGACTTGGGCTGAAACCCACGCTGCAAGATTTAACCCCAACCAGGAGAGCAGCCCCTGCACCAGGAGCCAGATGGCTGAGATCCTTTGACTAGCTGTGGGGTCTGGTCGCGATGCCTAGCTCTGCAGAGCCTCTGCTTCCTCACCTGTAAGACAGAGGTGACGGTCCCCACTCTGCCTCCTGCTGGGGCTGAGGCGAAGACTGAGACCCTGGGTGCCAACGTGCTGTGTGAGCTGCCGAGTGATCGACCCACGCAAGGAGCTCAGTGGCCCAGGGTCAGGACCACATACCTGGAAGGCAGAAGAGGTGGCTCCCGTTCTGGCTTTGTGACCTCCCCAATGGTGAAGCTAAGTGACATCACAAAACCTGCAGACATGTTGATTTAGCCTACACAGTGTTCTTTTGACATTCAAACCTGTTTTTAAAGACTGGAGGTATTCACCTAAAAACCCAGATCTCTAGTTTCTCTCAGAAAAATCAGAAGATGTGGCAGCCCAGGGCTCACACTTCCACATGGCAGATGCAGAGTGGTAGCTGTCTCCTTTAGATAGCAGTCCATGCTCCCCCATTCCCCACAATTCCCCACTCATACCAGGCCATGAGTTTGCAAGCCCGGAATGAACTGGCCTCTGGGGCTGCTTGCTGCACTAACATCCTAAGAATCTCTGCCCACGAAGACAATGATTCCTGGTAACCCGCTCAGCCTAGCACAGTTCTGGGAACGCAGCAGATACTCTGCAAATATTTGGTTCCTACCCCTCCCCGGCTGCCTGTTGACCTCAGTTACCCTACAACCCAGGAAGCCGGAGATGAGTGCTGGAGGGTGTGCCCTGCAGAAGCCCTGCTCCCTGCAGGCCTGTCCCCATGCAGCCTGCCCCCACACAAACTGCATCCATGTGGCCAGTGTGACAGAAATCAGGACCTCGTTTAGCGGGGGACGGGTCTCAGGAAACCTCCAAGTAACTGTGGAAGTTTCTTTCTGACCAGTTTTAAATTAGCAACCCTGCCCTCACGCCACTCTCTTACCCCACACAGAATCAAATTTCACCTGTGGGCAGGAATTTGCCCCCACCAGAGCAGAGACAGACAGCACAGACTCTAGCATCACGCAGACTAGGGTGGGACCCGAGCGCTGTCACTTAGCAGCTGTGGCTGCAGCTTAGAGTCCTTCACTTCTCTGCCCCAAGGTTCCTTAAGTGTCAAAGGGAGTACCCCTCCCCCCCGCCCACTTCAGAGCGAGAGCTGCCGGCAAGATTAGGGGGGCTCTGAATGTGGAGCAATAGGCCGGGCACGCAAGGAATGCCCAGGAAGCCATAGCAGTCGGTATCATTGTCTCAGCCACAGAGGAACATCACGGCATGGCAGTTCCAAATCAGAAGAGACCATTTCCCCTAACTCTATCATGCAACCGAGAAGAAATCACAGAGATAGAATAGATGTGTCTGAAATCAAATTGTCAAATTGGAACTGCGTGGGAGGAGCCCAGTGCAACGTAAACCTCTTACCCCTACATAGAAGACACCCCTTAATTTTGCCCACCCGGCATCCATTTTCTCTTGTTAGAGATAGCACACCAAGTTTCCTTGGGGAACTATCCCTCCTCCACGCTCAGTCTGTGTAATTCCTTGGGGTTGACACCATCACCCTAGAATCAGTTCTGGCCAATCTGAGCCCTGACTCCTCCAACCACAGTGATTGGTTCAGGGATGAGCATGTGACCCAGGCTAGACCAATAAGAGGCCTCTCTGGGATTTTTACTGGACCTCTTGGGAAAGAGGTGCCTTCTTTCAGCAGAAATGGCTAAACTGAGAGGACACAAGCCTGAAGCTCCTGGTGGGCAACTTTATAAGCAAAGGAAAAAAACAAAAAACCTACCTGAGAGTGAAGCCAACACCAAGGAAACGAGAGCCAAAGAGTGTAGGGAGAGCTTCCCGGCAATAACATCTGCGCACCTGCGTCCAGTCATGATTGAAGCTGTACATATCCTTTTCTTTGGACATTTCCGATGAAAGTATCAATAAATTCCTTTTTCTGCTTGAGCCAATTCGAGTTGTGTTTCTGCCACTTGTAATAAAAGATCCCTGACTCATACAGTCCAGGAATAAAGTCCACTGCACACAGAGCGAGTGATTAGCCAAATGAATGAATGAATGAATAAGTACATGAATTAATTAATGAAGGAGAGAGAAAGCATGAGTGAGCGAATGACTGCATTAGAGACTGAGTGAGTGAAAGATGTGTTCTAGAAACAGTCCACTCTCATCCTCCGAGCCCCAGATGCCAGTGCCTTGTGTTCCTGAAGGGCTTCCTCTGTGGTTCCAGGGTTCAGGAGGACCCTGAACAGCCTGCAGTATTTGGTTAGGGAGGATTTTGCAGATTGTCTCCGAGGGCATGCAAATAGCTTAGTTAAGTCACTTAACCTTTGGACAAGCCTGAGTTTCTCTATCTTTGAAATGGGGCTAAGAGGTCTTATCTAGGGCTGTCATGATGGCTAAATGAGATAATGCCCCTAAAGCACTTAGTGCAGGGCCTGGTACTCCAAAGCCCCTTGATAAGCAACAGCACGATGCCCTCCATGACTATGTTTTCAGGCCCAGCTCGCATCTGCCTTTTCCATGAACTCTGCCCTGACTATCTGAGTCCCAGCGACCACCTTCCTTTGGACCAAAATCCAAGCCAACAAGCTTGCCAAGCACTGAGACACGGTCCCCTCCACAGGTCTCGCTCAAACTTTGGGATATTGGGATCTCTCCAAGGGAGATGTGTTACAAATGCAGATTCCCAGCCCCCGCGTCCTGAGGACCCTGGCCAGAGGCCTCCTGTGGGGCTCAGGAATCTGCATTGTCACCATGTCCCCCACCCTGGGATGATCATGAAGCAAAGGGCCCACAGACCACACCGGGAGAAACACACACCTACGCACCATTCTATTTTACAGATGAGGAAACTGAGGTCCAGAGCAGGGATACAGATGGGTCCAAAGTCACACAGGGATTCCCTGGCAGAGCTGGGCTTGAGCCGGAATGTCGTGCCTTGTGGACCTCGGCTGGTCCCCCCTGCGGCAGAGGGGCTCCCTCTCTGTAGCTGTCCTAGGTCCCTTGGCCAGTCCACACCGCCAAGTGCCTGATCCTGGCCTGCCTCTGGCCTCCAGAGCGTGTGTCCACCCAGGGCCCTGGCCCCAGCTGGCGCTCAACAAACGTCCACCCGAGGCTGGGCCTGGCTGCAGCGGGGCCGGGCCATGCAGCAAGTTTTCTGGCAGCAGGTGGGGATGGCGTGGACGACCAGGCCACGGGAGTGATGGAATCTCCAAAATGGCTCAAGGGAACAGCCCTCATGCCTTCAGGGGCCCCAAAATGTACATAGTTTTTCTTTTCTCTCTTGACGAGAGAGTTGTGATGTTGACAATTGCTGAATAAAACTGCCAGACCATAAACTCTGCCTGGACTTCCCGCTCTCCCTGCCTGGCATACCGTAGGTGCTCCATAAGTGCTGATGAGATGGAGGAAATGAGCTGCGGACTCTGCTTTCCACCCTATGCAGTAAGTGTGCACCGCAGACGGTCCGATGGTAACGGAAGTGTCACATTGCCCGGAGGCTTCCCTGCTCCCCTCCCACGCCCGCTCCTGCCCTTCCAGTTATGGCGAAGGGAGAGATGGAGGCTCGCGAGACGGTCCTGGTTCCCATTCTCAGACCGTCTTCCCCAGCTGCGCGTGTCTGTGGGATGGAGGCTGGGTGGGGAGAAGGTTTCTGCCGAAACCGCTTCTGCCCGGCCGGGCGTGCCGTCACCTCGCTGCCCACCCTTTCTCCATCAGCGCTTTGGCGCCGCGGCCCCTGGCTCAGCGCGGACTGGGTTTGATTGATTCTTTATGGGCTGCAGAGTCGATACTCGTGCTGAGCACATGTGGAAGATGAGCAGGGGGGAGGGGGGAGAGGACGGAGGTGAGGGGCGCCTTGCGGGCCTACCCAACCCAGGTAAGACACAGGGCTTCCCTGGGCCTAGCCCAGACCAGGACGCCCCTTCCCAAGGCACCCCGTGCGGATGACTCTGGTTTCTAGAATTGCCCCAAACTTCATTTCCCAGCAATGTCTGATCAAATGGGGATGTCCAAGGCCAGGCCCTTCAGACGGGACAAGCCTGGACTAAACGTCCTCCCAAAAAAATGTGATGTGAGCATTGTTCATCTGTTATTGATTGGGAGACTGTGAGCTTTGCTTCCAAAATCTCCAATAAAACTGGCTTGGAAGAGAATTTCCTGAATCCCCGGGTAAGTGGATAAAGATGTTCCAAGAGTCCAGGGTGGTGCCAGTGGGGAAGCTCGCACACCATGCACAGTTGCTTTTTCCCTTTGTTACTTAATGAAGAACAGAAAACAATCAGCCTCATCTCTGCATCCAGGGCTGGCTCCTTTCTCCCTTTGAGTTAATTTCCGGTTGGAGGCTGGGGCCCGCTTAGCCCGAGGGCCTCTGGGAATCTGCTCCTCTTCTTCTCTTTTGGGTTGGGGGCCGGAGGCAGCTCGTTTCTCTGGCCATCCCATTATAGGGCTCTTGCACCTACATGTGGCACCGGAGGGTAGTGAGTTTCAAGGGAGCAGAGCACAGCATTTGGGAGATTGTTCGGTTGCTCGAGCAGCCCAGGTGACAGATAGATGGATCCGGCTCTGAAATCCCCCTCTTGGGGGCCCTACCATTCACCAGCTGCCTCATCTGTGAAATGGGCATCTTTTCAGCCCCTGCCTCATGGGGTTGTTACGAGGAGTTGAGGAGAGCATGCATGGAATGCACCTTACACGGAGCCCGGCGCACAGCACCGCAAGCACTCAGCGAGTGTGGGCTGTCACTACTGTTATTTCCTGACATCAGCAGTTGGGATTCCACTGGGTTCACAGCGAGCCCCAGAGACACCAAGAGAGATAGGATCACCCTTTCCTAGGACTTCTCCCCTTTGCCCATGGGCCATGGATGGAAGGATGAGGACAGACTATATGAGTCAGAGTGCTTGGAATCTGGGTGGGAGGTGGGGACGGCCCCCCAACGGGAGAAGAGCCCAAGGCAGGCCAGGAGTTGGGAGACCTCAGCCGGAGCCAGGGTGTGGTTGGGGAGGTCAGCTTTTGGCGTCAGGACTCCACTGTGCAGAGCAAAGATGCTTAGGCATCCTCCCACCCCCAGTGTCACTGAGCGAGGCCTCGGCCCTCACAGCGAAGAAGGAGCACCCTACTTGTGTTCTTTGCCCCCGGATACCTATGGGGCTCTGGCTGCAATGCCTCATTTCCCAGATGAGGGGGGAGATTTTTGTCTCGTGACTCTCAAAGGGTTGTTATATAGCTCAGAGCAGGGCAGGGCTTGGAGGACTGAACTGAGATCGGAACCACCTGGGCAAGTCTCAGTCTAACTCAGAACTGCAAGTGCACTGAACAGGTCCAAACCAACATGGCAGAGCCTCAGAGAACTGAAGCGGGAGCCCAACCCTCACCCACAGGGGCCGCGCAGAACTTCGAAGTCTGAACCTGGCTAGGGTGTGTGGCTGCTCAAAGAAAAACTTCAGTGTTCTCCAGAAGACAATAATGATTTGAATCTACACAACATAACAGTCATAATGTCCAGGGTATAATTCAAAATTATTTGGCACACAAAGAACCATGAAAGTATGAAGTTCCTCCCTCTGCTAAAGGGCATCTATGAAAAATCTACACCTAACGGCAGACTTAATGGGGAAAGACCAAATTCTTTCCCCTATGAGCTGTTACCTTGCACCGTGTTTAAAAATGAAATCAAATGGGTCATATACCTAAATATAAAGCATGAAAATACAAAAGTTCTAAAAGAAAGTAGAGGAGGAAATCTTTGTGATCTTGGGTTAGGCAAAGATTTCTTGCATCTAGCACCAAAAGCGCTGTCCATAAAAGAAAAAAATGGATCCCTTGGACTTCATCACAATTGGGAACTTTTGCTTTTTGAAAGACTCTGTTAAGAAAATGAAAAGATAAGCCACAGAATGAGAGAAACTATTTGCAAATCACATATCTGTTAAGAGACATGGATCTCAAATATATAAAGAACTCACAAAAACAATAAGAAAGCGAACAACCCAACCAAAAAAAAATGGGCAAATGATTTGAACAGACATTTCTCCAGGGAAAATATATGGATGATGGCAAGTAATCACATAATAGGTATTTAAGATAATTAATCGTTATGGAACAATTACAGTCCTGCATTCCTTAACAACAGGGATACATTCTCTGTCTAATGAGGTGAAAAAAAAGGAAAAGAAACAACAGGGATACATTCTGAGAAATGTGTCATTAGGTGCGATTTTGTCACTGTGCGAACATCATACAGTGTACTTACACAAACCTAGATAGTATAGCCTAATACTCAACTAGGCTATATGGCATAGCCTATTAGTCCTAGGCTACAAACCTGCAAAGCATGTTACTGTACTGGATACCGTAAGCAATTATAACACAATGGTACATGTTTGTGTACCTAAACATAGAAAAGATACAGTAAAAATACGGTATCATAATCTTCTAGGGCCACTGTTGTACTAATATAAGCAGTCCGCCATTTAATGAGCTTGTTATGCAGCACATGACTGTAAAACCACAATGAGATACCATTCACACCTATTAGAATGGCCAAAATTGAGAAGACTGCCCATACACGTATTGCTGAAATGGAGCTCTCATACACGGCTGATGGGAATGTAAAATGGTATAACCACTTTGGAAAACAGTTAGGCAGTTTCTCAACTACTTAAACATGTATCTACCATATGGCCCAGACATTCCATTCCTGGGTACTTACCCAAAAGAGAAAGAAGTATGTGCATTTACACAAATTTGTATGCAAATGTTCATAGCAGTTTTATTTGTTTATAATAGCTAAAAACCAGGAACAACCCAAATGTTCGTCAACAGATAAACAAACTGTAGTGTATCCACACAAGGCACTACTATTCAGCAATTAAAAGGAATAAACTATTGACACATAAACAAGATGTATGAATCTTGGAATAATTATGCTGAGTGACAGAAGCTAGACAAAAATGCATGCTGTGTGATTCTAGTTATGCAAGATTTCAGGAAATGCAAATGAATTTATAGTAACAGAATGTAGATCCACAGTTTTGAGAGTAACAGAAATGCTTGTTATCCCAATTGTAGCGATACCTTCATGATCGCATACATATGTCAAAACTTATCAAATTGGACACTTTAAATATGTGCAGGTTGTTGGACTTCAAATAAATCTCAATAAAATTAGGAAGAAAAAGGAATAGCATTCTTCCCACACTGATATTAAACGTCCATTCATGTATCACCTTAAGTCACCCTCTGTGCCAGCCAGGGCCAGGCCCCTCGCTTTAGGAAGCATTTCTTTAAGTGCTGTAGAGCGCTCGGCTCGCTGCACCCTGGTAGGTTGGAGGAGCAGACATAACACACTGACCATAACACTACTGGGAATTGAATTTGACTCTAAGAGAAGTAAAGTCTAAGAATCACGGAACACTGTGAGACACTAGCTCTGGCCCAGTCGAGTGTCCTGAGGCCAAGGGCTCATGCGCCATCACTGTATTAGGAGCCGGATGCCAGGGAGCAGAGGCGAAGGCCAAGGGGAACAGAGCCAGAAAGGGGAACAGCGTAGGAGGATATGTGATCAAGGCGGCTGCAGGCAAGGGTCATGGTGCCTAGGTCTGTGAACTGGGCCCTGGGAAGTTGTATAAGCTGTGTCTTGGGATGTCCCCTGGGGTCGAGTGGTGGAGAGAAAGGGGAACATTTATGCCCTGGCTCCCGCGCCCCATCGGTCAGAGGTTCAATGATGCTCCTGCACTTAGGTTGTGTACACTTGGGCATGGCCACACAGGCGTCCGGGGCGGAGTTAGCAGAAGTCCAGGGTGGGCAGGAAGCTGCATCTGGGAAAGGCCCATTGGGTCCATGACAAGCTGGAATAGGAGCTGCCTTAGGACTGTGAGGACAAGAGGATCTGAGCCTGTGAGTAAAAAGTATCTGAAAAAGACTCTGTCAGGGGTTGCCGGGGAAGGCTCCAGAAGGAACAGGTGTACCAGAGCCAGGCGTTGAAGAATGAGGAGGATTTCACAAGTGCAAGAGTGTGTGTGGCGTGGGCAGGGGTGGCAGCCTCGGCTGAGGGAACAGCAAGGACAAAGACTCGGAGGCGGGATCATAGAATGTCTGTTGGACATAGAGTGTCCTGTGTCCGTCTGGCTTCTGTTAGTGTTTCTAGTGGGCATCTGTGATCAACTCTTGTGATTGGCTCAGAGGTTGGCACATGACCCATGCTGAGCCAATCAGAGCTGGCATCAGCCCCAGGACTTTGCAGGAACAATTAGGGATTGCTAAAGGAGCAGGATATGAGCCTGGAGCTGTTGGGGATGTCCTTGTCACACCTGAGGAGAGGATGCCTGATGACTCTGACACCCAAAAGAGGAGCCAAAAGATGAAGCAAGCTCTTGATATCCGAGTGCCTGGACCCCCGTATGCCACTGATTGGGATCTGTCCTTTGACTTTGCAGTTAATCAGGCCAATCAATTCCATTTTCTATTTAAGGGGATTTGTACTGGCTCCTGTCACTTGTGATCAAAATTGCCCTAAAGCTGTACTGTATCCTCAGGACCTCATAAGTGTCTGATACGAAGTAAAGTGTAGGGATTAGAATTCCTTGGAACGCCTAGAACATCCTTTCTTCTTTGGACACTGGCTGCCTGGGGAAGCCCTTCCATTCTGGTGACATTTGGCACACTGGTCATCGTGTGTGTTTCGGGATCCAACACCTGGGTTCAAATTCAAGCTAAGCCAGATACTAGATGTGCAACCAAAGGAAAATTCCTTACTCTGTCTGTGCTTCAGTTTCCCCATCTGTAAAATGGGATTAATACTACTACTTACTTCATAGGGTCACTGAGGCCTTTTAACACAGAGTGAATTACTATAATGTGCAAAATGCTTACACTGGAGCACAACACGTAGATAGCATTCAGCACACCAGAGCTGTGTCAGCAGTGTACCGGTAACTCCTGAATCTATGTCTCAAATTCATGCTGTCTTCTGAGCCCCAGGCCCACAGGCAGCTCTGTTCAGTGGGACCAAGACTGGGCTCAGCCTCCGCCCCACCTCTCAGTCCTCACGTCCGATCAGCGTCTGGTTCCAAAGCTCCGTTAAAGGCCCCACACCCTCTCGGTTGCCCGTGTCAGAAACTTGGGACTCCTCCTGGGACGCCTGCCCCCACCCCCATACCCAGGCATCCCCAGGTCCTGTTGATTGTCCCTCCTCAATGTCACCTCTGGATACTTGCTACTCCAAGTGCAGCCCATGGACCCGCAGCATCAACATCAGATCCTCAGCCCTACCCTGGACCTGTGACCAATAACCGCATTTTAACAACACCTCCAGATGATTCGCGTGGATATTAAAGTGTGAGAAGCTTCTCACATTTTCTCAGCCTTCTGCTTTTCTCAGCCTTTGCTGCGCATTGACATCATCTGGGGATCTTCAAAAATTCCGATGCTTGTGTCCCCCCTGCAGAGATTCTGACTGTCCCGGCCTAGGCTGTCAACTGCAACAGTCCTGGGACCGCTTCCATGGCAGCCCCCGCCAGCCCATCCCCTACTCTCCACCAGGATGGCCTTTCATGGCAGAAAAATATTGTACCCACTAGAGTAGAGACAAGCCACGCATGGACAGAAATAAAAGTTATTTTCTGTAACTGACCCCAACTTTCTCATAAGCCTCCTCATCCTGCTGACAGCAGGCAAAACAAATAAACCAACTTGATTTTACCAATTTAAGGTGACTCAGTCTCTTTGGGAGAGATACTCCCCTTCAAGGGTTCTCCCCTCTCCCCCTGTCCCCACCACTTTCCTTCCTGAGACGGCACATGCCTGTGCACCCAAGGGGCACATCCGTGTTGTCAGGGTGGCAGGGGGAGTGACCACTCATCCACATGTGCGCTCTGCCCACCTCCTGGGCCTCAGGTGTGCTGACTCACTTCCCTCTGAGCTTTGGCCTCTGCCTTTGCTGAACCTCCTGGCCGTGGTCCCTGCCGGCCTGCGGGCGTGTGCCACCTCTGCCGCTGCTGCTGGTGCACCCTGCCATCGTCTCCCTGTGTCCTCCTTGCCCCGTTCCTCTGGGCCCCTCTGAACCTCCCCCACAAAACCGGGGAGGCACACGGAGACTTACGGGCCTTGTGAATGTCACCCACAGGCCTCTGGGGACCAGCAGGGCTGTCTCAGGCCTGTTGGTCCCGACACCTCTCTTGGTGTCTCCGTGAGCCAGGAGGGCCGGCAGGGGCACGGCGCCAGCCCACATGCTCTCAGCTTCCCCCTGAGGTGGCCGTGAGCGGTTCTGTCTTCCCCTCCCCAACAGACCCAGCAGAGTCCCAACCCTGGGCTCAGGCTCGTCCCCCTCCTGCCGCTGCCTTCTCACTGCAAGACTCCCAGGTTCCGTCCTCTCTGCGGCGGGAGCTGGTCTTGCGTCCTGCGTGGATTCCCTCGAGCTCACAGCAAAGCTCTCCAGTCCGAGCTGGTCAGGCCTGGCCTGTGCACACAGGAGGATCTCTGGGTTTAAAACCCCAAAACCCCTTTTCTCTCCCCACAAGGCTGGCTTCAAGGCTGCAAACTTAGGAAAGCCAGTCTGGTCCCTTTGTGCTGACGAACACCTGCTCTCTCCTTCCCCAGGCAATAAGCCTCCCGGACTTTTCCAGCAGGAGAAAGGCTGCAAGACAGCATGCTTTGCGGTGGAAGGAGGGGAGGATTAAGATAAATGCAGCCTCCTCACAACCCAAATGGCCATCGGCTGCTGAGAGCACAACCGAATCATGGTGTAGCCACGCAGTAGAATATTACTCAGCAGGGAAAAAGGAACCAGCTCTGATACACGCGCGGAGGAATCTCAGAACCACTGCTGGGTGAAAGCAGCTCGTCACAAAAGGCAGCACACTGTGTGTGTCAATTTATAAGGAAGTCTAGACGAGGCATAACTACAGATTGGGAAGCAGATCAGTGGAGTGGGGTGGAGGGGAGGGGATTGATTACAAAGGGGCGTGAGGGGACTCTGGGGCATTTCTATATCTTGAGCACAGTGGTAATTATACAACTGTATACCTTGCCCAGATGATTGTACTGCACATTTAAAATTGGTGAATTTTATCCTATGTAAAGTATACCTCAGTATAGCTGATTTTAAAAAATAAAAACTTAAAAATCACCAGTTTTATATTTTAAAACATCAACCTTATTCGATATTGAAAACTGACATCCCATCATCTGATTCTCCATTTTAAACCTCTCGCTGCCTTTGGTACCAAGTCTAAAATCTGCGCCGCTCCCTCCCTTCCTTCACCTGCTCACTGAACTCTGTTCTCAGAGACTTGGCTTGCACCTCATCTCCTAACACGGGCCATTCCTGACCCCCAAGACTGGGTTAAGGCTCCATGTTCTGTGATCCCACGACAGCCTCCACCTCCTTTTCACATTTGTGATTGTTTAATTATTTGCCTACTTTCCATTTTTCCCCTGAGACTGTAAGTTTTGTGTCCCCAGGTCCCAGCGCAGTAGCTAACACACTCATGGAATGTTTGTTGAATGAATGAATGAAAGATCAGTGAGTAGTTTGGTGGAGCTGGGGTGTTTTTGCACAAGGCAAGGTATTGAACAAAAACGAGGAAGAAATCTAAGGAAAAGCCATGAGAACAAGGATGGGCAGAGGGAATTTAGAAAGGAGAAAGGAATATGAAAAGACGTTCCAAGATGTGGGACCGGCCCAAGCAGAGGCTTGGAGTTGCCACATCAGTGTCCCAGGAGGCAGGGGGTGTCAAGAAGAGAACAGCTGCTCTAAACCACACTCAGACACCATTAATAAGTATTTACCAAGTGCCAATCGCACGCCCAGAACCATGGGGAAGTTGTGAGAAGTACGGGCTGTTCCCACTAGTCTCCACCCCGAGTCTCACCGCCCTGCACGTTGGCCTCTGCCTCATCAAGATCAATTCTGTATCGACAGCTTCTGCCTGCCCCCAAACAGGCAGGAAAACAGCCCTGCTGCGGGGGCCCGGCTGCAACTGGATTTGCGGCTGCATCTGCAAGAACCCAGCCAAGATGCACCAGCCCTGCCATGGCTCCCTGTGCCCCCGGACACACGGCTCCTGACCGGAAGCGGAAGATGGGTCCAGGAGGACAGGGTTAGTCCGATAAACCAGCATTCACTGATGTCCCCACCGTGCCAGCCGCTGAGGATACGAACAGCGAAGCATCGTGCCTGCCGTGTGCAGCCCTTAGACCAGCCAGCAAACATTACCAAATACCTTCCATGTGTATTCAATCATGACTGCTGAGTTTTAGGTATTTAACAAACACTTCCATCGTGCTTACTGCGGGCCAGGAAATGTTCTAAGTACTTTACAAAGATAAACAATCATTATTATTCCCATTTCACCAGCACAGAGACCGAGGTAGAGAAAGGTGCAGAAACCGGCTTAAAGTCGCATAGCTGGTAAGTGACAGAGCCGGAAGGCAAACTGAGGCAGTCAGCTCCAGAGTTCGCGCTCACACCCCTGACACGGCACGGCCTTGTGTATGTAGCGCTTCATTCATTCATTCATTCATTCAACAGATATTTAGTGAGCTCCTACTGTGCGCCCGGTGTCACGTGAGATGCTGGGGCTGCAGAGAGTCGCGCACTCCACCAACACTTCGGGAGCTCCTGCTCTATGCCTCGAGGGCAGAGAGACATCTCCCGCATCTCTGCACCAGGCACAGGGCACGGCACGGAGCCGGGGCCTGATCCTGCTGGTTGAATGACTGAAAGTGCCGGGTATTGAGGAGAGTGCTGAACTTGGACCCTTCCGCAGGGAACGAAAGTGTTTGACGTGCTCGTCCGCATTCAGGTATGTTACACATCCCAAAGGGCTCGTATCTGAAGAGTGGAACTGAGATAAGGCAATAGTGTCCTCCAAAAGAATGAAGTATTAATGGAGGAATTTCAGGCATCCGCAAAGGAGATAATTTGGTGAGTGGGTGGCCCCCAATCACACCCCGCCATTGATTGGCTCCTCTAAGGGCCTGGGAATGCAACGGACGCCGTCCGACTGTCCGCCTAGCAAGTGCCAAGCGCTCTGCCTCGGGCTGTGAGTCACCAGCCCCGGCAGCGAGGCAGGGGGGCATGTCCACCCTACAGGCAGATAAGTCCTCGGGGACAAGGCAGGGTCTGTGGGGGCAGAGCAAGGGCCTGGCCCTCCGTGCAGCCCCATTTTTGTGCCTGGGCTGGGGCTGGAGCCCGGGAAGCTGGCAGAAGAGCCCTGAGGGTGCCCAGGCAGGGCTGCTCTGAACTGAGCCGGCTCCCTGCCATCGACTTGGGGTACACCAGGCCCCCCAGCTGCCCCCTCCCCAAGCCAGAGGGGCAGCGGCACCAGGGTCTACCTCACAAGTGGGCAGAGCCAGCCTCTCTGCACAGGGTTCTCAGGAGGCAGCTGAAACCCCAGGGGCACATGTTAGCAATGCAGATTCCTGCTCCCCACCCGAAACTGTCAAATGGAACTCTAGGGGCACTGGAGCTGGGATCTGCGTCGCTAATAATCTTTCCAGAAGGTTTCGGTGCGTTACTTAAGCCACATTTCTAGCTTCGTTCCTGGGACCCAAGGCACAGTGGGAGCTGGCAGGGGTAGGATCTTCCCAGATTCTCTTGACTCGGCTCGGGGCTGGGGCAGAGACTGCAGGTCTCCCCCACTGGGTGGGCCTCGCAGCCTAATGAGAGAGACACTCACCTGCGCCCAGGTGTACCTGACATAAGATGCCTCATTTTCCATAATCCTCAACCCCCCTCTGTAAGATGGGGCCGTTACTTCTCCCCTTTTCAGATGAGGAAATGGGGACCCAAGAAGTAGGGTCAGTTGCCCAGGACACCTCAGCAAAAGCTGTGACGAAGCTGCGAACCTGCTTCTGCCAAGTCTGTGGCCCAAGTGCAGAACCACAGTGCCATGCCACCGCCCACTGGGGACGGGGTCTGGCCCCCGCCTCCCGGCTGCTTTGCCCGGGTCTGGGCCCTGGCATTGGTGGTGGCCATGCATGCTGGCCCATGGTTTGGCCATCATGGCCAGCACTGAAAACCTACTAAAAGCCCTCCTTGGATCAGACCCTGTAAGTGCAGCCCCTGACAGAAGTCAGTCAATGCTCCCCACCCGACAGACCACACACACACACACACACACACACACACACACACACGCTCACGGTTGGCGGCTCTGCCCTCCCTGGGGTCTCCCCAGCTGCACTCCCCTCCCTCAAATCCCCTCCTTGCAGCCCAGGAATTCCCAGCTAGCTGGCTAGGACATAGTTAAACATGCCCCAGCCTTATCCGAGGTAGAGTAGGTGGTGCTTGGGCATGAACTTCCACCGTTAGTTGGCAGTTACAGTATCTAGAGTTGAGCGTGGCCTTTCTCGAAATATCGAGCACGTTGCTTTCCTCCATGCGTCTGCTGACGGGGTCAGAAACACCAGGCGCAGCTTCTGTCCTGCCACGGTCAAGCCGATCCTAGATATGGCAACAGGGAGGCCCGGTGAGGCCATTGCAGCCAACACCTTCAGTAACAGATGAGGAGACCGAGGCCCAGTGAGGGTCAGGGATGTACCCCAAGTCATACGGCGACATCTAGCTGGGGCTGGAATCCCGCGGCATCCAGCTCCCCGTGCGGTGCCCCCTCCACTCCTAAAGTCGAGTCTCCAGAAGCCCTGAGAGACCCTGGGGACCTCCAGCACAGACCCCCCCTGGGAGCCCCTTCCCTGTGCCTGGTGGACGCCACTCCTGACAGCTGCTCCGTCCTGTCCATGGCTGTTCATGTTCCTGGTTGCCTGTCCCCACACCCCTCTCTTCCCGGCCCTGCAACCAAAGTAAACATTTCCCCATACTTCATTTCATCACCACACAATAAAAGCTGACTTTCCCTCGCTTGTTGGAAGTGTTAATTTATTCTCTAAATCACAGGCCAGCTCGGCTGCAATGATCTGGCCAAACGGAGCATGGGAAGCCGGGTGGGCAGCGGCTTTCCGGACAGCCCAGGGACCAAGGTGTCGTAGCTTTCAGCAAGAGTGCAGGGCTCCGTCCCAGCCCAGGGGGCAGGAGAGAAGTGGCTCCAACTGCTTCCCTGGCTGGGCCGGGGCCAGTGGGCCCCTGTCCTGACAGTCCTCTGGCTGGAAGGCACAACTTTTCCACCACGCTGGGATGAGAGGCCCGTCCCAAGGCACCAAATTAAGAGTGAAAAAAAGCTCAAGGTTGGGGGAAAAACCCCAGAGCAGCCTGGCCCTGCCAGCTGATCTGCATCCAGCCTCAGTGGCCCAGATCCCAGGGCTGGCGCTCACCTAAACCACCAGACGCTGCAAAGCCTCTCCCACCTCCTGTGTTGAAGTAAATCATCCACGGTAGATACCTTCATCTTCAGCATCTCTCTGCATACACAACCTGATCCCCGAATCTAGATTGTCATCACCTCTAGCCTTCTAGCTCCAGTCTGGAGCAGGATAACATAGCGGTTAAGAGCTAGACTTGGAGTCAACTCCATCCCTTCCTGGCTGTGTGACCTTAGGCAAGTTACTTAACCTCTCTGAGCTCCCATTTCCTCAATCAGTAACATGGGATAAGAAGAATGCCTTCCTCCATCAAAGAGCTGCTGTAAAGATGAATGAGCTAATAATTTCAAGTGCCTAACCCAATGCCTCGCACGCAGTCCAGACAAACAAGCATGATTAACAACCAGTAATAGTTGCAGAAGATGCATAAGAGAAATCGTGGAGGGAGGAGCAATTCCCGGGGCCCAGGGAAGCCATGCACACATGCTTGGAGGATGTGGGTACAGTCAGATGGGGAGCGGGAAGGTGGGTTGAGCATCAGACCACAGAGGACCAGACAAACGGTGTGAGGGTCAGAAGTCCAGCAAGCCAAGGGCAGAGAACTCGCCGGAGTGATTCTGATCTCTAAGTAGAGGCATTTGCCTTCGTTCTGGTTTAGTGCTTCCTCCTCCAGGAACAGGTAGGTTAAGGACGTGGATAATTGTAGTGGTCTCTGTGGTTACTTCCCCTCCCCAACGGGTAGGACCGATCCCACCCCTCTCTCTAGGATAACCAGTCAGGGCAATCGTGACTCCACTACCACCCGTCAGAGATGGTCTTTTCAGAGCATAGCTTGGAACACCTGTTTCACAGATATGGAAAGAGTTGTTTCTTTCCCCCAAGAGAAGAAAAAGCAATTGTATCACCCTGGCTTCTGCTGGCAGCCTTCTTGTGACTATGAAGTGAGCCGTTTTAAGGAGAAAGCATGGAGGGCAAAGAATAAAGAAGCAGAGAAACAAAAGTCAAGTCCTGATCAAACTGTGCCTGAAGCCCATAGTACCTTCAGTCCTTTACTACATAAGACAATAAATCTCAAAGCTAGTTTGAGTTGGGGTGGTAAGCAGAATAACAGCCCCCCAAAGATGTCCATGCAACATCCCTGGAAACTGTGCATGTATTAATTTGCATGGTTAAGGACCTTGAGATGGGTAGATGCCCCTGAGTTATTTGGGGAGGTCCAATCTAATCACATGCGTTCTCATAACTGGAGAACCTTTCCAAGCACGGTGACTAGGGAAGCTCAGAGAAATGCGACATTCCTGGCTTTGAAGATGGAGGAAGGGGACTGTGACCTAAGGAATGTGGACGACCTCTAGGGTCTGCAAAGGACAAGAAAACCAATTCTCCCATAGAACCTCCAGAAAGGACCACAGCCCTGCTCTTGCCTTATTTTAGCCCAGTGGTGTCCATGTCAAACCTCTACGGGACTATAAGATAATTAATTTGTGCTGTTTTAAGACACAAGGTGTGTGGTAACTTGTTAAGACAGCACTAGAAAACTAAAACAGTTAGGTTTTCAGTTACTTGCAGCCAAAAGCATCCTGATTCTATCATAACCACACCTGTTATAGCTAATGGTTACTAAGCAGCTCTTCTCTTTCAGGCTATTGCTAAATTCATGATGCGTTCTATCTAATTCAATCATCACATCAATTCTATATTCTTAAAACTATTAGTCCCATTTTATAGATGAGAAAACTGAGGCTCAGAGAGTTGAAATCACATAACGAGTGAACAGGGAGCCCGGATTTGAATCAAAGTCTGCTTTGCCCCACAGCCCGTTTACTTTTCTCTATACCTTGCGGTTCTCGGTCCACCTCTCTGCAGCAAAGTCCAGCTCTTCTACACCCCAGGAAAGAACAATGACTATCGCCGTCCAAAGCACAGTAGGGAAATGCCACATCTTCCAACCCCTCTCTGCAATTCTAACCGTAACCTTGAGGCTTGCCTTCACCAACACTCGCCTCTGGTCTATTCCACTCACAATGCTATCGTTTAAAAGCCACTTTCCTGATGGAAGAGATTTTATCATATTCACAAAATCCAAAACACCCAAAGAGAAGATAAAGAATTCCACTCTTGCAGGGCTGTGACCTACTTCGATGCTTCTTAAATTTGAATGAGCACATGAACCACTGGCAGGCTTGAGAGTCTAACCAGGTCCCAGGTGATGGTGATGCTATGCTCTCCTAGCCACACTTCACGTAACAAGAGTCTGTACAACAGCAAGTAGATGAGCATTTGGGAATTCGGAAACGGCCCGGGGTTGGTGTGCTGTCGTGGGGCTCTGTCACAAGTGGACGTGGCACGGGAACACGGATCCCAGCAGAGAACCCTCACGGCTCTGAATGCTCCTGCTCAATTCCCAATCCTTGGTTGTTCTCAACTTCTCTTTCCCCCACCGGCTTTCCCCACATGCAATCCATCAGCAAACCCAGCGGCTCTATCTTCAAAACATAACTGGAATGTGGCCCCTTCTCACCCCACGCACCCCTCCTTACGAGGTCCGAGGCACCATCGCCTCTTACCTGCCTTGTCACAACAGACCCTCCCTGGCCTCCCCACTCGCACTCTTGTCTCCCTACCATCCATCTTCCATCCAGAAGCCAGAGGGATTTTTTAAATGGACACGAGATCTCTTTCCTACCCTGCTCAAACCCTACAGTGCGGCAAAACTCCAAATCCCCACAGTGCCCTACAAAGCTCTCTGCCATCTGGCCACTGCCTGGTCACTCCAACATCATCTCCTATGACTTCCCCCTTCTCTCCTTTCACACCGACCACACCAGCCTTGCTGCTACCCCTCACACTTACCCACGACGTTCCTGCCCCAGGATCTTTGCACTTGCTATTCTTGCAGCTATTGCCAGGGTTCACGTGCTCTCTTAATTCAGATCACTTTAAAATATTGCATCCTCAGAGAGCCCGTCTCTGACTAAAATTGTACCCCTTGCTTTGAAACTCTGTTTTTCTTTCAAACATAAATCACCTCCTAACATTGTATTTTACTTAATTTGTTTCTGTGACTCTGCTCTCTCTAGACAGTAAGTTATATGAGGACAGAGGTTCTGTGTTGTTTCATTTCTGTGTCCACAGTGCAAGAACAGTGCCTGGCACGTTGCAGGGGTCAGTAAATATTTGTTCAATGAGTGAGTATTGGTTTGCATAGGATGTATTTGCACACCTAGCAACACTTCCCACCTGGATGATGTTCTTATTGAGCGAAGGCATTGCAAACCCCTAAAGCACTTCCAAAGAGCTGTCCAAACTGTCTCAAACAATAGCGATGTCATTGGCATAAGCCAGGGATGGAAAGTACACAGCAAGTACATGACATCCTTCCTTCTGCTTCCATTCTTCCTCCTGCTCCCAGGACAGACATCATTTAGAGGTCATGGTGAACCAAGCGTTCCCCAAATGAGGGTTTGAAATCTTGGACAGGTGAGGCACTGCTGGGACAGCCCTCATCACAGAAAGCACGCAGGCCAGAGAGGTCTGGCTATTCTCCCTGACGTGACTTCCAGCTGGGAAGGACCACAAATGTGGCAGAGAACAGAATGCCCAGAGGGGCTGGGCTACTCAGTCGAAATCGACAAAAGGAAGTTCAAGCGAGGTCAATGTTGTCCTTCACTTAACCTCCTGAAAAATCAAGCATCGGCATTTACCCCAAGGAAGTCATATAAAATGTGGTAGAGATGTACGTCTGAAACTGTTTATCGCGATCCTGTTTGTATTAGTGAAAGGCTGGAAACGGCCCCATTTCCAACACTAGAGTGTCGGATGAGTCAAATCTCGTCGGTCTGCAGGATGCACTAGAAGCAGGTCCTCAGCCGTGGCACCATCACTCTCGGGCCGGATAATTCTTTGTCGTGGGGGCTGCCCTGTGCGTCGTAGCGTGTTTATTTAGCAGCCAGGAGCACTGCCCCTCACCCCACCAGGCGTAACAACCAAAATTGTCTCCAGACATTGCCAACTGTCCCCTGGCGGGGGATGAGTGGGGGAAATCGCCTCTGGTTGAGAACCACTACAGTTCATTCAAGAAAATTAAGACTTCTTAATACCACGGAAAATGCTTTTACTAATGTGCTGGGTTAAGAAAAAAGGTGGAAAATGTGTTTTCAACTACATTCATACGTACAGTAATGTAGAAAAAAGTTTGGGAGGAGATATACCAAGATGCTAAGATCTGGGTGGCAGAATCATGAAAGATTTTCCTTTACTTCTCTATTTTTGCTTTTATACATCCATTCACTCATTCAACAAATATTTATTGAGTGCCTATGGCACGCCAGGCCCAGGGAGAAGCTGCGTACAAGACAGACATTCTACTCTGCACTCGCAGAGTCTGCGTTCCATGGAGGGACAGATGGCAAACCTGTAACCTGCAAAGAACGACACTCTACGATGCTCGGGCGCATGGAGAACCATACACCGCGGGGAGGAGAGAGAGAGAACCGCGCCCAGCGCTGAGTCCTCACTCAATGATTAATTCTTGAATGAAGGAAGAACCCTGGGGAGCATTTTAAGCAGGGGAGCTAAATGATCTGATTTCCATTTAAAAATAATTATCAAAAAATTTATTTTTGAAAAAGATAATACATGTTTGTTATAAAAATTCAAATAGCATAAAGGAAAAAATGCAAGGGGGACTATTAAAATCGCACGGCTTGCAGCCCCAGAGAACAGCCTCCGCAGACACTTCAGTGAACATCTTTTCAAGCCTGCCTCTCTCTCTCTCTCTCCCTCTCTCTCCCCCCTCCATTCCTCTCTGTCCCTGTCTCTCTTTATAAATATAAAAAAGGATTTTACGCAAGTGGATTCAAACCATTCATGCTGATTTGTAACCTGCTTTTTTCCTGCCCTTTGTAATTTTATGCTCATTGTAAACTTTCCACAGTGGGCATATATTACTTTTATAATCCGGAACATTAAAAAAAAGCAAAAGACCACAAAAAATAAAGTTAAACCCATAAATACAGGATGAGGGATCCCTGGCTGAGCAATAAGGCTGTGAAGAAAGGCTTTGGGGTTTAGCTGACCACAAACTCAGCATGAGTTGACGGCACGATGTGGTTTCTAATTTCAATTCAGTTCATGTTATCAGACGATTCCCCAGCTCCTAGTGTGGGAAAAGCAAAGGGCAGGATGAAAAGGCTTCTCTGGGCTCAGTTCAAAGTAACTCAGCGTGTGCTCAATCTCCTGCCTTATAGCTTTTAAAGCACCTACTGTGTGTAAAAACCAGGATAATAGGAACAGCCAATGCTTCATGAGCACTTACTCTGTGCCAGGCAGTGTTCTAAGAGCTTCACATATATTAACCGGTTTAATCCCCTCCACAGTCCTATCATCTGGTTACCATTATTATTCTCATTTTACAGATAAAGAAAATAAATAAAAAATAAAAGTACAGATGAAAAAATTGAAGCCCAGCAAGGTTAAGTGACTCACCCAAGGTCACACAGCTTTCTAAAGCATCATGAGAAATACCAAGAGGAGCAATCTATGGGTCTGCTCTCAAGGAATTGATAGTCCAAAGGGCAAATGCAACCACTTCACATTAATTCATTCAACAAACATTTACTGTATAGGAATCCCATAAATATGGTCTCTCAGCCCAACCCAGTGGATGTTCATTTATTCAGTCATCCAACGTAGTTTTATTGTGCACCAACTACGTGCCAAGCATGGTGCTAGGCACTAGGGAAACGGTGGTGAACGAGACAAAGTCCCCACAGTTCAGCTTATGATAAGCGAGAGGCAGAAGCACCACTGAAGCAAATAAGGACGTGATCTCATTTAACGCGGCAGTAAGTCCTATTAATATGAAGATGGATAAAGCAGGGCACGTTCTGCCAGTGTGGAGGTCTGAGCAGCAGACCCAGTGCAGAAGGCCGTATAGAGCAGGCCGTCAGGGGAGGCCTTCCAGATAACATAGCTTGGAACAAAGAGAGGAAGCAAGTCCTGGGGCCTTGTGGGGCAATCTAGGCATGAAGAGTGACAAATGCAAAGGTCCTGAGGCATGGACAAGCTGGGAAAGGCCAAGGAACACCAAGGCGGCTGACATGTCCCCACCGCAGTGGGTGAGACAGAACTGTAGGCCGAAAGGCAGGCAGGAGTCAGCAACACGCAATAGGGATTTGGCCGCCAGGTGAGACCGAATGATATGTGTGCGGGGAGGCATTCGAGAATTTTGAGCAGGAGAATAACAAAATCTGATGTCCAGTTTTGAAAGATCACAGACTGAAGTGCAGCAGGTAAGGGGGGAAGCAAGGAGACAGTATGAGGCCAGTTTGGCAACAGGGGCACAAGCCGATGGGACAAGACCAGGGTGGCAGTGGGGTGCCCGGGGAGTCAGGACTCATTATCAGATTAGCACCAACCAGACTTGTGGGTGGCCTGGATCCAGGACGTGAGGGAAGGAGAGCAGGCAGGACAACTAGCTCCGGGGGCTCAGGCCTGAGCAGCCAGGGGCGCCAGGTACCCAGGGCGGAAGACCGAGGGGAGAGCAGGTGTCAGGAACTCGGTCCGGTTTGAGATGCGGCGGGACTTGTCGAGGCGGGAAGCTGGATATGAGAGTCTGGAGCCGAAGGGAAGGGTCTGGCCTGGAGACAGACACTGGGGAGACGTCAGCGTACAGACATGTTGCCCTCGGACTGGAGGAGACCACCTTGCCCTGCACGAGCTGGCACGTGCGAGCTGCGATGTCCCGGGGCCCTGCCCTGAGATGTCTCCGCCCTCCACACCCCCCCAGCCCTGATGCCCGACAGGACAGCACTGGACGTGGAGGACCACAGCGAGGGCTGAGGAGCTTGAGAGGAACCTGTAAGTTAATGGCCATCACCAGAAAGGAGCCCCCTCCTCCCGCTGTCTCCCCGTCCTTCCACTCCACCCGCCCCGCTCACTCCCTTGCCCCGCCTCACTTGGCCCGTTTCTTTTTCAGGGGCCCTGGGTCTTGTCATTCACAGTTCCTCCTGGTCTGCTGGCCCTCCTCCCTCTCATTCTCTGTCCCCGCCCTTTGCCAGGAGAAAGCAGGCAAGAATAAAGGAAGTCACAGTGAGAGTGATGGGGATGGGGTTGGGGACACATGTGGACACCCCTTCCTGAGAGCTTCTCCACGCTTCTCCATGCCCGACCTGGCGCAACTTCTCATCTATTCTTGGCGGCAGCCACCCAGTAAGGTGCTTTCTAGGTGGTACGGCTACCTCTGACATCAACAGGATAATATTCATGCTTATTATTATTATTTTTATTTTTATTTTTTTTGAGACAAAGTCTCACTCTGTCGCCCTGGCCAGAGTGCCATGGCATCAGCCTAGCTCACAGCAACCTCAAACTCCTGGGCTCAAGCGATCCTCCTGCCTCAGCCTCCCGAGTAGCCGGGACTACAGGCACGCGCCACCATGCCCGGCTAATTTTTACTATATAGTTTTAGTTGTCCGATTAATTTCTTTCTATTTTTTTAGTAGAGACGGGGTCTTGCTCTTGCTCAGGCTGGTCTCGAACTCCTGAGCTCAAACAATCTGCCTGCCTCGGCCTCCCAGAGTGCTAGGATTATAGGCGTGAGCCACCGCACCCGGCCACTCATGCCTATTATTTATTAAGCACTTACTGCGTGCCCAGTTTGGGATAAGCCCCTTTTGCTCACTCTCTCCTTTCAACCTAACATCAATGGTTGGCTCTTACTACATCCACTTTACAGGTGAGAAAATGTTGCACTGTTCAGTAAAAGAATAAAGTGTGGATCAAGTTCAACACTGGGTGGGGGACAGGAGGAACACAGGCAGAGAGACTCCAGAAATGCCCACTAAGGGCTGTGCCACCCTGAGTCCCCAGAGAAATGCAGATGGCCGGGGTGGGGTACGTGTGTGTTGGGTGGGGGCAGGGAAACACACAGCCCTGATCCCCCGGGAGTCCTGCCCCTGGGAGGGGCCAGTGGGTCTGTAGCTTGTGGCACTCGGGGTGTGTGTGCCGCCAGAGGGCGGCGAGGGGGTGGGCATGTGAGGTGCCGGCGACTGCAAGTGTGTCCCAGGGGGATTGTGGTGGCCTTTGCATTTTTGTGGCATGAGGTGGAAATTGGAAATAATAAAGAAAGGGGGTGGAGAGACAGAAATAAGAAAGAAAGAAAAAGCAAGGAAACAATAAAATGTTACCATCTTGCAGGCGCCAGGCTGGGCGATGAAACCGCTAATGAGCCTGAGGTTGTGCGGAGCCCGCGGCTAATTCAAACCAGGCAGATAACAGCCCGGCCGCGCCCTGCCCGAGCGCAGAGCGCGCAAGCACCTTCAGAGTCGAGGCTGGGGGTGGGAGTCCCGGAGCCCTGGGAAGTGGGACCTCAGCTGCCATCTGCCCGTGCGTCCAGCCACAGAGGAGACCCCGGAGCCTCACGAGGCCAGCCTGCCCTCGGCTCCAGCAGCTCCCAGCTCAGTCGGAATCGCATTTGCAGCATTTCATGATGGGGGGTGCAGACCCTGCCAAACTTTTAAGGAGGTTTCCCTCCTATCTTGCCTACTTTTGAGCATTTTAAGGATTTTTATTCTAGGTCATTTTTCCTAAAAGCATATGCTCATATGAGTAATCAATTATAATTGTATTTTGATCATTCTACCTTGAGTTTACTCCTTTCCAAGCATTCTGAATTCCTTTTAGGTATCTAAGGAGCGGGGTAGCGTAGGGCTGCTGGGGCCAGATGATCTGGGCTGGAATCCCAGCTTCACCAGTACTAGCCATGTGATCTTGGGCAAAAGTTAAGCTCTCTGTGCCTCTGTTTCCCATCTTTCAAATGGAAGTCACCGTAGTTTCTACCTCCTAAGGCTGCTGTCAGATGTCAGAATTAAATGAGATGATGTGTGTCAAACATTTGGCACTGGGAAAGCGCTCAGTGAAGGTAGTAGTTTTGTCCACATGGAAGCATTTTATTTTTTTGTTTATGCAAGTATTAACTGAGCATTTCCTGGAGTCAGGTGCTGTGCCAGGAACGAGGGAGATGACGGTGAACACGACACACAGGTCCCTGCCTTCCTGGTGTTCCCCATCCAGAGAGGGAGGCAAACCAGCACAGGGGTGATGACGACAGTGCCCGGGGGGCGAGGAAACCCAGGGCTAAGGGATAACAGGACAAGTGTACCCAGCCCAGTCCTAATCAACCAAAGAAGACTTTCTGGAAGAGGCGACAGCCCAGTTAAGGCTTGCAGAACAAAGAGGTGTTAGATAGCAGGAATGGGTGTCCCAAGGGACAGGGAACAGCATGTGAAAAGGCTCAGAGGCATACGAGGCCAGGATGTTCTGAGAGAGCTGGGAACAGAGCGCGAAAGCTGGAGGTGAGGGGGGCAAGGCAGCCGATGAGGCTGTGAGGGAGGCAGGCCCAGGCCATGAGGGGCCCCCTGGGCCTCGAATGCCGGGCTCAGGAGCCCGGGCACTAGCCTGAGCCTGGCTTGACTCTTATTGTTGAGCTTCTGTGTCCTCGCTCATAACCCTGGCGTATCTCACAGAGCTGTGAGCGGGAAATGAAATAAGGCCAGTACTGTGCTTGGGACAGGACCCGCCCCATGGCGACAGCTCCACACGTGCTAGTTCTAAGAGTATTCTTCTGATCTAGCAAAATTATTACGAGATTGAATGAGAGCGTGCGGGCAAGGCTCTCAGCACAGAATAGTGGAGCATGGTTGGTAAGACTTTGCTTTCTGGAGCCAGACCGCCTGGGCTCATAGCCTGCATCTACCACCCAAGAGCGGGCAAGTTCCCTCGCCTCTCTGAGCCTCAGCGTCCTGGTCTGTAAAATGGGGACGTTGACCCCACAGTGTCGCGAGGATGAAGAATGCATGGAAAGGGCCTAACAGTTCCCAGCAGATGACAAGGGCTCAATGAAATGAAAACGTTGGCAATTATTAGAGCTGACTCAGCACAACCAGTGTCTACGCAACCTCCACCTTTCACATCCGGTTTTTAAATACAAGTGAAACATTGTATTTGTTTACGGTGCGTGGCCTGATGTTTCCATATATGTATACACTGTGGGATGATTAAATCAAGCTAATTATTAATAACGTATCTGCCGCTTCACATACTTTTCATTTTCTCATGATTCGTGATAAGAACATTTCGAATGTACTCTTTTAGCAATTTTCAGTTGTGCAATACACAAACTATAGTCGCCCTGCTCTACAACAGACCCCCAGAACTTATTCCTCTTCTCTGACTAAAACTTCATACCCTTTAACCAGCACGTCCCCATGCCCCGGCCCCCGGGAAACGCATTCTGCTCTCCCTGCTGAGTTCAGCTTTCTTAGACTCCACGTGTAGGTGAGATCCTGCAGCATTCGTCTTTCTGTGTCTGCTTATTTCGCTCAACACAACGACCTCCAGGTTCATCCATGTTGTCACAATGGCAGGGTCTTCTTCTTTTTAAGGTTGGACAGTATTCCACTGTGTGTCCATATCACGTTTTCTTTGTCCACTCCTCTGTTGATGAACACGCAGGTTAATTCCGTATCGTGACTACTGTGAATAACGCCGCGATGGACACGGTGCAGATCTCTCCCACGCACCCTGTTGTCGTTTCCTGTGGGTGAGTACCCAGACGCAGGACTGCCGGGTCACAGGGTAGGTCCATTTTTAAGTTTTTGAGGAACCTCCATGCCGTTCCCCATAATGGCCGTCCTGATTCACGTTCCCATCAACACTGTACGAGGGCTCCCTTCTCGCCACATCCTCGCCAGCACTTGTTGGTTTTTGTTCACATTCAATTTCGTCTCGATCACACACACGCCTGTTTGAAGGGGTTTGTTTGTTTTCAAGATGGTGGAATAAATGAGATTCAGATTCAACCGCTTTTTCAAATGGAGTGAGAGTCACACGGCGTGAAGTTGTGGCAGAGTTAGTTAGGAGTAAACAGAGAGCACTTTGCAAATGCCGGGTCCTCAGCACTCCACATACACGGCCCGCGCCGTTAGCAGTGAGCACCTGCCCTGCCCACCCATTCGACACGCGGCTTTCACACCCATCACCCTTGGAGGTGGGGCGGCCCCCCCACTTTGCAGTAAGGAGATGGAGACTCCCCTTAAGGACAGATCGAGGCCGGGCGGTGGCTCACGCCTGTAATCCTAGCTCTCTGGGAGGCCGAGACGGGCGGATTGTTTGAGCTCAGGAGTTCGAGACCAGCCTGAGCAAGAGCGAGACCCCGTCTCTACTAAAAATAGAAAGAAATTAATCGGACAACTAAAACTATATAGAAAAAATTAGCCGGGCATGGTGGCGCATGCCTGTAGTCCCAGCTACTCGGGAGGCTGAGGCAGGAGGATCGCTTGAGCCCAGGAGTTTGAGGTTGCTGTGAGCTAGGATGACGCCACGGCACTCTAGCCCGGGCAACACAGTGAGACTCTGCCTCAAAAAAAAAAAAAAAAAAACAAGGACAGATCGAATGGCAGCCAGCACTCGACCCCAGAGCCTGTCCCCAGAGCAGACTGTCCTCGCATTGGGCCTCTTTTCTGAGCAGACTGCCAAAGCCTTGGGGAGGGCCTGGCAGGGTCTTTTCCTCCCTCACCAGCCGCCTCCTCCCCCAGGGATCTTTTCTTCCTTAGGAAATTCCTCATTCTCTGCTTGGAAGAGTAGCCACCTCTCCTCCAAATTCTGCACAGAGCTGCCCTTTGGGCTGGATGGGGGATCAATGCTCCCCACATTCCTACAGCGACTGAACATCGTGGAGCTGGGGAGACATATCACCCACTACCCAGCTTTGGAGGCCCCTGTGCATTCAGAATCAACCAGAAATATTCCTCGCAGGCCGTGCGGCAGATGCTGCAGTCCACATTGTAACGAGGGGAACAAAGGAGAGCACTGGACTCGGAGTCAATTCCATACTTGCTGTCGCTGCTCTGCTTGGAGGACCGGTTTTCCCATCCAGGAAATGGGGACATGAATGCCTGCCCTGCCTGCCTCACAGGAGAGCCGGGAGGATCAGGTGAGATTATGTGTCTTATTGTGAACCTCAAGGGACCCTGTGTTAAAGGTCACCCCGCTGTCACTACAGTTATGCTTAACATATCTTCGTGGAGACAAAATCACAAGAATTTCCTAAGCACCGAGGGCAACATTCCTCACATTTCCTGCACTGCCACCGAGCCGATGCTCCATTTCCACCACATTCTTTTGGTCGCGAGTGATAGACACAGAGAATTGAAAGAGACAGACAAACACAGAGAAAAGAAAAACGTTGCAGAGAAAGCGACCAGATGTGCGGGAGGGAGATGGAAGAACAGACAGAAAATTAGAGGGATTAAGGACACAATGCACAGAAGAGCAAGAGACCCCAGGAGAGCAAGGGAGGAGTGGCAGAGCCCAGAGGCTGGTGGAGAACGGGGTAGCAGCCCCGGCAAGCCGCGGGTGGCCGTGGGAGGGCGGCCAGAGTGGAGGGGCAAGGGCAGAGCCCGGCCAGGCCAGGGGCCCGCGCACTGAAGCCGACGTCTGGACGACGGGGCTCTGCGATGCCGTCCTCAGCGACGGGGGAAGAATCGGAGGGGCGAGTGAGTGGCCGTGGTGCCTGGACGCAGGGCCCTTTGGCCACGTGGCTCTGGGTGGGGGCTGACGAGAGAGCTCGTGCTCTCCAGCCCCCCCAGAGAGAAGACCGTCTGTTTGGTTCCTGAGGCCAGAGCCCCCTCCCTGCCATCGAGGTGCAGGACAGAAAACCTAGCGTCCATTTACCACTCAGATATCGACCTTCGTCCCTAGGCCAGTGATTTCTAGAAGGTCACAAGTAGGTGGAACCTCAAAGCCAGGCTGTCTATCCGCCACTGTCCCCCTGTTGGTTATGAAGAAGGGGATTCAAGGCTCAGAGGCAGAGGGACTACCCGAGTCACTGCGCGAGACAGAGGCTGTCCGGGGCACAGCCCGAGCTGCCGAGGGCAGAGGGCAGACATGGGGGGGGTCTCAGAGCTGGGGGGCTGCAGGGAAGGGGAGCTCTGCCCTCTCTGCACAAGGCAATGCTCATGTCCACAGACGTGTCCCCAGGACCTAGGAGAAGGCCTGGCACGTGGGACGTAGTTAACAAATATTTGTTGAATTTGTTAAAGGAGGTTTCCCAGACCCTGAGGCAAAGGAAAGGCATCTGGTGACCCTCTGCCCTGGACCAGAGCATAGCACTGCTGGCCTGGGGGCTCAGGGGAGAGCTGGGGCTGAGGTTGGTGCCAGGGCGTGGCAGAGCTGGGAGCAGGATTTAGGGCCTGGGTTAGGGTTGAGTTTTAGGACTGGGCTGCAGCTCGGTTTGAGGTTAAGCCTGGGGTTGGCTGAGGTCAGGTTGACCTTGGGATAGAGCTGATATCTGGTTTGAGCTGTGGATGGGGCTGGGGCTGGGGCAGCTGTGTTTAGAGCTGGGGTTCGTGCCCAGGTCCGGCCGGGATGAGGGCTGAAGGAGGGTTTGAGGTGGGTGCTGATGTTTATTCAACCTAGATTGAAGCTGGTTTGGGAATGGCCTTGGGATTTGGGCTAGGGCTGGCCTGGGGGCTATCAGAGGAACAGAGGCTAGGGTCCCCTTCCTTCTATCCCCCCCCATGCCCCCTGGACAGGAATCCTCCACTGAGCCTGCCCAAAGGGTCCTTCCCAGAGTCCCGTCGGTGGCCCGCAGAGGCCCAAGCAAACGCCACACTGTGACCTGGTGCTGCAGCCAGAGACGCAGAAACATGGTGGTTCCCGAAGGGGGGCCAGACCGGGCCCCCAGCTTTACAGCCCTACCTGACTCACCAAAAATACCAAGGCCTGCCATTTACTGTCTTTTCACAAATGAAATACATCAAGTGAGACATTTTTTTCTTGGAGGCAACATGAATATTAATTATATCAGTGTCATGGCTTCCTGGGCCCCTGATTTATAAGGGGACCTGGTCTGTGAGGTGGGATTCCTCCCAGTGGCTGCCCAACCCCTGAGCTCATGTGTTAATGGCTAGAGCCAGGTTTGCAACCCTAAGGGCTTGGCAGGGAGGTGCTGATGGAGCCAAGAGCAGAGACTAGAGCTTCTACCAATGGGGAAGGGGCAGACCCACCATCCAAGTCTAGGTCCCCACCTCTGCGTAGGAGTGCAGGGATTTGGAGTCAGGTGAACCTCAGTTTTAATCTCAGCTCTGGCACCTGTGAATCAGTTACCCCATCTCCCTAAGCCTCAGTTTTCATACTCTAAAAGCAGAATCATTCCTCCCTAATAGAGCTGTTGAGAGGATATGCACAGCTCAAGGTCTGACTTATGGGAAGCAGCCAGGAAAGGTTTACTGGCCATTCCTCCTCAGTAGAAGTTGAGAGACTGGGCTCGGGAGTCAGAGAGACCTGGCTTTAAATCTTGGCTTTGCCACTCATTATCTGGGGGGCCCTCAGCAAGTCACTTCACCTTTCTGAGCCTCAGTTTTCTCATCTGTAAGACGGGCAAAATAGGCCGGGCGCGGTGGCTCACGCCTATAATCCTAGCTCTCTGGGAGGCCGAGGAGGGCGGATTGTTTGAGCTCAGGAGTTCGAAACCAGCCTGAGCAAGAGCGAGACCCCGTCTCTACTAAAAATACAAAGAAATTAATCGGACAACT
>NW_012149075.1:867470-891477 GCF_000956105.1 Propithecus coquereli
GGGGGGTCCTTCATCTTCCCTGAGCTTCCAGTGGCTCAGCTGGAGAACAGCGTCAGTGCTGCCTTCCCTGACTCTGTCACCAGGAGGCTGGAGGAGCGTATGCAATAGCACATAGAAGTACTATTTTTCAATTTGTAATGTGTTCTAATAACTTTAAAATCTTTTAAAAATAATTCGAATACCATAAGATTCACCCTGTCAGAGTATACAATCCAGTGGTTTTCACTCACAGTGTTGCGCAAGCGTCGCTACTAATTCCAGCATATTTCGTCATGCCCCAAAGAATCCCTGCTCCCTTGAGCAATCATTCCTCATCCTTCCCTCCCCTCAGCCGCTGGCAGCCACCAATCTCCTCTCCGTCTCGATGGATTTGCCTGTTCCGGACATTTCGTGTAAATGACTGGCTTCCTCCACCTCGCACAGTGTTTGCAAGGTTGATCCGTGTTGTGGCATGTGTCGGTGCTTCCTTCCTTTTCACGGCTGTATAATACGTTGTTGCATGGCTATGCCATGGTTTCCTTACACATTCATGTAGGATTATTTTCAGTTCACGCAGGCCCAGGGCTGGGCCCTCACGTGTGTTCTCAGAGGGACAGAGGCCAGAGCAGGACTTGGAGGAGGGGCCGCGTCTGGACAGGGAAGGTGTGTGGGGCCTGAGCAGCTCGGTCTCTGGCTGCAGTTACTCTCATTCCAGAAAGTCCCCGGATGCTGAGCGCTGAGAGTTATCGTTGCCTAGACTGTGAGCTTTCCATGACCTCTGCCTCACAGCCCAGGTTCCTGTGGGTACTGGTGGGGACTTCCTGGGGGTGCAGTCAACAGACACGGGGTTCAGGTAGGCACGTGCATGCGCTCAACGAACACACGGATGGGGCGAACAGATGGGCGATTGGCGGAATGCGAGTGCGTGGGAGACGCTGGGAAGATGGATGGAGGGACGGGTGGAAGACTGGACCGATGAACGGATCGGTGGGTGGAGCTGGCTACACTCTTGCCAAGGCTCACTTTACGCATGGGAGAAAGACAAACTCTTTACCTAGAGAGAAATCCCAGCACAGAGCATCCTCGAGGCAAAAGACCTATATTTTATGCACTGGCTCCTACGCAGGAGCAGGAAGCATTGAATCTTAAATGTACGGGATTTCAAATCAAACGATATGGCTGTGCTTGGCATACAGTAGGTGCTTAATACATAGCTGTGAGTGAATGGATGAATGAATGAATGGCTTCAATAAATGAGCAAACCTGTTTTCCATCCAACTGAGGAATTAAGAAAGTGACGCCCATTTTATAAATGCGGAAAGGACACCTAAAGTCACCCGGCAGACCCGGGCAGAGCACCGTGCAGAATCCAGGCCGACTGGAAGCCCCGCATTCCTCTCCCCGCACCAGGCAGTTTCCTGGTTCCTGCTCTCAGCGGGAACATCTCACGTAAACCCGGACAAGTCGCTGACAGGCCTTGGGTTTTGTGTTCTCCTACCTAGGACAAGGGGGTCACTGAACCAACCACATGTCTGTCTGATATTTGTTTGAGAGTGGGGCGTGTGTGCATGTGTGTGTGTGTGTGTGTGTGTGTGAGCGAGCGAGCGAGCGCACATACTCGAGAATGGAAAGGCAGATATGTCTTGTCAGCAGCCTCCGCCTTCCCGTGGTGCAGCTGTAGCATGTCAGGTGTGTGGGGCGCCCGAGATAAGCTGGTTTTGACACGCCGCAGATGCCTTCCTACCTCCCAGGGAGGTTGGGACGGCCCCATGTGACAGAGACAATGACAGTCAACATCTGGGTAGCAGCTTATGTGCGGCAACGGCTCAGGGCTGGCGCGTGGTAAGTACCCAGTGAATGGCGGCTGCCCGCGTTAATAACATTATAACAATCCCCGTGGCCCGGCCGTTCTCACCAGGCTCTTACTTCTCAGCCCACTGGACTGGGAATCAGGAGGCCTGGTCCCAATCCCAGATCTGCCACGCACTCCCTGTGGGACTCTGGATGTCTAACCTCCCTAGGCCTCAGTCTCCCCGTCTGTAGAATGGAAATATCATACCCCTTGACAGGGCTGCTGGGAAGACAGCAGGATGGGCAGGCCATGAGGGCACTTTGCATGCTATAGACTAGACAAGGGGCAGCAAACCACCAGAGGCCAATCTAGCTCACCACTTTGTAAAGAAAGTTTTATTGGAATCCAGCCACACACTCCTTCATGGGTGTATTGTCTGGGGCTGCTTTCGTGCTACAATAGCAGAGCCAAATAGTTGTGACAGAGACTATAAAGCCTGCAAAGTCTGAAATATTTACTATCTAGCCCTTTACGGAAAAATCTGGCTGCCTCCTGCTATTGAGCAATTATTTCCAGGTCCTAGCAGCCTGCCTCCTTCTTCCCCGGGAGCCACGGCCAGGCCTCCCCAACGGTTCTGCTTCAGTAGGGCTGGGGGAAGGCCCGGGTATCTCCCTTTTGACAAGGGTTCCTGGCAATTCCGATGCAGGAAGGTCCCTCGTCCAGACTCTGAAACACACCAGGGTAGTGGAATCACACAGACCTGAGATCAAATCCCTGCTCCACCACTTCCTATCTGTGTGACTGTGGGCAAGTCGCTTAAGTTCTCTGAGCCTCACTGAATTCCTCACAAAATGTGGACAGCAATGCCTATCCCTTATTGCTGCGAGAAGATTAAATGAGACAATCTCCGTGACGTGCTCAGTGAGGCCTGGCACAGGATGGGTGCCCGGTAATTGGCAGTTTTCTTTCCTTCCTGCATCCCGGGACGTTCTCCTTTAGTCCCTGGGCACGCCGTGTCTCCCCAGTTCTTCCTGAACCCTCCGAGCTTCTCCCCGTCAGCCCCACTGCAGCCTCTCGGGAGGACCCTGCTGGGGGTCCCGCTTCCCCTGCAGGGAGAGGTGCGTCTGCTGAGAGGCAGCCTCAGAGCTGGTCTGACAGAGCCCGGCGTCCTCGGCCCGTTTCTGACACTGAAACTGCCACCGGCTCCGTGTTTGCACGTTTACTTTCATAATATTTGCTTTCCGTGGCCATTATTTGCCCAGGGGTGACGTCAGATGAAGACAATCAACTCCCCACTAGCTCCTTCAAAGAGCAAGGTCAGCGCCTCCCTGCCCTTCCTCTGTCCCAGCACCGCCCTGTCCCCTCCACTGTCCCGTGCCCTCGCTCCTTGCCTGAGCTTCCTAAACTAGCCACGCCGCGGGCGGCGGATGACTTCGCCAAACGTGTTTGCGGAGACCAGGGGAAAGGTGCATTCTGATCCCAGCCAGTCGCTAGCTGGCTGGACGGCCTCGGCAGGGCTGGTCCCCTCCCTGGGCCTCAGCTGCCTCATCTCTGCCCTGAGAAGCTTACCCAACCGTTAAGGCTCCTCCCAGCGCCACAATTCTGTGACTCGGGGACTCCAAGAACCCCCAGGCTGGGCGATTGCAGAGTGCACCGACTGACACCCTCCACCCCCAGCCCTCCACCCTTCTCAAGCTGTGGAAGGGGAGGGGGACAGGGGACAGAAATCGTGAGAACTAAGCCATAGTTCTATTTATCTGTGACTGTGCCAGTGGCACAATCTTTCTCTCATCGACACAGAAAATAAAACTGAGAAAAGCCACAAGCCTTCCATGGGGCCACGTCCTGGAGTCACGTTCCTCCACCCCAGGAAACACCTGCGCCCTGACCAGCCAGGAGCCTGTGAAGGGGCCACGCGCCAAGCTCCTTCCTCCCACCTGCCACTACGCGTACAAGAACTTGGTCGAGTTGCAGGTAAAGCCACCTGTATCCCAGGGCCAGCTCTGCTTCCCAGGGAGGAGGGGGAGTCACGCGCAAGTCCAAGGGGAGGGCAGATTGCAAGATCAGTTCAGGGAGTCACTGACGCCACCGTCTGTGCGTATCACACACATACTGGTTCGCGGGAAAGCGGCTGGGCGGGGAGGCTACCCCTCCAAAGGACTAACTAGGGACACTGGTCTGAACCCTCAGCCCGGGCGACTGCAGTAGGTTATTCCAAACCCCTCCCTGACTTGGCACCGGGCAGTGCGGGGCAGTGTAGTGGCCCGAGGCAAGTCTGTGGAGCCAGACAGGCCTGGGTTTGAATCCTAGCACGACCACCCAGTGCCAGGAGACCCAGGGTGAGGCTTGTCACCTCTGTGAGCCGGGGTTTCCCCTGTGCAGTGGAGACGAGAGTAACTCGTATCCCTTGGGCCGTGGTGAGAGTGTGAGGAATAGTCCAGCCTGCGCCAGCCCAGGGCCTCGGGGGCCTTTGCCCAGGGTTACCCTCCCCCCTCGGGAAAGGTTATTAGATGGTCCTTTGAGGGTAACAAAAACCTCCGAGTTCTACAGAGCACTCACTCGTGCTTTCTCATGGACAGAACTTCTCACCACCGTCCCATGAGACGACTGTCATTGTCCACATCTGACAGATGTGAAAACTGAGGCTCAAAGAATGGAAGCCATCTGTGCAGAGCTCACGGTGAGTCAGAGGCCTGACGCCTGGGGCTTCGACTCCCAGGCAGCATCCTGGTGCATCCTTCCACGGGACCAGATCCCACCGGCCCCACGTGGCCTGAGTGAGTCCAGCTGTGTCCAGAGGCCTCCCAGGTACTGGCTCCAGGCCTCCCAACTTCTCTCCAACCTCCAGTGGAGGTTCGGGCCATCAGAGGTGAACTCAGCCAGAACTGTGAGGTGACAGCGCCCTCCAGTGGCTCCTGCGCAGCAGTGAGGGCCGCCCAAGTGGGAGAGAACTTGAACGTCACCGGGGACGCAGCCCACAGGAGAGGAATGCAGACCAGGTGCACACCACTCGACTCCTGCCCTCGCTGGGCCAGCTGAGTGCCAGGGTCACTGGCTCCTGCGCACCCAAATATTCCCTCCGTCCCAGGACTCAGAATGGCATCCTTCCAACCTGGAAAGAAATGTAAACGGCGTGTAAATGAACGTTCTCTTTGCACAGAGATTATTGAACCCAGAGCAGAGACAGGTCATCCAAGGTCACACGAGGAGTCAGAGCAGAATGGATTCGGAGCTCAGATGCCTGCCTCCCGCTTCAGGCCCAGCAGGAAGTGCAGGGAGGCTGGGTTCACCAGCCCTGCACCTGCCCTGCCCCCACTTTCTCCTCTGCACTCAGGGCTACCAGACACACCAGGTGAAGTGGAAGGGGCTAAGGGGGAAGAGTGACAGTGAAGGGCAAACTCTTGATGGCTGTGTGACCTTGAGCAGGTTACTTAACCTCTCTGTGCCCCAGTTTCCTCCTCTACGAAATGAGGAAAATATTAGTTCCTACGTCACAGGGTTGCTGTGAGGACTAAATAAGGTGTAAAGTAGGACAGGCCTGGTAGCTGGCTAGCAGCCCCCAGACACAGCAACCCCTGCTACGGTTGTCACTATCATGTGTTTGGTGCCTCTAATTCTTTGGCTCACTTCTGAGGCCACAAACTCTCCGAGCCTCTCTCTCCCCTCCCCTTCTCTCATTCCATTTCTTCTCCCCAGACCCCAGAGTGGCAGATTAATCCCCAGCACCTGTATCTCCTGTCGGTCGCATGTGAGGCTCTGCAGGAGGAGGTGGCCTGGTTAGGGACTGGGGGGTGGGTGTCATGAACACTGTCCCTCTGCCGGTCAGCAGGCCCCTTGGGCCCAGGGTGAGCTTGGCCAAGCCTGAGTCTCGGGGAAGGGCTGAAACTCCAGAGGGTTTTCCAGGGGCCAAGAGCAGACCAAACTGAGGGGCGTGGTCAGTACCTTCCTGGGCCTCTGGAATGATTCCAAGGGCCCAGCTCTAGCAGTTGGACGCCACCAGGCTCCGTTTTCATGATGGGAGCCTTGAAAATCTCTCTAGGATTTTCCCTTCCACATCAGGCTTGGAGCCAGACAGATGTGGGTTCAAATCTTGGCTCTGCCACTCATGAGTTGTGTGATCTTGGGAAGAGACTTAATGTCTCTGAACCTCAGTTTCCTAGTCGTAAAGTGGGGATGATGACAGGATTGTACAGAACTGATGGGTTTGGAATAAAGTATCCAGCCTAGTATGTGGCATGTGGCACTTTTTCTTGCTTATTGGACATCAAAATAAATTTATCACCCTTTCCTGCCAAGTCCTGCTCTTCCTCTTGGATTCCTTGTCCTGGTAGCTGGCACCATCCACTCAGCCAGCCAGCAAGGGTGGCCCACGTTCTCCCACCTTCCAGCAACTCTGCGAGTGAGGAGGCTGATCCGTCATGGCCACCTCACCCCCTGTTCCTCTCCAACCCTTTGGCCATTGCTCGTGTTGAGAGCCAGGACACCGAGGTCCCTGTGATCTGGGCCCCTCGCCCCTGCCCCCGGCATCATCTGCTCCTACCCTCCCTTCCTTAAACCAACCATCCCAAAACCAGTGTCCTCCAAAGATGAGGCTCCCTGCTGCTCTGTGCCTCCAAGCCTCTGCCCACAGCCCCAAACGCCCAGACACCCCTCTCTGACGCCTCCTCCGCAAGCCCTCCATGGTTGCCTCCACCTGCCCCAACGGGGAGCCAAGCACTCCCTCCTCTGGGCCCCCCACCCCGGCCTCTCTCAGACCCCACAACAGTGCTTCCCACCTGCTTGGCATGCTCACCTGACAGTCCATGCAGGAACAGGAGAGAGTACTGGTGGAGAGAAGGCCTCGGGGGTCCTGTCTCTTGGGTCTTCTTTTTTTTTTTTGAGACAGAGTCTTGCTTTGTTGTCCAGGTTAGAGTATAGTGGTGTCAGTCTAGCGCACAGCAACCTCGAACCCCTGGGTTCAAGTGATCCTCCTGCCTCAGCCTCCCGAGTAGCTGGGACTACAGGCGTGTGCCACCATGCCTGGGTAATTTCTATTTTTAGTAGAGACCAGGTCTTGCTCTTGCTCAGGCTGGTCTCAAACTCCTGACCTCAAGTGATCCTCCCGCCTCAGCCTCCCAGAGTGCCGGGATTATAGGCATGAGTCACCGTGCCCGGCCTTGTCTCCTGATTCTTTATGAGAATTTTCCAAGAGGATGTGCGTAAAGTCCTAGCACACCACCTGCTGCATAGTAGGTGTTCAATAAGTGGAAGTGATTCTTTGTATTACCGTCTCCCCATGAGACAGCAGATTTCCAGAGCAAGACTCATGTCTTATTTATTAATATCTCGTATCCCCAGCAGCTAGTCTGGGATCTGGCCCATAGTAGTGGTTTAACAGATGTTTTTAAATGGATGGATGAATGGATGGATGGGTGGATGTGTGGGTGGGTGGTGTGGCTGAAAGAGGAGAAAGGAATATGTAAGGGCAGCCATTTATCTGGTCATTAGTTGGGGACAGAAACCCGCAGAGCACTTCACAAAGCAATCTCAGCCAACCCCAACCACAGAGACAGATTCTACTTCTGTCTCTGTCTCATCGTGGAGAAAACTGGCTCAGAGAGGTGAAGACACCTGCCAGCGTCCTATAGTGATGACATTGATGACAGAACCAGTACTCAACGTCACTTCCGTCTGGCTTTCCATGTCTCCACATGGCTTCCTAAAAAGGAGCACTTGGAATGACAGGCGGCATCCGAAGGAAATAACCGCAATTTATGCAGCGCTTGCTACCGTTGCCAGGTGCTTCACACATATCTCATTTAATCCTCACGAGATGGGAGGCTACTATCTATCATCCCATTAAAGAGATGAGAACATTGAGGCCCAGGAAGTTTGGGGACGATCAGGCAGATCAAGGGCCCTTTACTGCTATATGAGCCATTCTGCCTGGAAGATGCTGGAAGTATGTAACGTCACACGGAGGGCTGGCCTGGAGGCAGCGTCCTGGGTCTGAAAGGCGGAGGCAAGAAGCGGAGGCAGGGAGGTATAGACGTCCCCAGGTGTTCACTGGTCAGACCTGGGGTCTTAGGGTCCTAGGTGCCCAGGAAATGTCACTGTTATTGCTGTTATTAGTAACAAACTGTGTTATCACAGATGCCGTGTGACGATAGTCTATAAAATTACTTACATTGTTACGGCACTTCACGGTTTTCAGAGCACTTTTGCATGCACGACCGATTTTTCCTCGCAAAAGTCCTTCAAGATGTGCAAGGCAGGGATTATGTACAATTTTAGGGAACAGACAGCTTCAGAGGAATTACACAAATCCCCCCAGGGCATAGATTATGGTCAGTAACGGGTTTCCCTGGTCCCAGCATAAATGTTTCCAGTTCCTAGCCCAGTGCTGTAGCCTCTCCGAGTACCTCTGCAGCGTGTTCCGGGTGGTGTTTAGTAAGTTGATGGGACTAAACACCGAGCCAGTGGACAGCTAGAGGTGACAGAGATGGTGGGAAAAGGGAGAGCTGAGTGACTGAGGGGACGGGAAGGGAAGCTCTGTTGGGGCCGGAGCAGGACGGGCAATCCAGGCCGCTCCCCAGGTCCCAGCGTCTGCGAGAGCCGCGCCCGCAGCAGGCAACCCTGATGCCACACGGTGGCGCCCTTGGATGGGGAACCGACTGCGGTGAGCCGGCCCCGACCACGGGGACCGCGGCCTGGCTGGCCCCTGTCGAGGAGGGGCACACGTGCGCGTCGTGTCGTGCTTCAGAAAGGCGCTTTCAAGACTCCGCTACTGAAATCCTAGTCCACCCACTCACATGCACGGACAGCGCAGTCACAGGATGAGTCGGGGTTCGCAGTCACCCCTGGCCAGGAGGGTCCGCATGGGCCAATGTACATTTTAACCACAGTCCAGGCCTCCGAGTGAGTCAGTCCCGTGAAACGCAGAGTATTGGGTTTCAGCAGAGGGTATCGATGACTTCCAACAGGACAGGCCCCGTGCCAGGTGCTTCCTCTGCACGCGCGGCTGTCGGGTAAAACACAGGGCACCCGGTTAAACCGGAATTCCAGATCAACAGGGAATAGCTGACAAGCATAATTACTTCCCAAATATTGCACTGGACATACTTACACTGAAAAACTATTCCCTACTGATCTGGAATCCAAGTTTAGCTGAGCATCCTGTATTTCTGTTTGCTAAACCTTCCTGTCTGTGTTACTTCATCCTTACAGCAGCCAAGGGGGAAGATTCCATCTCCACTTTACAGGCACCATAACGGAAGCTCCAAGAGGCGAAGGAACTTGCCCACATCGTGCAGCAGGTGGGCAGCGGGGCTGCGATTCCAGCTCAGGTCTGCCCAGCTCCCCGGTCTGCACCCCACCAGTTTCCTCTCTGAGCAGCATGGGGGTGGGGTGGGGGCAGAGGACAAAAGCCGAATTCCTCTTAAGGAGGTGGCCAGTTAAAAACTGGCACTTGGGGCAGGGTGAGGTGGCTCATGCCTGTAATCCTAGCACTTTGGCAGGTCACGGGGGGAGGATTACTGGAGGCCAAGAGTTCGAGACCAGCCTGAGCAAGAGTGAGACCCTGTCTCTACTAAAAATAGAAAAATTAGCCAGGTTTAGTGGCACACGCCTGTAGTCCCAGCTACTTGGGAGGCTGAGGCTGGAGGATCGCTTAAGCCCAGGAGTTTGAGGTTGCAGTGAGCTATAGTGATGCCACTGCACTCTAGCTAGGTGACAGAGTGAGACCCTGTCTCAAAAAACAAAACAAAACAAACAAACAATTTAAAAAATTGACAGTGAGAACATCCAATATCAACATCCCCAGTGTGAGAATAAATGGAGTTCTATTGTAAAACAGGAATGGGTCTCATAAGTCATCCATCGGAGAGGCAGCTCAGCTTTGGGGTCAAGGGGTGGGCTCTGGAAACCGATTGTTGACTAACAGCCCCAGCTCCATCCATTACTAGCTCTATGACTTTGGGCAAGTTACTCAACCTTTCTGTGGCTCAGTTTCCCCATTGAGAATATGGAAATAATATTACTACCCATGTCATAGGGTCGTTGTGAGGATGAGATGAGGTAACACATGTAGAGCACGTAGAACAGAGCCTGGCACTTGTGAGTACCCACGATCACATATGTCAGCTCTGTGGACGCAGTTCAGCCACCTCCCTCCATGAAGGTAAACACGGAAGCCCCGCCCTTGCTCGGGGCTGCACAGCAAATGGGTGGCTGAATGGTCTCAACACAGGTCTCCAGGCTGAAGTTCGTGATGCCTGTCTCCAAAGAAGAGAGAGAAGTCAGCATCAGATGACATCCAATGTCCTGTCCACGTCCATGTCTATGGGTATGAAGGAATCCTACCACTTCTGAGGTCATTTACAGAATTTAAATCTTCCAGTTCTTTTTCACCAGTATAATATTGTAAATTTATTTCATTCCCTCCACAAATGTTTCCTAAGGGCCTGCCAGACACTGCATTGGGCACATAAAGAAGATTGGCACATGGTCCCTGCCTCTGCCTGGTCTAGGGAGACAGAAAGCAAATGATACCAAAAGACACCAGTGTGATTAGCATCAGGAGTGGGAGTCAGAAGAGGGATACCTGGCAGGTGGGTGGGAATGACAGAGAGGCATTGCTGGAGGAAGTCATCATTGATTTGAGCCCTTCAGGACAGAGAGGGTTGGCCAGGAAAAGAAGGGGCAGGAAAGGCCTTCCAGGTTGAAGGAACAACGTGAGTAAAGCCTAGAGGCCAGACAAGAAAGGTCAGAGCATCCTGTGCTGGGCCCATGACAGGGAGACAGGGTTCTATGTGGACGAACCAAACGCTCCCCAAGATGTCCCTGCCCTGTGCAGGGTAGCAAGCTCCCTCCAGTAGGACGGCTGCCTCCACGGTTAAGAAGCAGTTGAACCAAAGAAGTTCTCATGCCGTAAAGAAACCACTGCTCACCCAAACAGCCAAGCAGGACCCAAATTGGTGGCACTCAGGAGAGACTCTGTCTTATAAACTGGCTTGGGTTTGGGCTGTGTGCTACTGTGGATATGAATTCCTCCACTACTGGGGAACCATATCAGAAACGGATGCCAGGTGTCCTACTGCATCCTGAGAGTCGCCAGAATAAAAGCTGAGGTGCCGGCTGAAGGTAGATCTTTGGCAAATCTCCACCTGTTTCATCTTGCAGTGCTCCATGCAGAAGAATTCTAATTGCTAGCAGGCCAGAGAGACAGGCAGCCGTGCCCTTTGAAGTCCGTGGGGCTATGGCCTTGGGGTTGGACATTTTCCTCCAACACGCTTTGCCCTTGGATTTTCCTCTGAAGGTCGTTACCACCAAGGTCATTGGCAACACTGCATCTCTGGGAGCCAAGGATATTTGCTGGTTATTGGATGATATTTCTTCCAGGGTCCTAAGGGAGCTTCAATTGTGCAAATGCCAGGAAGTCTGAAATGCCTGCGTTACTGAAACCACTGATACAATCTATGCTCAACAGGCCTCCACCACCCCTCCCACCCCCGCAGGGGCTCTCCCTCCCTTGGATCGGGAGTCATTCTCCTCCCTCCCTGCTTCCTAGGAAAAGACGGAGGTGGATTTGAAGGGGGCATGGGTCTTCAGTCAATGTCTTCTAGAGTCACCTAACATCATTGTCACTGGCTTGAGGTTTCACTTCTGGCTACGAGCAGGTTACAGCCAACGCGCTGTAAATGGCACCACAAGCACCCAGTTTTCCAAGTCGAGACTACGGAGATTGTCTCTGACCCTGTCCCTCGGCACCACCCCACCTGCCACCATTGTCAGGTCCTGGAGCTGTTGCCCTCCTGAGCCTCTCTCAGCCACTTACTCACCTTGAGTAAGTTTCTTAACCTCTCCAAGCTTCCATTTCCTTGTCTCTAAAATGACCTAAAAAATACTAAGGTCATTTCTCAAAAGTCCTTTCTCATAAAGGGGCAGTTCTGTGTCGTGGAAAAGGTGATTGTGTATAAGCATGTTCAGCATCACATGCAAACATGTTTCAAAGCCCTCATGACTGCGGATGTCTGCATTTCTTCTGAATAAAAGCCTTTGGTGAGAAAACGGTCACTGAAGAAATCTGTAAAGTTGAAGGCCAAGGTGTGCTTGGTGGGCACAGCATTAGGAGTGCCTGGGGAGCAGGTGGGGGTGGCGTGGAGGGTCTTTGCAGGGGCTGTGCACCTGTTCCACATGGCCGTGCCTTGTATGCCCCTCTAGAAGCCTCTATTCGGTTTTGACAAACCATGAGCTGAATTTGACGAGATAATCCTGCTGTCTTATTTACTGCCAATACACTGCACGCTTATGGGAAAGAAATTTTGAGACCCTGTAATAATATCAACTTTAGAGGATTGTTGTGAGGTTTGAAAAAGATAATGGATGTAATGAGATTGCTCTGCGCTTGCTTGGCACGGAGTAAACTTATGAATAAGGGAATGCCGATTTTAGGAATGTGCGGTCACTGTCATTGCTGAAAGCAAAAAGAAAAATGATGAGACATGGTCTGTCTCGTTTCCCTCAGAATCCCTCAGCACCCAGCACAATGCTGGCACGTGGTAGGCGTTCGAGAAATATTGGATAAATAAATATATAGACAGGGAGAAAAGATTAACAGCAAAAGGGGGCAATGTTTATTGGGTTAATCATAAGAAATATACTGACGTGGACAGGGCTATGATGGAAAGGTTTTCACAAAACTCTTCAGGAAATGCATCATTCATGCAGTCAGTAGATATTGAGTGAGCACTTTCTCTGTTCCAGGCACTGTTCCTGACGTGGGAATAGAACAGTGAACAGAGCAGACGAGGTCTGGGTTCAGGGAGCTCCCGTTCCGGTGTGGGGAGACGATAATAGATGAATGAACATATGACATACTATAAGAAGAGCCACGGAGAAAGACACAGCAGGGCAAAGGGGTGAGGCAGTCGTGGAGATGCTATTAAAAATAGCGAGAAGCCTCTCGGAAAGGTGACATTTGAGCAGAGACATGAAGGAAGCCATGTGGATATCTGAGGGGAGAGAGTTCCACACTTGGAAACAGTTGAAAAGAGAACAAATGCATTTCATCCAGGACCGAGGCCTCGTTTTCAACGGACTGAAACAAAATACGCTTTGTAGCGCAGCACCTGAAAGTTGAACGGAAACGCACTCGACATGAAAGGCAAACCTTTCGTTAATCTGTTTCTGTTGCTACTGAAATCTTAAGTACCTCCTTTATCGCAGATGGCTCAAAACCGGCAGGGGAAGAGACACTTTAGAAACACAATTCCAAATGAAAAAAAAAAAAAAAAACACCCAGCGATGATAATGGCCTCACAAGAAATAACTTGAAATTGTGAGTGTGCTGCTTGATGAGATTAAGCAGTTGGAAGCAAATGATGCAAGCCCCAAAGAGGAAATATTCATATAAATCGTTGCGCGAATTCCGTGTTGTAGCACATCGGACGCAGCGATGTTCCGTTTGGGGAATAGTCATCCATTCATTGCAGAAAAATTATTGTGCGCCCAATTATTTGTAAAGCTGGGTGTTTTGTGACTCGAAAGATGAATTGAGCCCAGATCTACCCTTAAGGAGCTTCGATCTGGCCCTAAGTTTATTATTTATTATTAATTCTGTTTTTAATTCAATTTGTTGCTGTTCATCTTCCATCTCCAGTCCCATCCCACTTGCCCCGTAGACAGCGTTCTCAGGTTCTCGGTCCATTTTATTTGCACTTATAAACACACTTGCATTTTAAATACATACGTTACATGTATATAAACGACATATATTGTTACGTATGTTTAATGTACATAGTGATATATTGCTATATATCTCATTCTGCTTCTTTGACATCATAAATATATAGATAGGGAAAATTACTGTAAATTGAGTACTCTCATGTTGTATTCTATCATTTACACATATTATATTTTATTTAATAATTATTGAACATCTAAGTTACTTCCAACACTATTATTATATTATAAATGATGCTGCAATAAACATCCCTGAACATATCTCTTTGTGTACTTCAGTAAGAATTTCTCTGTGGTTCATACACAAGACGGGATTTGCGGTATAAAATGATACGGGATGCTTATGCCTCCAAATTGCTCTTCAGATTGGCTGCCCCATTTCCCTCCCCGCAGCAGTGCATAAGGGTTGCATTTTCCCCACACCCCTGGCAGTTTGATATTATCCCGTATTTTATCTTTGGGTGTCAAGTAGTATCCATTTCTCACTTTATTTTGCATTTCTCTGATTATTAATAAGGTTAAACATCTCTTTATCTGTTTATTAGCCACTCTGGTCTCCTCTTCTGTGAATTGCTTGCTCATACCATTTCCACATTTTTATATAGCATTCTCCTCCTCCTTGTTTCTTGTTTTCTGATTTGCTGTGTATTTGAGATATTAATGTCAGTCACATATATCGAAAATATGTTTTCCTGGTTTAATTGCCAGTTAACGTTGTCTATGGCGCTTCCTTTTGTACAGCTATTAGCTATCCCCAACAACTGCTCTCCCTTTTTTCTTAGTTAAAACAAATAAACACACATATTCTGATTTTTAATGGGATGAAGGCTTCCTGGCAAAAGGACTACATTTCCCAGCACACCTTGCAGGTGTGGCCATAAGAGGTAAGAGAAGGTATATGGGGAATTTGCAGGCAATATTCCTTAAGAGAAAGAGCTCCCTTCTCCTTTCCTCTTTCCTCCTCCCTGGTTGGAGCACTGTATCAAGTGGTGGGAGCCATGTGCCGAGGATGGGGAAACGTCACCAGAGAAGGACGGGGTCCCTGACGCCAGCCCCAGATCGCTTTCTCTCAGAGGTAAGCATAGATCTAACTGATTCAGGCAAAAGTCTTTCATTTTGAAGTCGTCAAATCCATCCATTTTTCCTTTAAGAAATTCTGACTGATCCCAAAAGCACAGCGACATTTGCCTACATTTTTTTTCTAATAGTTTTATAGCTTTGTTTTTTCACATTAGGTCCTTAATCCACCTGAGGGTATTTTGACCTTTTTTTTTTTAGTACAGTAGCCTCCCCTTATTGTCGGTTTCAGTTACCCACAGTCAACCATAGTTCAAAAATAATAAATGGAAAATTCCAGAAATAAACAATTCATGAGTTTTAAATTGTGCGAGACATTCCGAGTAGCAAGATGGAATCTTGCACCATCCTGCCCAGGCAAATTCTCCCTTCATCCAGCATATCCACGCTGCACATGCCACCCACCCACGACTCACTCGGTAGCCATCTGGGTGATCAATTTGGCTGTTGCACAGTGCAGTACTTGTGTTTAAGGGACCCTTATTTTACTTAATAACAGCCGGGAAGCACAAGAGTAATGATGTAGCAATTTGTGTATGCCAAAGAGAACCCTTCAAGTGCTTTAAGTGAGAAGGTGACAGTTCTTGACCTAATTAGGAAAGAAAAAAAAATTGTATGCTGAGGTTGCTAAGATCTCCAGTAAGAAAGAATCTTCTATCTGTGAAATTGTGAAGAAGGAAAAAGAAATTCGTGCTAGTTTTGCTGTGGCACCTCAAACCACAAAAGATATGGCTGCAGTGCATGATAACTGCTTGATTAAAATGGAAAAAGCATCAACTTTGTGGGTGGAAGACACGAACAGAAATGTGTTCTCATAGACAGCAACACGTTGCGCCAGGAACCCAGAGCCTATACCAAGACTTCAGCAAGGGATCCCCTGAAACAAGAGGCACCAAGTCATTTACTGCAAGTAAGGGACGGTTACACAGATTCAGGAACAGGTTTGGACTGAAACATATAAAAATTACTAGAAAGGCTGCATCTGCTGCCGATGGAAGAAGCTGCTGCCGCATTTCCGGCAGAGTTGAAGAGTCGATTACGGAGAAAGGATGCCACCCAAAGCAAGGCTTCAGATGCAGTGAAACTGGGCTCTTCAGGAAGAAGATGCACAGCAGGACCTGTCAAAGTACAAAGGAAGCACCAGGGCATGAAGCACGGAAGAGCAGATTAACTCTGCTACTCTGCGGCAATGCATATATATGAATAGTATTCAGCACTATTTGTGGTTTCAGGCATCCACCGGGGGTCTTGGAAAGTATCCCCCTCGGATAAGGCGGGGACTGTGGTAGTGTGATAGGCGCCTACTTCCACTTTATTCACATTATGGGGCAGTTCTCCAGCCACCATTCTTCAATAATTCACTCTTTCCTCCCTGAATTGTGATGCCATCTTTGTCGTATACCAAGTTCCCCGTACGACATTGAACAGCAGTGCTAGTAAAAAATATACTTGTCTGGTTTCCATATTAATGGTAAATCTACATTTTTTTCCTTAAAGTATATGTCCACTGTAGGTTTTTGGTAGAGAACTTTTATCAGATTAAGAAAACTACCTTAATCCCAAATAGGTGTTTTCCTACGTCTGTTGAAATATTGCATTTTTCTTCTTTAATCTGAAACACCTATCTGAGTCTAAATCATCTGTACATTCCTAAAATAAACCCTACTCCGGTTCTTCAAATTGGGAATTTTGCATCTGTAATTTTAAGGAAAATTGGCCTATAATGATCTTTTCTCATTCTGTCCATATCTGGCTATAATATCAAGGTATAACTAGATTCATAAGTTGGTTAAGCAACCTTCCCTCCTCTCTTCTCTGGGAAAACTTGAATAAGATAGAAACTATTAAAAGCCATTCTTTAGAAGTTTGGTAGAATTTACCTGCAAAACCGTCCTGGACCAGTGACTTTTTGATTGACTGCAGAGAGGCAGGGGAATGATGGTGGTGGCTACTGATCACGTTTCAATAATACCTAGAATTTAATAGGTACTCAATAATGAATTACTGAATGAACGGAAGAATATTTTATTCAAAATTTTTTCTGCTGCGTGTACCAATTTTGCCATTTCCTGTTTCTCCAAGAAATTTGTCCATTTTCTTAGGTGTTCAAAATGTTTTGGGGTATAGTTGTTCGCAACAATAGCAGACACTGTTGGCTGCCTCCCCAAGGTCATTTGCCCATCCCTCCATTTTTCCCACTTAGTCATGTGCTTCAGGAGAGAGTAAAACCCATCCCAGCCTTGGAGAGAAACCTAGGTTTGGCCTTCATCAAACACGGCAGTCCCCTTTGCCTTGTCAGTGATTGGCTTAGATGTGGGTATAGGATGCAATAAGGCAGAAGGGACGAGTGTATAAAGGGCAGGGGGAGATAGGCTTTAGGGAAAAAAAAAGGTTTTTTTCTCTGAAGAAATAGGAAACACAGAAAGAAACAGTCCCTTTTCTGCCAATGAACGTAGCTGTGACCATGTGAAGCCTGGAGCAGCTGCAGCTATCTTGTGTCCAGGAGGGGAGCTAGTCTATGAATGAGGGTGATGCAATGAGGATGGAGAGGCGGAACGATGGAAAGAAACTTGGTTTTTATGACTTAATGGAAGTGAACTTTACTGGTCCCTGAATAACCCTACTTTGGGCCTTCTTGTTATATGAGATAATAAATTCCTTACTTTTAAAATCAGTTTAGGTAGTTCTCTTTTTTTATTAGTAGTAGCCCAGAGCATCCCGATATGCAAAACTCTTTTATGGTTTTGTACAAATATTTCTGGTGTAGCCACAGTTATTGATTCCATCTTATTATGTATTTTGTTTCTATGTTCTCTTTGTCAGGGGTCTATCATCTTAGATTTTTTTCTTCTTCAAGAACTAACTTTTGGTTTGTTAGTCACCTTTATTTCCCCTGCCCCTGTTTCTCAGATATTTGCTCTCATCCACAGCATTTCCTTTCGTCTTCAAAGAGGTTTACTCTGCTATTTTTTAAGCATCTTTAACATTTACATCATCTCGTTTTCACTTTCTTGTTTTCTAAGGTATACATGCAAAGTTATAATTTTCCCTGTGAGAAGTGCTTTAGCAACCTCTTGCTGATTTTAACATATCTTTGGCTTTAATAGTACGAGTTCCTTACTTTTCCTTATTCTGTCATCCTTACCACATGCGTTAGAGGTGTGATTTTTAGTTTTCAGACATGCAGAGCTTTTATGTTATTGATTCCCCTTCGACTGCATTTCACTTAGAGAACCGTTGTCAATTCTTAGGAATTTATTAACACTTCTTTTGTAGCTTAGCACATGATTCGGTTTTACAGTTCACATGTGATTTTGAGAATAACTTGTATTCCGGGTTTGTGGATACAGTTACACATATTAGCTTAAGCTCATTAATTGTTCAAATAGTCTGTATCCTTGCTTTTATTCTCTTTGCTTTATCAGTTTCTCAGAGGGTTATGTTACTATATCCAACCACCATTGTAAATTCATCCACTATGCCTTGTGAGTCTATCAGCAGTTTAACATATGTATTTCTAAGTTATATTATTACATACATATGTGTTGTAATTGTTCTACCTCCTCAGTTAAAGGTCTTTTTAATGATATATGTGGCCCTTTTTCTTTGTGTGGATACTTTGTTGTCCTAGCTTTCTTCTGATTTTTATTTGCTTGGTATATATTTTTCATCTTCTTATTTTATTTTATTTTATTTCTTTAGAGACAGGGTCTCACTCTGTTGCTCAGGCTGGAGTTCAGTGATGCGATCACAGCTCCCTGAAGCCTCAAATCCCTGGGCTCAAGCGATCCTCCTGCCTCAACCTCCCAATAGCCAGGACTGCAGGCACTGTCACCACATCCAGCTAATTATTTTTTAAATTTGTTTTTGTAAAGACAGGGTCTCACTATGTCGACCAGGCTGGTCTTGAATTCCTGGCCTCAAGTGATTCCTCCCACCTCAGCCTCTAGAGTAGCTGGGACTACAGACCCACACCATCACACTTGGATAATTTTTAAAAGGTCTTTTATGAGATCTTGCTATGTTGCCCAGGCTGGTCTCCAACTCCTGGCCCTAAGCAATCCTCCTGCCTCAGCCTCCCAAAGTGCTGGGATTACGGGTGCCCCTCCCATCTTCTTATTTTTAATTTGTTGGATAAGTATTATGTTTATGTGACTCAAAGTCAAAATAATATTAAAAAGTATACAGGGAAAAGTTTGCTTCCCCCCAGTTTTCATCTGCCCTCTGCCATTTATCAATGTATTGCTTCTCAGCTCTAACTTCCCTCTTCTTTACGTTGCTTTGTGACATCGGAGCTGGACTGTAAACATTTTTACTTTGGCAGATGGGAAAATGCTAGACTTTGTTGGTAGAGGGTGCTGAGGGACACTGCAGGAGCAAGGGGCTTTTCTTACTGGTTCTGGTGCTTTCGTGCAGCTGCCAGCACATGGCCTCTCCGTCAAAGGTGTGCAGGAAACCCAATGGCATACACAGTTCCAGCATCCTGTGGGCTGTAGCCACACACTCTCCAATGAGGTCTGAATTCCAACCTTGGGGAGATGGGAGAGGACTCTTCTAACCTTGTTCCTTCCTTGAGTCTACTCAGCCTTAGAGGTAGCAGCTACTCCCAACGTCTGTTATGTCTGTATTCTTTAGAGCTGCTCTGTCCAAGATCCACTAGCCACCAAATGTGTTACTTAGATTTAAATATAAATTAATTAAAAGGAAGTTAAATTATTAATAAATATTCAGGTGCTCAGTCACACTAGCTACATTTTAAGTGTTTCCTAGCCATGCATGGCTAATGACTTCTGCACGGAGCAATGCAGATATAGAACACGTCCCTCGTTGCAGGAAGTCCTACCGGACAGTGTTGCTTTAGAGGTATCATACTGGATATATTACTGGTTAGTCATTCTTTAGATTAAAGTTTCCCTGTTCAGATTTCTCTGGTTTCTGTCTCCAGACGGATATACACTCCATTTTTCGTATGTATCATTCCAACATTTTATGCAAATGTAAGCAAATACAAACATACATTCGTATCCCTCTCGCACTTAACACAAAAATAGCAAACTATATATATGTATACAGTGCAGCAGTCTGACACGTTGCTGGCAGTAGGCGGAATCCAGCCAACTCTGGCCACACTCATCTGTTTATGTGCTGTGTAAGTGCTTTTATGCTACAATGACAAGGCAAATCACATAGCTGCAACAGAGATTGCATGGCAGGCAAAGCTGAAAATATTTACCGTCTGGCCCTCTGCAGAAAAGATTTGTTGATCTCTGTTCTGTATCTTGCATGTGGAGGGAAAAGGAGGGCAGCGAACTGGAATGAGGTAGGAGGGAACTCTTGCAGGTGATGAAAACGTTCAGTTTCCCATCCAGCGTGTGAGGAACTTGGAAGTCGCCACTCATCCTAACAACGAGTCAAAGCTGAAACATCGACAACTCTTAGATTTATGAGAGAAGTGAGGTCACAGGGCTAACTGCTCCCCCCTGAATTGGAGAGACAGGCAGGCAGATACAGGAAATCACAATGTGCCAGAGCAGAAACCTCCGCGGAAACCAGTGCTGGGTAGGGAAACCTGAACTGTAATTGATGGATTGCTAGAGGCTCGGTGTGGACAAGTCTGAGAGCTAAAAACTCCAGGGGACCCAGTCATCGGGAGGGGAGGGCAGGCTCATTTTTTTTCAATCTTTTTATTGTGGTAAAATACACATAGCGTAAAATTTACCATCTTAACCACTTTTATGTGTATAGTTCGCTGTTATTAAGTACATTCACAATGTGTGCAACCATCACCACCATCCGTCTCCATAACTTTTTCCATCTTGTAAAACCAAAACTCTATCTCCATTAAACAATAACTCCCCATTTCCTCCTTTCCTTAGCACCTGGCAACCACCATTCTACTTTCTGCCTCTATGACTTTGACTATTCTAAGTGTTTCATATAAGTGGCATCATACAGTATTTTACTTCACTTACTGTAATGTCCTTAAGATTCACCCATGTTGTAGCATACCACAAAATTTCCTTCCTTTTAAATGTTGAATAATATTCCATTGTACGTGTATACCACATTTGCTTATCCATTCATCCTCCCATGGACACCTGGCTTCCTTCTACCTTTAGGCTGTTGTGAATGATGCTGCTATAAACATGGGTGTCCAAGTATCTCTTCAAGACCCTGCTTCCAATGATTTGGAGTCTATACCTAGAAGTGAAATTGCTGGATCATGTGATGATCCTGTTTTTAACATTTTGAGGAACCACCGCACTGTTTCCCACAGCAGCCATACCATTTTACATTCCTGCCAACAGCGCACAAGCGTTCCAATTTCTCCACATCCTTGCCAGCACTTATTTTCTGTTTTTTTTTTTTTAACTTTTTTTTTCTGTCTCTGATTCTTACTTCGGTGGAGTTTTTTAAAATAGTACCATCCTGGTGGATATGAGGGGGTATCTCAATGTAGTTTTTATTTGCATTTCCCTAATAAACAGTAATGTTGAGCATCTGTCCATGTGTTTATTGGCTATTTATACATCTTCTTTAGAGAAATATTCAAGTCTTTTGCCCATTTTAAAATCTGGACTTTTGTCTTTTTGTTGTTGAGTTTTACGAGTTCTCTATATATTCTGGATATTAATCCCTGATCCAATATATAATTTGTAAATATTTTCTCCCATTGCATGGATTGCTTTTTTACCCTGTTTATATTGTCTTTTCATGCACAATTTTTTTTTTAATTTTCATGAAGTCCAATTTGTCTATTTTTTCTTTTGTTGCCTGCGCCTTTGGTATCATATCTAAGAAATCATTGCCAAACCCAATGTAAAGCTTTTGCCCTATGTTTCCTTCTAAGAGTTTTATGGTTTTGGGTCTTACGTTTATAACTTCAATCCATTTTGAGTTAATTTTTATATATGTTGTTAGATAAGGGTCCAAATTCATTCTTTTGTATGTGGATACCCAGTTTTCCCAGCATCATTTGTTGAAAAAACTATTCTTTCCCCATTGAATGGTCTTGGTAACCTTCTAGAAAATTACTTGACCATACAGGAGAGAGGATTTATTTCTGGGCTCTCTATTCTATTTCATCAGTCTGTGTGTCTGTCTTTATGCCAATACTGCACTGTTTTGATTACTGTAGCTTTGCAGTAAGTTGTAAAACCGGGAAGCATGAGTCCTCCAGCTTTGTTCTTTTTCAAGATTGTTTTGGCTATTTGGGGTCCATTAAGATTCCATATAAATTTTAGGATGGATTTTTCTATTTCTGCAAAAAAATGTCATTGGTATTTTGATAGGGATTGCATTGAATCTGTAGATAAATTTGGGTAGTATTAGTAATCTTAATAATATTAAGTCTTCTATCCCATGAACACAAGACATGTTTCCATTTATTTATGTCTTTTTAAATTTCTTTCAGTAATGTTATATAATTTCATTTACAAGTCTTTCATCTCCTCAGTTAAGTTGATTCCTAAGTATTTTATTCTTTTTGATACTATTGTAAATGGAATTGTTTTGTAATTTTATTTTCTGCCACTTTGCCAAATTCATTGATTAGCTCTAATAGGTTTTTTTTTTTTTTTTGGAATCTTTATAAGATCATATTATCTGCAAACAGAGATAATTTTTCTTCTTCCTTTCCACTTTAGATGCCTTTTATTTCTTCTTTTCTAATTAGCCTGGCTAAACCTATCAGTACTAAACCAGGCAAGGTGACATGCACCTGTACTCAGGAGGCTGAGGCTGGAGGATCATTTGAGCCTAGGAGTTCAAGTCCAGCCTGGGCAACATAATGAGACCCTATCTCAGAAAAAACCTTCCAGTACTGTGTTAAATATAAGTGATAAAAGTAGGGATGTTTATCTTGTTCCTGATGTTAAGGAAAAGCTTTCAGTCTTTCATCATTGATTATGAAGCTTACTGTGTGTTTTTCACATATGGCTTTTGTTGTGTTGAGGTACTTTCCTTCTATTCCTAGCTTGTTGAGTTTTTATCATGGAAGGGTGTTGAATTTTGTCAAATGCTTTTTTTGCATCAATTAAGATGATCATGTGGTTTTCTTTTCTTCATTCTATTAGTGTGGTGTATTACACTGATTGAGTTTTGTTTGTTGAACCATCCCTGCATTCCAGGAATAAATCCCTGGGAGAAGGCCATTATGTATAATCCCTTTAATTTGGTTGGCTATTAATAGTATTTTGTTGAGGATTTTTGCATCAATGTTCATAAGGATATTGGTATGCAGTTTTCTTTTCTTATAGTGTCTTTGTTTGACTTTAGTATCAAGGTAATGCTGGCCTCATAGAATGAGCTAGGAAGTGTTCCCTCCTCTTCAATTTTTTGGAAAATTTTGAGAAGTATTGGTGTTAGTTCTTCTTTTGATATTTGGTAGAATTCACCTGTGAAGCCATCAGGTCCAGGGCTTTTCTTTTTTGGGAGACTTTCGATTATTGATTCAAACTCCTTACTAGTTATAGATCTGTTCAGATTTTTTATTTCTTCATGACTTAGGCTTGGTAGATTTTGTTTTTCTAGGAATTTGTCCATTTCATCTAGGTTATCCAATTCATTGACATACAAATTGCCCATAGTACTCTCTTATACTCCATTTTGTTTCTCTAGAATCAGTAGTAATATCCCTGTTTTCATTTCTGATTTTAGTAATTAGGGTTTCCTCTCATTTTTTTTTCTTAGTCCATCTAGCTAAAGATTTGTCAGTTTTGTTGATCTTTTCAAAGCACCAACTTTTGGTTTTATGGATTTTCTCTATTGTTTTCCTGTTCTCTTTTCTGTTTATCTCTGCTCCAATTTTTATTGTTTCCTTCCTTCTGCTAGCTTTAGGTTTATTTTGTTCTTCTTATCTAGTTCCTTAAGTTGTGAAGTTAGGTTGCTGATTTGAGATCTTTCTTATTTTTTAATGCAAGCATTTATACCTATAAATTTACCCCTTATGACTGCTTTTCCTGCATCCCACAAGTTTTGGTATATTGTGTTTTTATTTTCATTCATCTCTAAGTATTTTCTAATTTCTCTTCTGATTTTTTCTTTGATCCATTAGTTATTTAAAAGTGTGTAGTTTAATCTCCACAAATTTGTGAATTTTCCATTTTTACTTCTGTTTTTGATTTCTAACTTCACCCCATTATGGTAGGAGAAAATATTTTGTATGATCTCTATCCAAGAAGGTTTAAAAGAAGTTCTTTACAGAAGTTCATATAGGTCAGAAACTTGGATCTATATAAAGCAAGGAAGATCATTGTAGAAATGATTAAGAGAAGGTCATATAAAAACTTTTATTGTTCTTATTCTTATTTGATCTAGTAGATCAAAATAATAATAGCAATAATGTATTCATAAGCATAAAATATATATGCTTGTGTGGGTAAGTGTATATTATATATATGTTTATATATTAGTGAAATTGATGACATCAATGATACA
>NW_012149075.1:895232-898195 GCF_000956105.1 Propithecus coquereli
GCAAGTAAGCATTTGAAAAGGTATTACACACAATATGTCTTTAGGGAATTGCAAATTATAACAAAGAAATACCATTAAATATCTATTAGAATTGCCAAAATCAAAAACACTGGCAACACCAAATGCTGGTGAGGATGTGGAGAAACAGGAACTCTCAGTCATGCCCCCAAAAGCTCATGGGAATGCAAAATGGTACAGCCACTTTGGAAGACAGTTTGGCAATTTCTCACAAAACTAAACATATCCTTACCACATGATCCAGCAATCACACTCCTTGGTATTTACCCAAAGGAATCGAAGACTGATGTCCACATAAAAACCTGCACATGATGTTTATAGCAGCTTTATTTATAATTGCCAAAATTTGAAATGCAAGAAGTAGTGAATGGATGAGTAAACTGTGGTACATCCAGACAATGGAATATTGCTCAGTGCTAGAAAGATGGGAGCTATCAAGCCATGAAAAGAAGTGGAGAAAACTCAGATGCATGTGACTAAGTGAAAGAAGCCAACCTGAAAAGGCTACGTGCTGTTTGATTCCAGTGATGTAACATTGCCTTAAAAAGGCAAAACTATAGGCAGTAAAAAGATCAGGGATTGCCAGGCGTCAGTGGGGAGGGAGGATTTTTAGGGCAGTCAAACTATCCCGTATGATACGATAATGATGGATATATGTCAAATATATATGTCATTAAATATTTGTCAAAACCCATAGAATGTACAACATCAAGAGTGAACCCTAAGGTAAACTATGGCCTTTGGGTGATGATAATGTGTGAATGCAGGTTCATTGATTGTACGAAATGTACCACTGTGCCGCAGGGTGTTGATGGCGGGGCAGTCTATGCACATGTGTGGGAAGGGGGCATATGAGAAATCTCTGTATCTTCCACTCAATTTTGCTGTGAACCTAAAACCGCTCTAAAAAATAAAGTCTACTAAAAATGTCCTATCTCTTGATGTGGTAGTGGTTACACAGGTGCATATATCTGCCCAAATTCCAGTTTTAATGAGTACATTTTTTGTATGTAAATTATACCTTGTAGTAAAGTTGATTCTAAAGGAAATGAAAAATCACACTGACTCGCTGTTTGCAGAGCAGAGTAAGGATATCAAAGAGGCTGCAGGGGGAGGGTAGGACAGCAGCTGAGAGGTAAAGATCATTTGTACTTGGGCTACTTTGGCCAAGGAGATGGACAGCATGTATCAAGAGGTAAAATCAACGAGACTTGGTCACTGGTTGACGGTTAGAGAGAGAAGTGTCAATGACAACTCCAGGTGTCTGACTTGAGCAAGAGGGTGGAGAATAGTGGGAGGGTCACCCTCTCAGAGCCTGAGGGGAGAAACAGGCTGGAAAATCATCACTTCAGTGTTGGATCAGATGGTCATGAAGGGCCCGTGAGCCATCTCAGTGGAGGTGTCGGTTCCGTCGCTCTAAATGTGACAGTGCCTTTTGCCTCGGGGGCAGCTGAGGCAAGGGACTCACAGGGTCAGGCCCACAGCAGTGCGGCAGCCTGCTACTGGCTGGGCAGCCCCTCTGGAGGGAGGCAGCCCCCCTCCTCCTCATCTTTTGTCATCCCGGAAGAAGGAGCAGGCGGCTGACCTTTCTGAGTCATTCGGCAAATTCCAACAGCATCCTCATCGGAGACTCTCTGGTATCCACTGCGCAAGATCTGAAGACTGAGCTTCATTTGGACTGGAGGAAAGGTAGTGGAATTCTAGCAGTTAGAGAGCAGAAAACAGAGTGCCAAGGCCCAGACACCTACTCTAACAAATAGAAAGCATATGTCGAGCCTCCAGCAAACTTCACTTCCACAAATAACACCACCGCCTTGGGGAACAGCGGAGACATTTGACCGGGCAGCAGCTGTGCACAGGGTGCTATTTAAAGGCTCAGCTTTGCAGCCCAAGGACTCTGGGCTCCGGATTTGATTGGGATGCAGGGAGAAGACAGCAAAACTGAGCAAAGAACCAGCTTTGGGGAAAAACATCACCAGGTGGTTGGCTGCCGCTGTGAACCCTGAATATGTTAAATGAGCTCATTTTAATAAAATTATGTCTATCCATCTCTCTTTGAGTAAATGAAATGTGTTAATTCATGGAAAGAGCTTCGAATAGCGTCCAACACAGAGTGCTTATTGGATGGAAGCTGTCATTATTATCATCATCATCATCTCCCCGTCTACCTGTATGAGTACGCCCAGACATGCGAGAAATTCTCATCTATAATGATACGTTACTGCTAAGTGGTAGGATAGACAGGGTTTATAGTGATTCTGGTTTTACTCTCTTCTTTGTGTTTTTCTGTAATCCTTCAATTCTTTATAATAAACACATTTATTTTATAAAAACCAAAAGTAATTACTATAGGTTAAAAACAGGGCGGGCTCTGGAGTGAGACCTCCTAGGTTTAAACCCTAACTCTGCTGTTTATTAGCTGCGTTTCTTTGGGCAAATTATTTACTGTTTCCTGAGTCTGTTTCCTGCTATATAAAATAGGGTAAAAATGTTGCCTACTTCATTGAGTGGTTATGAGAATTAAGTGAGATGATTTAGGTAAAGAGCTTGGCACGGTACCTGGCAGAGAGTAAAGTGAGATAAATGATGATCGTTCACATTAGCAGTAGAAGCGGCGGTGGCTGTCGTGTCTTACTGTGGTAAGGAACGTGTCCTACTGGTCTCAGTGTTCTTGGCACACGGTAGTCACTCTGGAATCAGTTGGTAGTTCAGCTGGAGCCACCTCAAGCATTTTACATGGGACAGTGGCCTGGGAACATTTTCTGCCAAGGTAGAAAAAAGTTGCAAAGTTCTCAAGGACATTCTCCCTCAAGGTCAAGGTTTGGGTCCTTCTGGTGATTGGGAAGCACAAGTTATTTTTCCAAGACGGTTGAGGCTCTATGGGGAGGTAAGGCCCTTAGAAGGTCTAGATTGGGCCCAGCCATTGTCTTCTTATTCTTCCATAT
>NW_012149075.1:909430-911727 GCF_000956105.1 Propithecus coquereli
ATCTAAGATCAATAATCTGAGTTTCTACCTTAGGAAACTAAAAAAGAAGAGCAGATTAAATTCAAAGTAAGCAGAAGAAAAGAAATAAAAATTAGACCAGAAGTCCATGAAATTGAAAACAGGAAATCAACAGAGAAAATTAATGAAAACAAAGGCTGATTCTTTGAAAAGAGGAATAAAATTAATAAGCTTCTATCCAAGCTAACCAAGAAACAAACGGAGATCACAAATTACTAATATCAGAAATGAAACAGGGAACATCACTACAGACCTCACAGACATCGAAAGGGTAATAAAGAAATGCTATGAACAATTCTATACCCACAACTGTGATAACTTCGATGAAACCATCCAATTCCTTGAATGACGCAATCTGCCAAAACTCACATGAGAAGAAACAGACTATCTGAATAGGCCTATATCTGTTAAAGAAGTTAAATCAAGAATAACTTTCCCATGGTGGAAGCAACAAGTCCAGATGAATTCACTAGTGAATTCTATCAAACATTTAAGGAGGAAATAATATCAATTTTCTATCATCTCTTCCAGAAGATAGAAGCAGAGGAAATACTTCCTAACTCATTTTTTAAGACTATTGTTATCCTAATACTAAACCCAAAGACATTAGAAGAAAAAAAAGCTACAGACCAATATTTTCCATGAACATAGATGCAAAAATACTCAAAAATGTATTGGAAAATTGAATCCAACCATGTCTAAAAAGAATTACAAACCATGACCAAGTGAGATTTATCCCAGGTATGCAAGGCTGGTTCAACATTAAAATACTAATTGTTATAGTACATCACATCAACAGGCTAAAGAAGAAAAATCACATGATCATATCAATAGATGCAGAAAAAGCATTTGACACAAATCCAATATCCATTCATGATTTTTTAAAAAAGTTCTCAGCAAATTACATACTAGAAACTAGAGGGGAACTTTCTCGACTTGATAAAGAACATCTACAAAAAACCCAAAGCTAACATCATACTTAATGATGACAAACTTGAAGCTTTCTTGCCAAGATCAGTAACAAGGAAGGGATGTCCCCTCTCACGACTGCTTTTCAACATTATCCTGGAAGTCCCACCTAATACAGTAAGACAAGAAAAGGAAATAAAAGGTATACGGAAGAAATAAAACTGTCTTAATTTGTAGATGACATGATCATCTATGTAGAAAACCTGAAAGAACTGACAAAAAAACCTCCTGGAACTAATAGTTGATTACAGCAAGGTTGTAGAATGCAAGGTTGCCTTCCTATATGCCAGCATTGAACAAGTGGAATTTGAAAGGAAAAACACATTACCATTTACATTAGCACCCCCAAAATGAAATGCTTAGGTACAAATCTAACAAAATATGTACAAGAACTACGTGAGGAAAAGTACAAAACTCTAATGAAAGATATTGAAGAACTAAATAAGTGGAGAGAGATTCCCATGTTCTTAGATAGGATGACTCAATATTTTCAAGTTGACAGTTCTTTACAACTTGATCTATAAATTCAATACAATCCAAATCAAAATCCAGCAAACAATTTTGTGGATATCAACGAACTGATCCTACAGTTTATATGGAGAGGCAAAAGACCCAGAATAGCCAACTCAATATTGAAGAACACCAAAGTTGGAGGACTGACACTACCCAACTTCAGGACTTACTATAAAGTCACAATAATCAAGACAGTGTGGCACTGGCAAAAAAATAGATAAGGAGATTAATGGAACAGAATAGAGTCCAGAAATAGACCCACACAAATATACTCGTTTCATCTTTGACAAAAGAGCAAAGACAATATTGCAATAGAGCAAAGAGTGTTTTTAACAAATGGTGCTGGAAAAAAATGGACATTCAAATGCAACAAAATGAATTTAGACACAGACCTACACCCTTCACAAACACTAACTCAAAATGCATCAGATCTAAGTGTAAAATGCAAAACTATAAAATCCTAGAAGATAATGTAGGAGATGAGCCAGGCAAGGTCGTGTGCACCTGTAGTCCCAGCTACTCAGGAGGCTAAAGCAGAAGGATCTCTTGAGCCCAGGAGTTTGAGGTTGCAGTGAGCTATGATGATACCACTGCACTCCAGCCTGGGCAACACAGCAAGACTCTGTCTCAAAAAAAAAAAAAGATAACGTAGGAGAAAACCTAGTTAATGTTAGGTATGGGAATGATTTTTTAGATACAACACCAAAGCCACAATATAGAAAAGAAATAATTTATAAGCTGAACCTCATTAAAATTTAAAAATTTGAAGGTAGTGAGTTATCACAATTGATTGTTTA
>NW_012149075.1:915303-955367 GCF_000956105.1 Propithecus coquereli
ATATTCCTTTTAAAATAAGAAAAAAACACTTAAAAAATCCTCTTCTTTGTAATCATGGTCCCAAGAATTCAGTGTACTTGATGGCCATTTGTCTCATGCTCTGTCCGCTTAGTCCCCATTGGATGCAGTTTTGTTAAGTGGAATGGTGGCGGTGGGGCATGGCGGGGAGACAGATTGTGCCTCAAAACTTATTCCTGGCTGGGTGCAGTGGCTCACACCTGTAATCCCAGCACTTTGGGAGGCCAAGGTGGGAGGACTGCTTGAGGCCAGGAGTTTCAGACCAGCCTGGGCAAAACAGCAAGACCTCATCTCTACAAAAAATAGAAAAATTAGCCAGACGTGGTGGCACGCACCTGTAGTCCCAGCTACTGAGGAGGCTGAGGCAGGAGGATCACTTGAGCCGGGGAATTTGAGGTTGCAGTGAGCTAAGATGACACCACTGTGTGATAGGGAACTGGCAGGTCTTGCTCAATAAGGAGACATAAAACGCCAACCAAGGTCTCTGATAAAACAAGAAACAGCAGAGAAACTGGCCAAAACCAACTAGAACCCAGATGGCCACAAAAACCACCTCAGGTTACCCTCACTGCTTATTATGCCCTTCTTATAATGCATTAGCATACTAAAAGAAACTCCCACCAGCACCATGACAGTTTACTAGTGCCATGGCAACTCCCAGAAGTTACCCTATATGGTTTAAAAAGGGCAGGAACCCTCAGTTCTGGGAACTTCCCACTCCTTTGCCAGAAATCTTATGAATAATCCTCTCAACATAAAATTAAATAGAAGGTATAAAATAAGACCCCAGAAACTCACAAAGTGCTACTCTCCATTACTCTGAGAGATAGCCACTGATCTGTCTATGGGGCAGCTTCTCTCTCTTTCTTTTCTTACTTCAATAAACTTGCTTTTGCCTTACTCTGTCAGCTTGCTCTTGAATTCTTTCCTACGTGAAACCAAGAACCCACTTGGCTTTTGGGTTGGACTCCAGTTTTGGTGTCCACTTTCCTCTGTCAACTGCACTCTAGCCCCAACAACAGAGCAAGACCCTGTCTCAAAAACAAACAAACAAACCAAAAAAACTTATTGTTTGAGACTCTTGAGCCTCAAGCCATCCACACAAACATACAGCACACTGGCAATGCTACTGTTTTTTAAAAGTCTATTTATTCGATACGTATTTCTAGAGCACCTACTATGTGCCAAGCATGATTCTAGGTGTGTGTGTGCTCAATCTGGCAACCCTCCATCTGGGGCTCTAAAGGAGAATGTGAGAATGTGGGGATGGTGGAAATGAGTGGTTAGGAGACACAATAGTTGTAGGTGTGGCTCCAGCGGACCACAGAAATGACTGAATGTCAGTTATAGTAAATCTCACGCTAAATGTGGCAATGCACTGTGAGTGTGATAGTGAAAGTGACTAACTGGGTGGTAACAAGGATAACTGTGTACCCTGTAGGGGCCTGTTAAATATTGGCTAAACTCTGTGGCAGTGAAAGTAGCTAAGTGACAATGACAGCGAAACCAACTGAAAGCTGGGCACACTGAGTACTATGTTGAACAGAACTGTTTGAAGTTGCATCTCAGACAGTGACAGTAAATATGATCGATCAGGTGACAGCAACAATGCGAGTGACAGTTCTGCCCAGTAGGTTAAAGTTGTGATTGAAAACAGTGATGGAGTGAGTCAGTCTGAAAGTGACAGCTCTCAGAACGACTGAATATTGACATTGTGGATGCAACAGCTGAAACCACGGAGGGAGCTCAGCATTGTAGGTAAAGACGACTGGATTTGGGCGCGTGACTGGCAGTGACAGGAAAAGTGTCTGCATGTCAGCCCCAGGGCGATGGTGTCCAGTGGGCCAGCGCTGCTGATACGTACTTTGACATTCTTGAATCTGATTTAAATGTTTGACTATGAGGTGGCAAGGGGACGCTCCACACGTAACATTTAATATGAGACGAAGTGTGTCAGGGTGGAAGGGGCAAAGAGAAGCTATGAACACGTTTCCCCCCAAACCCCTAAAAGCTAAATCTGGGAAGTGGGCGAGGCGGGATCAAACTGCCTCCAGGACACCGTGATTGGTTGAGACTCGGCCTGTTAGCCTATCACGTCCGACCGCCGCCAAGCCTCTCCACCAATGAGGGTGCGTCTGGGGTCGCGGCTCGGGTCACAGCTCCACCTTGCACGTGAACGTGTTGTTTTGGAAAAATGAAAAGCCCTTTGTGTTGACTTCTCTGCCATTCTTTGAAACAAGATCCTAACCTTAGAGCTGCTCCAGCGAGGGTCGGTGGAGCCCCGCCAGAACTTTCCTCAGGAGGTGCGGGAAGGGAGGGAGCAGCCGGCTCTCCCCTCGGCCCGGGCACTGGCGGAGCGCGAGCGCGTGACGCAGGCCCCGCCCCCGGCACGTGACCGGCGCGCGGGGAAGGCCGGGCCGCCCCCTCCCGCTTGTACTCTTTCTGCGCCGGCCTCAAGATGGCCGCCTTCTGGCGTCTCCGGCGCTGTTGAATGGCGAAAGCTTTATTGTTCCCTTCGGGCAGGAGTGTTCGTGTCCTCTATGGCGCTGTCAATAAAGAACGGCAGTTTGAATCGGTGCTGAACAGGTAACCATAGAAACGGGGCTGGGACTCAGCGTGGAGACCCTTTTTGCAGCTGAGGCCCGGGGGCTCTCGAAATGAGGGGTGAACACAGACCCTCCCGCGTGGCGAACTCCGCGGGGCTCGCCCAAGTCACAGCCGCCTCGCTTCACCCCGGGACGTGGCCCCCCAGGGTTGTCCGCATCTTGAGTGCAAGCTGCGCTGTAGTCTCCCGAGGGGAGAGGCCGCGGGGACCCGTTCGGGGTGCTGGGCCCGGCCTGGGGCCCGCCGTCGCCCTGCCCGTGCCCTCGGCCCGACCGGAGGCCTCTTCTCGCAGTCTCACGCCCTCCTCCCTTCAGGTCCCTATACCGGGCGTAGGCAAACTACAGCTTTGGGCCTAATCCGTCACCCTCTTTTCTCCCTCCCGGTTTTTGCTTGCTGGGAGCTAAAAATGGTTTTTACATTTTTAAGTGGTTGGGGGGGGAAGAGCATTTCATATAATTTGCGAAGATTATATGAAATCAAATTTCAGTGTCCATAAATGAAGATTGATTGGAACTCAGCCATTTTCATCGTTGATGAATCGTCTATGGCTCCTTTCCTGCCAAGCGGGCAGAGTTGAGTGGTTGCGCAGCTATTGCGTGGCTTCGATCGACTGGCCCACAAAGCCAAAAATATTTCTGTCTGGCTCCTTACAGAGAAAGTGTGCTTTCCAGTGCCCCAGACACAAGCAGATTGGGGCAGTGTTGTCCTGAAGCGATTCCTCTCATCCCTCCTTCCAGCGTGGGAAACGAGTTAAAGCTGCCTCGTGCACCTTAGAGCTCTTTAGTTGACAAAACATTCTGGCTTACATTGCCCCTTCTGGTCTTACTACCTATTCAAAGTTGGAGTTGTAGCAATGATACCATCCACCTAGTATCTACAATAAGCCAGGTGCTTTATTTATACTTATACATAGCGTTGTTGTGCTTTATGACAACGCCTTATTAGTAAGTGTGATATTTCCATTTTACAAAAGAAGCCGGTTCTGAACGGTGAAGCTATTTAAGGGTGCGCTAGGTTATAGGGCTGGCAAATTGAGCCTGTCTCTGGGAGCACCCCCTGCGTGTTGGCCCAGGTCAAACTGCTTTCAAGTCTTTTCTACCTGGAACTGTTGGTTCTTCCCTGGAGTTGTATCCAGATCTTCGTTTGGTTTATGGAGATTTTAATTACAATCTCAAAGTGAAATTTTTCTTAGCTTGGCTAAATGATCAAACTTCTGCCCTCCATCCCCTCTTTAATGTAGACACCTTTCTTCTATAACAGTAGTTCCCAAACCTAGCTATTCATTTTTTTTTTTTAAGAGACAGGGTCTCACTGTGTTGCCCAGGCTTGAGTGCAATGGCATCATCATACATTGCAACCTCAGACTCCTGGACTCAAGGAATCCTCCTACGTAGTGTCCCAAGTAGCTGGGACTGTTGGCACATGCCATCATGCCTGGCTAATTTTTTAATTTTTTGTAGAGACAGGATCTTGCTATGTTGTCTAGGCTGGTCTTGAATGCCTGGCCTCAAGTGTAAATTCCTGGAAAGATAGTGATAAACAAGACCAACATGATCCTGCCCTTCCATGGAATTTAAATCCTATAGGGTCCTTGAACAGATGGTAAACAGGTATACAAAGATAATTTCAAATGCAGCTGTCATCGCATCATAATAATAAAATTAATAGTTAATATTTATTGAGTGATTCCTTTGTGCCAGGTACTTCATTCAGTGCTTTATGGACTATCATTTAATCCTCACACCAACACTATGACATAGGTAGTATTAATATTCCCATTTTGCAGATGAGGAAACTGGGGCTTACGGAGGAAAGATGTCCAGGGTTACATAGCTAATGCATAAAGGAGTTGGGAGCTGCTGCTAAACTGATCACACTCACCACCCTGTATTGTTCCACCACCCTGTATTGTTCCGCCTATTTATTGTCTTTTCTACTGGCTTAGTAGGTTCTCAGGGACAGAGGCCACACCTTCCCTGCTGTGTTCTCAGCTGCTAGCCAGTGCCTACAACCTGGTATTTCCAGGTAAATATTAAATAAACAAATCCAGGTCATTCATTGCGCAAATATTTGAGGGCCTCCTGTGTACCCAGCACCTATGTACCCAGCACCATTGTGGTAGGTAGGCCCTATGATTACCAGGGTGAGCAAGATGAACCTGGGGCTCTCTGTTCTGGAAACTAAAACCTAGTGTCAAGACAATAGAGATATAACAAAGTTATTCCAAATTGTGGCAACTGCTGTAAAGGAAACAAGGTAGTACTGAGATAGACGCTAACCTGGGAGGACCCACTTTTTACCTGGGTGGTCAGGAAGGACCTCTCTAGAGAAAGGTACTGTAAGCCGCAACTTGTTGAGCGACAAGGAGCCAGTATAGCAAAAAGGGAAAGGGGAGAGAGGCTGGGAGGAAGAGCTTTGAAGCAGGTTAGGAGACCCTAAGGAGGGCAAGAACTTGAGGTGTCGGAGAACTCAGAGAAGGGAGTGATCGTGCTGTGGTTAACTCCTGTGCCAGTCCCTGGCCCTGAACCCAGCTTTGCTACTGATAGAGCCACATGCCCATGGGCAAGTTACAGATCAGTTGTCCAGTCTGTAAAATGTGGATCATGGTACCTCCTCCTCAGAGGGTGGTTGTACAGATTAAATAAGAGAAAATGTATTAATAGTTGTGACATTGTCTTTTTGTTGTTGCACATGTTGCTGAATTCCAATTAAAGAAAACTAACCAAATTTAGCCCCAAATGGAATCTTATTTAAAGTGCTAAATAATAACAAAAATCCAGAAGCATGATATTACAGACAAAATGGGGGGACGTTCTGTCTTTGAGGGGAGGAGAGCAGATCTTGTTTTTTTTTTACTGTTTCTGTTTAGAAAGGAACTTTTTCCAGATGGGATTTAAGTATTTTAAACCAAATTATCCAACTGCCTATGCAGAGCATTTTTCAGCATTTTAGTGTTTTAAGCTTGAAACCATTTGCGTTCCTCCGTTGAAGGTATGTGCATTTTCTTAAAGCATGCTAAGAAAATGTTAGACTTCTTCTAGTTGGTGGTAATTTTAAAATTTATTTGGAAATAATTTCAGGTTTCCTCTAAAAAGTTTTCAAAATTATGTTGCATACTTTAAAACAGAGTATTGAATGCTTTGATGCAAGTGGCAGACTTTTTGAATAGGTAAGAATAGGATGACGTTTGGGCTGATGAACATGAAAAATTAGAGGCAGTAATAAATCAAGGGAACTCTATAAGAACAGCAATGCCAAGTTTTGCTTTAAACTATACCCAGTAACCATATTGCTCTTGTCATGAGAGGATATAATCCAGCCCAGCAATGGAGCAAGGAACTGGACAGAGAGTGGCATGTTAATGCAGTGTTAAACAACAAGCCTTGAATTAAATTGCTATTTTAGGTTTGGGTGGGACCTTTGCATCTGAAGTATTGCAGTTCTACTCTGTGATTTGGGTCTGTTGGGTTCCAGTAAAGAGGAGGTGGCAACACTAGCTTTGAAGGATAATATGAAACTGCAGGAAGAGCCAGGGCATACCAATTTGTTTTTCAATCTGTTTTATTTCAGTTCAAAGCATCATTGCAGACAGGCAGCCCAGGAAAACGAGCTACAGTTTGGCAATACTCAACTGCTTTTAGAGATTGAGGAAGACTGAGTATAACCCAAGTGTGGCTTGTTTTCTTGGACTATCTGTCTGCAGTGATGCCTTGAACTGAAATAAAATAGATTGAAAAACAAATTGGTATGCCCTGTTGCCTCATACTGAGGATTTACATTGCCTTCTGGAGTACTGCCTGTACCAGCACCATGGGGGAAGGCAGTGACCCCTCAGCCTCTTTCAACTGTTCAACAGAGTGAGCTCTTTGCTTTTCACTAGGAAATTGAATTGGGATATGTGGTTTTCTGGATCTCCAATAGCCTGCCTTCTAAAGTCATCATCTTGATAATGTGGAGAAAGCAAGCTACTAACCACATAGAGGCAAGAATTAAATATTGAGGGCATTTAAATTCAGAAATGAGATTGTCACTTTCTTTAAGTCATGCAGAGGGTACGATATTTCATTTGCAGAGAGTGTGCAGTTTTGAGACCCTGGAAGCCCTCAAGAGAGAAAAGGGTAAGGAAAGAGAGCTGGCTTTCTTTACATTTCCCTAATGTTATTTAACTCCAAATCCTCGACATCGTGATGCCAAGTATTTCTTTTCCTTACATAAAGTAACTGTATTGTAGCTGATGCACATAAATCAGAGATTTTTAATCTTGGGGTAAATGGTTGAATTGTAAGGGACCCATTGAATGCTTTGAAATTGCCTGCAAATTTTTGTGAATGTCATTTTTCCTGGGAGAGAGCCCATTGCTTCAATCAGATCTCAGAGAGGCCCTTGACCCCTTAAAAGGTGCAGAGCCAGCAATGAAATGTTACCTGTAACACCACCTAACCGAAGTCATGATGAGAATCCTTGCAAAACAGTTACTTTTCACTGCTCTGGAACCTTAACCTCAGAGTTTTAAAAGTGCCTTTTTCAGGCTTTGATTCATGTCGAAAGTGGTCAAGCATAGTTAAATGTTTGTATAGTATAGATATCTGTGCAGTGAAGTGCTTCATAAATGCTTTAGAGATGGTTGGTTGTCATTACTTTACATGACACTAGTGAGATGTGGACCTATTGTCTTGGCAAACTTATTAGTGGATACCATATTTGTTTCTGCTGACAGGCGAAAGAAAGAGGTAGTGGAAGCCCAGTACTTTGTTTCTAGGCATCAGCTTCTTGCAGATGGAGCATTTCCTCAGATTTAGGAAAGTTAGGTTAAAAGAGAAAGAAGAGGAAGGGGATAGACTCAAGGAAGAAGAGGGGTAAAGAAAAATAGGCTGTTTCCCTGCATTTGTCCAGGAGAGTCCTCTATATATCTGTGGAAGGAAAGAGCTTCTATTTTGAGACCAAACTTATCTCAGAACTTAACTAATACTAGGACCTCTGAAAAAGTCAATTCATAGATGTAATTTTCTGGTTCTATTAGTACCCAAAGGGAAATAAAAGGAAGGAAATATCTTTATCTTAGGATATTTTGTATAACTGGGACCTCAATAGAAAACTGCTGTAGGCCAGAGTTTGACCCATATGGTGTTTAAAAATTAGTTGCTTACAGGCTGGGTATGGTGGCTCACGCCTGTAATTCTTGCACTCTGGGAGGCTGAGGCAGGATTGCTTGAGGTCAGGAGTTCAAGACCAGCCTGAACAAGAGCAAGACCCCTTCTCTACTAAAAATAGAAAAAACGAGCAGGGCATGGTGGCATACGTCTGTAGTCCCAGCTACTCAGGAGGCTGAGGCAGGAGGCTTGAGCCCAGGAGTTTGAGCTTGCTGTGATCTAGGCTGACACCACGGCACTCTAGCCCCAGTGACAGAGCAAGACTCTGTCTCAAAAGAAAAATGCTTACATTTAAACATTAGAGATTTTATATCCATCTGACCCTTGGAGGCATTGGGTGAGTGACCTCTGCTATTGGCACTAGAGTCTGGTTCTGGGACAGAACCAAACAGTAGAGGATGCTTTATAAAGGAAAAGGCCCAAGAAGGACGAGGGAGATTAGAAACAAAGGATTATATGTTTAAATAATAGCTTTTGAGGCTCCAAATATTACTTGAATAGTGGTTTTTTGAAAATATAGCAACAAAAGTGAACAGTGTATGATTCTATTTCTGACTTTGAGAAAATATTGCAAGAGGTAATCTAACTCTCTAATTTCATCCTGTTTCTCAGCTCTCTAGGACTACAGCCTGACCTTTGGGTCTTCCTTTTTGACTCCTTTAGCTCCAGAAGATGGTCTTAGGGGCTTTGACAGCAGTGAACTTACCATCTTTCTTCCATCTGGTACTTCTCAGTTCCTAGTCTCAGTGGATGGCACCACAAGGTTGCCAAAGGCAGAGACCTGGGAGTGGTCTCAATTTCTTCCCTTTCTTTCGTCACATATTTAGTTAGGTTGGAGCCTGTTGATTTCTCCTCTCCCTTCTCTTCCTTTGGCTAAAGCTACTGTGATCTCTTGTCCTAGATGATGAAATAGCCTTCTAGCTGTTCAGCGGCTTTCAATATTGTTCCTCTCCAGTCTGTTTAGTATGCTGTTGCCAGTGATCTTTATAAAGCACAAATCTGAACATGTCATTCCCTTGCCTAAAACTCCCGGATGGCTCACCTGCCCTCAGGATGGTCTAATTCCTTGGCTTGGCATGTGCCACCCTTCAACTCTGGCCGGGCCTGTCTCCGGCCTGATCTCTGAGGATACGCCTCTTCTCTCCTTTTGCCTCCTACTTGAGCACCAATCGAAAACACTTCGTGGGCCCCAAATCTTCATCCTTTCTGGGCCACATTCTGAGGCTTCAGAACTGCTCCCTCTCCCTGGATTTCCCTTGCCGTGTATCAACCAGGCCAGCAGCAATGCCGTTGTCTACACTGACCATTGTATATTACTGAATGCTGTTTTTAGTTTTCTGTGTTATTCCCTTTGTCCTTAGAATATATGCTACTTGAGATGTATCATCAACTACTGTCTTAAAGTCATTTGATGTAATTATTTTCTCTTTAATTTTACTATCGACTTGATAAACAGGCTCATTTGTTTTAAACATTAAGGATTACTATTCAAAATCTAATTTTATTTTTTAACTATGTAAACCATTTGCATGGTACCAAAATGAAAAAGGTGCATTCATAGAAGTTTTTATTTCATACCAGACCCCTTTTCTCTATTTCTCCTACATCTTGCTACCAAAGTATGCTCTCAAAGTTCTGGGATTTTGCCAATCTGTCAGGTAAGAAATATTTCAGTATAGTTTAAATTTGTTTTCTCTTTTTATGAGATAAAGGATATCTCTCCATGTCTGTGGTATAAGTTGCAAAATTATTTTTCCAGTTTGTCATATGCTTGACTTTGTATATGTCATTTTATTGCCATACAAAAGTTTTATATCTTTCTGTAGTCATATTTATCAGTTCTACAGTGCATTGCTTTGTATTTTGCGTCACAGTTAGGAAGCTAGCCCCACTCACAATTTATGAGGAATCCATTCATGTTTTCTTTTAGTACATGCATGCTTTATGGTTTCACCTTTTTTTTTTTTTAAGACTCTGATCCATTTGGAATTTATCTTGGCATTTGATTTGAGGAAGAATCTGATTTTATCCTAATGGCTAGTCAGTTGTCTCAACACTACTTATTAAAACTCTTTTCTCCCCTGATTTGAGATGTTGTCTTTATTGAATACTAAACCTTTATAAGCACTGGGTTTTTTACTGGAATTTCTATTTTGTTCCATTGGTTTGATTGTCAGTTCATGTGCCATTACAAAATCATCTTGATTTTACAGGCTTTATAATTTAACATCTAGAAGGGTCAATTTTTTCATATTGCTCTTTTTTCAGGGCTTCCTTCTCTCTTTTTGCTTGTTTATTCTGGGATATGAACTTTTGTCTAGTTTTAGGAGGAAACAGCTTGATGGTATTTTTATTGGGATTGTGTTAAATTTATAAATTAGTTTAGGGAGAACTGACATCTTCATGATGTTGGCTCTTCCCATCCAAGATCATATCATGGTCTATCTTTTCATTTGCTCAGGACTACTTTGGTATTTTTTCAGGAGTGTTTTATGTTTTTCTGTATATAAGTTCTTCATGCTTCTCTTTCAGTTTATTAGATCTTCATTCCTTTTTTAAAAAATAAATGCTTCCTTTTAGAATCTTTCTAGAACTTCTCAGGTAAATTTTACACACCCACACACTCAAAACTTTCCGCACATGACTTCAGATGGTTCGTAGATACCCACCCCCCCAAGCTCATCCTGTTATATTGTTTTCTAAAACCCCTCTGTTGTCTGTCTTCTTTTCTTATTCACTCTCACTGCTTAGCACTGTGTCCTGACAGTGCCTATTTGTTGAGCGGAAAAATAAAGTAGTAAGGGGAAAGTAAAAGTGAGGGAAAGTAAAAGTGGGGGAAAGACTATATTTGGAAAGGTTGTCCTTGTTGTATTCCTAAGTCTTCAGTCATTAACTTACTGGTTCATGCTATTTTGTTCTTCTTACTCCATCCTAGAACTTAAAAACTTTTCATACTATTATAATATTTCATATTGTTATATTTTATATTTCATATCATGTTGATAGTGATTGTTACCATTTATTGAACATATACAAAATAACAAGCCAGTACTAAGTGTTTTATATAATTATTTCATGTAATCCTCACAGCAGCTAAGGAACAGGTACTACTACTCCCATTTAAAAATTATTAAGAAAATTTTCAAATATGAAAATGAGAATAGCATTATGAGCTCCTATATACATGTTAACTTCATTTTACACTTGAGAAAACAAGTTTTGAAAGGTTAAGGGACTGAAGGTTACAAAGCTAAAGTCGGGTTGAAAACCCAATTCTTTATAGCTCCTTATTAAGATTGTTTTTTAAATTTTAAGCTCCAGCTGGCCAGAAGCAAGGGAGACGGTCAAGAGCCGCTCTTCTAACTGCAGCCGGTATTACTGGTCTTCCCTTCTGATTCACATCCAAACACTTCCCTCACTTCTGTTTGCAAACGGTAAGCCCTCCTGTCTCTCCCTCTTTTTAGCTCCTATTCTGTGCTCTGCTCACTCTGTCTCCTCTTTCTCCAGTTTTATTAGTATAGTCTGATGCTAGTTGATTTTCAAACGCTTGCCACTGTTTTGAATACCCAGCTCCTAGCATGATGTCATGAACATAGTAGGAACTAATACATTTAAATTAAGTAACAGTGAAACTTGCTGCTGTTATTCATTCAGCCTACAGGTCTGGCATGGCACTATAACTTTTGAATGTTACTCTGAAGACCTGGCAGTCATTAAATTTGACCACCCTAGACACAGCTGCTCATTCAGCTGGCACTCTGCTACCAGCTGCCCTCAGTTACAGTCAGGTTAAAACCAGAGGGAGACTTTCTAAGGTCAAAGTCCAAGACAGCAGAATAATTGGCCCCTAGAGTTCTGGGTCTTATTTTTTCCTGGGCAGCAAAATGTTGAAGATGAAATTTTCCATGTCTTCCTTTGAACATTTTTGAGCAAATACTGTGGAATCCCACAGGCTCTTTCCCAAAGTTAAAGGCAGTAGAGAAGTTATCGTCTTTTGAATTTTTTTGTTGTTAGCTCCTTAAGTTAGCGCTCTTGTCATACTCCCTGGTGATAGATGAGGGAAAGATAGAAATGAAAATAATTCTCACTCGAAGACAAAAGAAAAAGCTCACGGCACTCAGAGGAGACTGGAGTTCATCTGTGAAAGGTACACAGAGGGTACTGGTGGCCGAGTGATGTGCGTAGTGTGACAGGACAGTGTTGCAGGAAGTGGGGGGTCCATAGTCTCTTCAGCCCTCTGGTACTTAACTACAAAGGTGTAAGAAAAGCATTTAAGCTGAAAGTGGTCTCTTCTTCCCAGCTGTGCCACAAGCTCCCTGAGAGCAGGGATTATGCTGAATTTCTTCTCCATGTAGTGCCAAGCCTCACTTAAGGGCTGATCTCAGTGATGATGTGCTGGATGGGCAGGCACAGCCTGTTCACTGATGAGGCTGGGAAACTGGGCTTTGGAGCCATGCTGTGGCCACATGGGCTCCCACAGCCCTCAGCTGCCCTGTTACCAGCTGCATGGCCTTGGACAAGGGGTGGGAGCGGTTGAGGAATGTGTGCATGACGCCTCACATAGCACGGAATAGGTAGGCTCTGCATCATCGTTATCTGCTCTTTTTTAAAAACCACTTTATTTACCGTGAATCTTTGCAATGCCTCTGAAGAGAGAAGTTATCAAAAAAAAAAAAAAAAAGTGGGAGAAAGACTCTAGAATTAAGAGCTTCACTGCTTTTTAAGTTGTTAGGCTTGGGCAGTAGCACTTAGTGGTAAAAGTTCCGGCTCTGGAGTCAGCGTGAGTTCATTTAGCAACCCTAGCACTCCCTGGCTTTGTGACTGGGGGCAAGTCATTTAATCTCTCTAGGCCTTCACTTCCTCCGTTGAAAGTTGGGTTAATAATAGTAACTGTCTAACTGGCTGTGCAAAAATTATATAAGGCTACCAATGTAAAGTGCTTGACACAGTGCCTGGGATATAATAAATGCTTGATAAATTTTGGCTACTATCATTAACCTCCCATACTGTGTCTTTCTTTTTCTCCTTTCTAAAATGTCTTCCTCTTTGCTTCCCACTTGAGTATATATCTAAGACATAGGTAAGAGGAAGAGTGTCATTTTTGTCATTAGTGAACTGGAAGATCTTAAAACACTTTTTTTTTTTTTTTTTAAAGAAAAAATTACCTTCTACATGGGACACGGGATTAAAACACTTCTTAAGGCCTTGGTTTTCTCATCTATGAAATGTGGGTGTCAGGCCAGGCAATTTCAAAAGTTCTTTGTATCTCTTAGTTTTCAGTGAGTTTAAGGTTTTATATGAACTCCCTCAGATTATAGCCCAGCATTCTTGTCATGAGATAGGTCTGACTCGCCACACTTCTTCTCTCTTTCTTAGCTGATTCGCATCTGGGACCAGCTGTATGAAACTAGCAATGTGGTTTTCTGTGAATTCTTGTCTTTTAAGAAAAAACCTTTGTAATATTTGACATATATAGAAGATACATATGTAACTTAAAAGTGATGAAGCGGAGTGATAAAAACTAGTATTTTGGCAAATGTATTTTTATGCATCCTTTTCTGAAGGTGATAATGGCTAACATCTAATGAATGTCTACGGTGTTACAGAAACTGTTCTGTGTGTGATTCATTTACTTGTTATTAATAATTAGCTTATTCTTACAATTACCTAATGAGGTAAACACTAATATTATCCCCATTTTACATATGAGGAAACTGAGACTCAGAGAATTAAGCAATTTGCCTAAAGTCATGCAGCTAGTAATGGGGACAGAGTTGGGATTCACACCCTGGGCCGTCTGTCTCTGGAGCCTAGCTCCAGCCCCTTCCCTGTTGAGCACACAGCCTCTGGTATCATAAGGCCTGTGGGGTATTCTTCAGTTGCCAGGTATTCTTCAGTAGCCCTTTAATTTTTACATTAGATGGATATCTTTGAATTTGGTATTCGGTACTTTGCTAATGTGTGATCCAGATTTATTTTCTGTTGAGGAACAGCATATTATGGTAATCAAGTTAATGAAAACTTAGAAATCATTCATGTTTTTAGGTCAGAGCAAAATGCTTGTCAGTACCAGTGACAAAGCCAAGGGTCTTTTTCACACCTGAGAGGTTGGATTTGAAAGCATTGAAGTGGTGATTGCTTGTTGAGACTCTTGACTGCAGGACAGGAGAGTTGGCATTAAGAATAATGCAGTCACAATCCCTAGTCACTCATTAGATGATTATGTTGCTCAGGAGATTTTGCAGTGTGGTCTGTATAGAGTGATCTTCGATGAACTACTGGATCAGAACAGCATGGCCTGGAAAGGTACCTGAATCTCTCAAAGCCTCCTTCTGTTATTATAGCCTTGAAAAATTGCTTGTTCTACGAATTAGTCAGGAGATAAGAGGACATAAGCAATTTGTTATGCTGAACATTTGATGTTTCACCTCGTATTTTATAGAATGCCTCAAAAGAAGAGTTTCATTAGAAATTGAGAGAATCTGGAAAAAGAAATTAGTTGAGTAGACTGGTTATTATAGGCTCATCAAGAATCAGATGCTAGCTACCAGTTTTGAGATTTGGGAAAAAACCTTTCTAGTGGTCCTTAATCTTCTCCATGTCTCTGCCTCCTTGAGAATCTGTGAGGTGGTGGTCGTGGTTGTGGTCATCATCACCATGGTGGCTAACAGCTAATTAATCTATTGAGCACTTTCTATGTCTCTGGCATACACTGCCAGTGCTTTAGGTGTGTTAACCCATTTAGTCTTCCAGCAACCCAATGAGAGAAGTACTCTCATCACCCCTGTTTTGCAGATAAGGAAACTGAACCCCATATAGGTTAGATAATTTGCCCAAGATTACATGGTTTGTGAAAGGACATTCAAGATTCACACCCAGGTAGTCTGACTCTAGCCCCAGCCTTTAACCACTAAGATACACTGCTGCTCCCGGAGGCTGTGGGCCCTCTCCTCCAGAAGGTGTGGAGTTGGACAACATTGCATGTACAGTAATTTAAAGAGCATCTGGACTCTTTCTCCCATACACAATCTATGGACTCGGGTTTGAATGCCACCCTAGAACTTCTGTAAATTCCTTTTGGGTAGATATTATGTCTTATTTAATTGTGCTTGGTACATAGGAGCTAAATAAATGTTTAATGAATGATGGAATATTGGAAATGACACTAGCGTTGGAGCCAGACCTAGGTTTCTATTCTTTAATTTCCTGGTTATAAAAATAAAGCCTGTTTACTACAGAAAGTTTTGAAAAGTATGAAGAAAATAAGTCCCCCATAGTGATACCACTTAAGGATAACCACTCTTAGCATTTTGGTATATTTTCTTGCATTTTTTTCTTCCTCCTCCTCCTTCCTATCTTCTGTATTTTTTAATGTAAATGTGTATGTGCATACACACATATTTTTAAACCAAATTGGAATTACACATATATTCAGCTGCATGCTGGTGGTTTCCCTTTTAGTGTATTGAGAGCATTTTTCCACATTATTAAAAATCTTCAAGTGCCTAATTTAAAAAAATTATTTAGATATAATTCACATAACATACAGTTTACCATTTTAAAGTGTACAATTCAAAAGTCTGTGTCACCATCACCACTTTCTAATTCCAGAACCTTTTTTTAATTACTCCAAAAAGACCCCACCCTATATCCGTTAGCAGTCACTCCCCATTTCCTCCTCCCTGAAGCCTCTGGCAACCACTCATCTACTGTCTGTCTCTATGGATTTGCCTATTCTGGGCATTTAATATAAATGGAATCATATACAGTAATGTGTGGCCTTTTGTGTCTGGCTTTTTCTACTTAGCATAATGTTTTCAGTATTCATTCATGTTGTAGCGTGTATCAGTACTTAATTCCTTTTTATGGCCAAATAATATTCCACTGTATGGATATACAGCATTTTGTACATTAGTTGATGGACATTTAGGTTTTTTTCCATTTTTTGGCTGTTATGCCTAATGCACCAATGAACATTACAAGTTTTTGTGTGAATATGTCTTTTCATTTCTCTTAGATGTATACCTGGGAGTGGAATTGCTAGATCATATGGTATCTCTCTCTGTGTTTAACTTTTTGAAGAATTGCCATACTGTTTTCTACAGTGGCTGTACCATTTTACATTCCCACCAGCAATTCTATGAGAGTTTCAGTTTCTCCACATCCTCAGCAACACTTGTATTTTCTATTTTTATTTGTTTATTATAGCCATCCTAGTGTATGTGAAATGGTATCTCATTATGGCTTTGATCCACATTTCCCTAATAATTAATATCTTTTCATGTGCTTATTGGCCATTTTATCTATTTTTGGGGAGATGTCTATTCAACTCTTTGCCCATTTTTTAATTGGCTTATTTGTCCTTTTATTATTGAATTTTAGGAGTTCAGGATACTATATTCTGGTATATGATGTGGAAACTAGACTCTTGTCAGATACATGATTTGAAAATATTTGTTCCCATTTGTGAGTTGTCTTTTTACTTTTATGATAGTGCCCTTTGATATACAAATGTTTTATAATTTGTTGAAATACAGTTTATCTGTTTTTCTTTGGTTACTTGTTCTTTTGGTATTATATAGAGCCTAATTTTAATAGTTGCATAATATTGTATAATATGGCTGAATACCATATTTACTTAAAATCCTCATACACTTAAGTTTTCAGGTTTTTTTGTTTTTTTTTTTACCGTTAATGCTATTGCTGTGAATAAATATTTCATTGCATCTTTAATTTATATCTGTATTGACAGATTCCTAGAAGTAGGTCTAAAGTGCATAAACATTGGAAAATTTTCTTCCCTCTACTATCATGGATTTCTCATTCTTTTTTATTTGTCTATAATTATACAACTGATATATAAACTAATTCTGGTAAAACATTCAAACAGTACAAATAAAGCATACCCCTCCCCACCCCCTCAAATTCTCATGTCTCTCTCCAAGGACATTTTTATAGCTTTAGATGAGCTCTAGATTACTTCTAGATTATTTACCAGATTACTTCCCTGAAAGGTTTTACTGGTTTGTATTTCCATCAGCACTATGTGGGTACCTATCTCATTGCTCCCTTTCCTATGTTTATTAGTGCAAGTGGTATTTTTGTAATAATAACGGCTGACACTTACTGACCATTTACTGTTGACAGTCACTTTGCTAAAGAAATTCAGATGCATTATCTCATTTTGTCTTCACACCAAAACTGTAAAGACCTTAAGGCTCACAGGGATTAAAGCGACATGCCCAAGGTCACTGAGTATGTGTTCAAGTTAGTCTGCCACATTGGAGTCCATGATCTGAAACTACTGCTTACCAATAAATTTTATCATTGAAAAACTTCTGATTTGATGCTTTAATTTGCATTCTCTAATTATTCATGAGGGTGAATTTTTAATCAGTTTATTGGCTTTTTATTTCTGTTGTGAATTATGTTTTTTTCTTTCTAAAATTTTAAAAAATTTTAAATGTTAGTTTTTTCCTTACTGACTTGTGTAATCTTTCTATTCTAATAATACTGACTGCTTATTTTTCAGTTCTTATATGACATAAAGTATTCACTGATTTATCATTTATCTTTTAGTTTTGTTGATGGTTTTTTTTTTTTTAAAGCTTACATTTTTATGTAGTCAAATCTATTGCTCACTTGTGAATTTTTTCTGTTTCCTTTATGTGTATGTAGAAAGGCCTTCTCTATCCTGACCTCAATTAAGTTTTCATTAATATATTACTTTTTTTTTTTAAGAGACAGAGTCTTACTCTGTTGCCCAGGCTGGAGTGCAGTGGCTATTCATATCATGAAGTAGTGTGATCATACCACACTATAGCCTTGTGGCCTCAACTCCTGGCCTCAAGCGATCCTCCTGCCTCAGTCTCCTGAGGACCTGGGACTACAGGCACACTCTGCTGCACTTGGCTTTTACTGTTTAAATATCTTAGTCACTTTAATTTTTTTGTTGTTGTTGAGTCACAAACTCACCTTACAGTTCTAATGGCAGTGGTTTGGGAAATTTGCAATCATGTATTTCCTGCGACACTTTGGGGCAGTTTTATGGCTTGATAGTTATTTTCTCATTGAAGGAGCTGTCAGTGCCTGATACTTTAATCAGCATTCAAAAAAAAACAAAAACAAAAACAAAAACCCCGGTAAATAGGCTAAGTATAACATACTTAGTGCTTCACCAGTTTGTGAGATGCAGGGAAACCTGGAAGCCCTCCCCACTGAGGGCCTGCTGTGTGTACTTAGGAGTTTGGTATTTTGGTTCAAGTAGTGGCTTGAAAGCTCAGAAATCTGGGTCCTGGTTCTGGCCTTACTATTACCTAGATACATGACTTGGTAGGTCACTTAATTTCTATCAATTTTTTATCTGTGAAATGATAGGGCTGATTTACATAGTCTCTAAGGAGTCTCTAATTGCATAATTTTGATTTTTATTATCCTTCTGATAAGGAATCATTTCATGTATGTTTGGTATTGATACATTTTTTTAAGTTTTAATTGGTGATGAGTGACCTGAAGGAAGTCAGAGTAACAAGTGGAAGAAGTGTGGAAGAAAGGAGTTTGTGGGGTACAGAGGAGAGGGAATGAGGATCGAGTCGGCTGCAGCCAGAGGATGGTCAGTGACCCAGAAGGAAGCTAGAAGGGGGCTAAGTTTAAAGAGACTTGGGAGCTTCATTGGGCTTAGGCTCCTTGAGGGAGGAGTAGTTCTGATCTGCTGTAGATAGAGGTCCAGACCACCGAAAGAAAAGCTTATGGCCAGGGCCAACAGGAGGGTGCTCCTTGCATTCTGAGAGAGAGAGGGACTGGAAAATAAGCACATGATCAGTGCTATTAGATACCTGCAAAAGGTTACCTTAAAGATAAAACAGAGGTCAACAATGCAACTATATCCAAAGGGCGACTGGAGCCACAGAAGAGTCCAGAACTGAGTGATGGAAGGAATAAGGCAGAATGTCACTTGGCAGTGCCCATGCAGTGTATGTTGACCCTCAGACCCTCCTTGTACAGTTTGGGGGCCAGGCATTTCCTTTCATGGCAGACAGATGCACCAGGCTTCCACTAAATGTTGCTTGCATATAGCTAACTCCCTTCGCTCTCTTCTGTGACTCCTAAGAAGCTTTCTGATGATATTTGATCTTGGCACCTGGATTTTTTCCACAGGTAACTGCAAAGAATAGGCATAATTCACCTTGTGAATTAATGAATTGACTTTCTGATTTATATTTCTTCCGAGTTTAGATAGTGTGATCCAACCTCCCTGAGTCCAATTAACTATGAGACTTTGACAGGATAGGATTTCTGTATCTGCAAGGTTGACGATGAAACTAGACCTTTTGGTAAATTAAGTTCAAGCCATCTCGGGAAGTCTCTTGGCAGCCAGCCAGCCAGCAAGTTGGCCTGTTCCAGCGGTGCCCTTGCCCAGATACTCATCTCCATCCATCTTTTAGCAGAGACCAGCAGAAGAAACAAGGGGCCTCAAATGTAGGTACTCCTGCCAGGCCACCCCGCAGGACATCTGTCTCTGTCTGTGAGAGGACTGGGGAATGATAGCAGTGAGCCCAGACACCCTGTCACCCAGAGAGACGAAGGTGGTAGTTGAGAACAGTGAGCAAGGCACATCTGTGTTTGAATTCTGCTCAGACTTATTAGCTGTGTGGCCTTGAGTGGCTTATTAACCTTGCTGGACATTTGTTTCCTCATCTGTAAAACAGAGATAATAATAGTGTCTCCCTCGCAGGGATGTTAGGGGAATTAAACAAGAAAGTGTATGGGAAGTGCTTAGCACAGCGCCAGGCATTATTACCGTGACAGAGCAGTGACGACCTTGCCAAAGGCATTCCAGAGATTCAAGGACATGAAAAGGAGCAGAGACCAGTGGATTGGGCAGCAAAGATGATTCAGTCGCCTCCTCTTCACCTTGTTGATGAGGGAGGGATTCCCACCTGGGCTTACGGGATGACTGAACGCGTGGCACTGACAGTGGGCATATGAGCTCCACAGCAGTTTATTGGTCACATGTACTCACAGCCTGGAAGGGGAGGATACCACACACCACACAGGCCCTCATGGGGGTTGCCCTTGGGAGCAGAGCAAACAACCAGGCGGTGCTGTCGGAGACCCTTTGTATTAGTAACGTCAAGAGGGTGAGGCACCCCTGGCTCCTGCCAGAGGACGTGACTGGCTTATTTGAATAATTTGGGGGGCTGGCTGGGAACCAAAACCCACTTCCCAAGGAGAAGCAGGAATTGCACCTGGTCCCTGTAGTAAGGAGAATTGTTTGGCTAGGGGACCTTACCCACTTCTCCACAGGAGCAGAGCGGGGAGAGGTACTCAAGGTCAGGCCATTTGAGGCCCTCCCGATTTTACCAGATGTCAAGACAGCATATAATATTGAGCTTTAATTTTAGACTTTACACCACAAAAGAGAATACTAGCCTTGAAATGCTATTTAATACCACTTTCAGGGGATCTGAGTAGGAGGCTTTGGGAAGACAGATGCCATAGCGGCTAGAAAGGAAATGTCACAGTAGGTCACGAGCCAGTATCTCGTCACTGAATTCAGTTCAGCCAACATTTATTGATTGGCTGTATCATCTGGGTCCTTCCAAGGCTTCACTAGGCCCAGTTGCCACTTCACTCTAGATCAGGAGCAGTTTGACCTGGGACAAGGGCCTGCTTGCTGGGTCTAGTTACTTGGGTAGCAGCCAGGGAAGCTGGGCTGGCCCTGGAAGAACAGGTCGCTGGACTGCATTCCACAGGAGTTTGGGTTGGTACCAGGAGGCCACAGAGCTATTTGCCTAATGCCTGGTTTTAGAACTCTCTATATTATGTAGATTTATTCCCACAGCTACTCTAGAGTTTTGTTTTTCTTTCCGGAGCCAAGGTCAGGTACAAAAAGGAGAGATTTGAGGATGACTTGTGACTTTTTACAAGTTGCTTAAAACATATTTGATAATAATTAGATGTGAAAAAATATGATTTGAGAATAGACAAAGTCATATAGTACTTCGCTATTCAGAGACGGTTCCTTGAACCAACAGCATCTGTGTTACCTGGAGCTTATTAAAAATGCAGAATCTCGGGCCCCACCCAGAACTTCTGAATCATAATCTTTTCACTGACAAGATCTCCAGGTGATTCTTATGCACATTAAAGTTTGAAAGGCCAGGCATGGTGGTGGCTCACACCTGTAATCCCAGCACTTTGGGAGGCTGAGGCAGGAGGATTGCTTGAGCCCAGTTCAAGACCAGCCTGAGCAATATAGTGAGACCCCTGTGTCTACAGGAAAAAAAAAAAAATTAAAGTTTGAGAAGCTGTTCTAGTAGATAAAAGGGCATGAGCTTCTTAGGGTCAGACAGACCAGATGAAAATTTCATTTCGTCTACTGATTTGCTATGTGTCCTTGAGCCTGTTACTTAACCTCTCCACTATCAGGGGATTTATTTGGAAATTGGGTTTAACTATCTTGCTGGGTTGTTATTATTAAAGGAGGCAATATGTAAAAAGTACAAGGAAACGTAACAAAGTACTTAAATATCAGAAGCTATTAGTGGATATTCGGTAAGTAATATCCTACTATAATTTGGTAGGATATGAAAAAAGAGATCAGGATATCACAAGGGCTAACTTTGTCATGAGGTATGGATTGGTAATTGAGAAAAATGTGGTCTCCTGAGCAGATGGGGCAGTGGGTGTGGTTGGCTCACTGACCAGTTCCCTCAGGGTGAGACTGTAGGTGCTCACGTTAAGTAACCGAAAGTTGACAGCTATACTTCTTAATGGCCGAGCTCTTGGAAGGGAGAATTAGCTGCAAAAGTAGTAGCTAAGTCTGACCATCCAATGAGGCCTTTGTGTTATAGAGGAAAAAACCTTGTCTTAGGAGTGGAGACTTGGGCTCAGTACAGATTCTGCCCTTTATTAACTCTGTGGCCCTTAACAAGGCAGTTAATATCTCTGAGCCTTAGTCTTCATCTGTAAAACAAGGATAAGTGGGATTATGAGTGGTAAATCCCAATACATAAGCAAAGTATTATTTTCTCACCATCATCCTTTCTTGGTTCCTATGACAGAGTCCACTAGACAGCCTCTCGAATCCCCAGAGGTAAATTTTATGCCTGATTCAGCCCCTTAAGAATCTTCTCTGCTGGAGTTCTTCGGAGCTGTTTTGCTACCTGGATTTCCTAGTGACCAGGATGTACTTGAGGAAAGCAGACAGGCCATTCGGCTATTGCTCCAGATCTCAGGGATTGGAACTGATACAGATGAGCATTTGGGGAGGAATAATGATAGTGATGATAACATTAGAAACAATGATGACAATACATATGAAATCTGTCATATGGAACGTCAAATACAATAATCTGCCTCAGGCCTTCAGTATAAAAGGAGACCAAATGACAGCTGCTTTTGAACTTGAGAAATCTGGGCCCACTAAAAGCTACAGTCACCCCTTTCTAACCTCACCAATCCTCCTTGCATTCTCAGAAATAATTGCTAGGGTTTCTCTTTTAACTTAACTGATTCCTTAGATACCTTACATTTTAAATCATCTTTTTGTGTATAGCAAATCCCCCATTTCTTGTCTCTGATTGTGCGATCTTTGCTCTAATCGTATTGAGAGTGCCTGTTATTTCACCTGACTCGAGTTGTTCGTGAGACACTGTGTAGCCATGGGGTTAAAGCAGAGTGGGATCAGAGAGCATCTCAGCCTCTCAGGACCTCAGTTTCCTCCCTTAAAAGGGAAGGAGATTGGACTAAGGTCATTTGGTCATGTGACAAGAGTACGTGATAGACAAAGTAACGAACTCCTCTTCAGTGAAAGCAATGAATAGGTCTCTTCAAGGTCCCTTCCGGCTCTATGGTTCTAGCAGAGCCCAGGCATCAAGATAGAAGTCAAGATTTTATTCAGGAGCTAGGGATTATCAATAGCAACAATAAAACAATACTTGAAGCAGGTAAGGTTGCATCGAGCCAGGTCAAAAGAAAGATGTCTCAGATCATGGGGTACGTGTGTCCAAAAGAGAGTGCAGAATTGTTAGGGGAACCAGAATCAAGGACCTTCGTCAAGAATTAGAATGGCTTTTCTCTCTTTGATATTGAAATACAGAAATTCTCAGACAGAGTGTCCAGCTTTTGCTCCCTGAACCTCCAGTTGTTTATTGCTAAACAATGTGAGTGTAGGAAGCCTGTTACTCATTGCTGGTGCTAATCTCCTTCCCTTGTTAGTCCATCCCACCTGTCACTGGTGGTGCTTTGCTTTGATTGTGCTGTTCCTACTTCAGAAGCTCCTTTATCAAACAGCAGGTGTAAGTTCCTCTGCTCATTATCTGGCCTCATGCTCCACACTTCCTCTTACATGGGTGTTTTTGGAGACGCACTGTAGCCAGCCCATGTTAATCATGATAGTGGTGACAACTACTTATTGGTGCCTTTCCAAAGTTAGCTGCAGTGCCAGTTGCCTGTGCACATATATTATTTCCAGCATGCATGCCAAGTGTGCCTCTTCAGGGCCCAGGTTGGTGTTTCTCCCTCTGTTGTTCTTCACCTTTTTAGCCTTGTCTGTTGAAATTAAACCTAACTTGCATTACCAGCACCAGCCCTTTCCCTTCCTTACTACTCACTGGGATCAGTCCTTTTTTTTTTTTTTTTTCCTCTTCTCTCCTCCACTTCCTTTCCCTCTTCTTGTCTCTTGTGGATTGAGTCCTTTTAAGAGTGCTGTTTTTGATCATTCCAGTGTTAGATCAGCTTTATTACTTGTGGACAAGAATCTTGTTTTATATTTCACTTGTCTCCCACACAGCACCTAGCAATGTGCTGAATAAATGGTGGGCAGTTGTCCCATAAATGGTTGTTGGTCGACATGTGTGTATTGCTGGCTGAAGACTTATGGGAAAATAAGTACAGTAAATCCGGGAATAGCAGGTCCAGTTCTCTGAGGCACAGAAAACAGCCCCTTCCCCTCTAGGAGTGGCGGCAAAGGCCTTTGCATGAGGGCCTTGCTGGGGAACTTGCCAGCAATTGTGGATTTCAGAACATCTACTTTAATTAAGCAATGAATATTGAAACTGCAAATCTTTAGTATTATTTTCTTCCCTGGTCATTAAAGGGATTCCGTATTTCTTACAAACTATAACTTGGTTCTCACTTTTCCTTTTTCTGGTTTTTCTCCTGTGGGTGACTATTGTTTCTTTGTAACTTGAAGAATCCTCAGACTTTCAAATCCTTTTTGGAAGTAGACAGAGTAAAAATTTAAATAAATAAATATTCTTTGTGCTCCTTTTAGAAAGCTGGCCTAGTTTCTACTTTGTGTTGAATTCCCATTTGTGTTTTGAGTCATTATGCAGTACTTGGTTCAGCCAATTAAGTTTCTTCTAAGTATCTTTATTCTATATCAGTATAGTCTTTTCTTGAGGCTTTAATATTGTTCCTTTGAGGAACATCCATCTTTCTGGTGTTCTTCTGTTGCTTAAACCTTCTTCCCATGGGACCTTTCACAATTTTCTGAGCCTAGCAATTTCAGTAAGTGCTTAATAACATAATTTAGGTTCCCTCTATACATGAGTCTACAGGACTCAGAGATTCCAACATGCAGTGCTCCACTATCGTTTCTTACCTATGAAAAGCACAGTTTCATCGCGTTATATCTAGTGCTACATTCTGTCTCCTCCGTTTAACTTCCTTGCGAAGTGAATTAGGCAGAAACCCAGTAAAATGTATGTTAGAGGCTTTTACATTTCAGTTGTGAGATGTATAGCAAAGTATAGTTTAGCCTCTGTAGTGTATTTCAGTAGTCCCCAAATCACTAGTGTCTCCCCCATGATTATATATATTTATTTAATAACAGAATTCTGTACCTGAAAGTAGTCTATGAAGATTATATAGTTAATTGTTGATTTACAGATAGATATTTAAGCTATCAAGTCAGATGGCTAATTTCAAAACTGTTTAATGGGATGATTTCACAGCTTCTCTTGGTAAACAATAACAAGAGCTAACGCAAGTAGTGCTTACTACATGCCATGCACTGTTGTAAGTGTAAATATACCCACACACTAATAAGCAACATATAGCTGACTTTTAAGAAATCCAATCAGAGGATCTCTGTCTTTTAACAAGAAAGATTAATGTTTCTTGAATGTATGATGAATACATTTGAACTTATTTCTCCATCTTAATTTGTTTTCTATTTATCAAACTTTTTTTGCCTTCCTTTTTTTCTTTTTCTGCTTAATACTGAATTAATCACATTTTCTTTATTCTCTTTTATACCTCTTATTTGTAAATATTTATTTAGCTTCTATTCCCTTATATCCTCACATGTTAACAAACACACTTAACAAAGGCTAAAGTTAATTGGTATTTTTGTTGTCCTATTGACTGTTAGAACGTCCTAACTCTAGTCTCCTCTCATTTCCATGTTGTTGATTTTTTTGTTTCAGAGACACAGTGGATTACAGTGTTTAAGAGTACAAACCTCAGCACCAGACTGCCTAATTTTTGAACCCCACCCTGTCATACATTAGCTGTGTGACCTTGGGTAAGTTGTATTACCTTTATGTGCCACAGTTTTCTTATCCATAAAATGGAGGTGATGAGTACCCACTTCATAGCATTGTTGAAAAGATTAAATGAGTTAATATATGCAAAACATTTAGAACGATGCCTGGCACATAGTAAGCATTCAATATGTGGTCACTACGGTGATTGTCATTATTCTACCTTGTTTTTAGCCTTCCCTTCCCCTATCTGTTTTGAAATAGTTGGTGCATTTTAGATATACCAACATAATTAGTAATTTTTTATTGAGAAATAATTAATGTACATTACAATAATCTTAAGTGTTGATTTGAAGAGTTTTGACAAATATGTACTTGTAACCACCTCCCCAAATAAGATGTAGAACATTTCTATTCTCCCAGAAAGTTCCCTTCCCACACCACCCCCAACACCTCTACACAACCGCTACCTGATATTTATTGCAGATTAGTTTTGCCTTTACTTCTGTTTCCTATAAATTGGATCATATAGTATATATTCTTTTGTGTCTGGCTTCTTTGACAAAACATAGTATTTTTAAGATTCATCTGTGTTGTTGCATGTGCAGTAATTAGGAGAAATTGCGAAATAGTCCCTTAAGTAGTTTTACCGTTTTGCACTTCCAACAACAATGTATGAGAGTTCTAGTTGCTCAACATTCTCACCACCTGATTTTTATTAGTCTTCCTGTTCTTAATGGTTTTATAGATGTGATGTTTAGCAATTTCTTTACTTACTGCGTGTTATTTTTTTTCTTACATACTCTCCCTTCTTTCTGGTTCTATTTCCTTCTTACAGTAATTCTTTCAGTGACAGTCTGTGAGTCTCTTAGTTTGAAATTCAGTCTCAATTGTAGTTTATCATTATAAAGATACTTAATTGATTGGTATTTCCCTTAATGTTTGAAAACTGTTACTCCATATTCTTCTGACATGTGTTGTTATTAATGAGAAGTTTGTATCAGTCTAATAATTGTTATGTTCTTGTAAGTAATATGTTTTTCTTTGATTTACTTAAATTTTGCTTTCTGTGTTGATATTTTGAGACTCAAGAGACTCATGTCTGTCTTTAATTCTAGAAAATTTTTAGAAATTATGTTTTCAGATTGCTTCTCCCACACATTGACCATTGTCTCCATCTGGAATGCTGAGTAGATGTATGTTCAACCTTCTCATTCTGTCTTACATGTCCCTTAACCTCTCTTTCATATTTTCTCTCTTTTTAACTCTCTGCTACCTTCTGAGCAATTTTCTCAGACTTCTCGTCCTAATCACTGATTTTCTCTTTAGCTATGTCTAATCTATTTAATTTATCAATGGATGAATTTCAGTGACTTAATTTTTTAGTCCTAGAAGTTCTTTTGGTCCTTTATCACTTCTTCCTATTCTTTTTTTCATACTGTCTTGCTGGTTCATTATGGCATTCTTTCATTTTGCTTGTTTATTAAAATGAAGCACAATTAATTTCTAGCATTTTTACAGTATTCTATAATTTTTATAGTTTTCAGTTCTTCAGGATGCTATTTCTTCTGTGTCTAATGACTTTCCATCATGGTGAAGTTACATGACTCCTTTCCTCATGTGACTTTTTATTTTTATTTTTTGCCTTTTGGTGGGGGACAGGGTAGGGACGCTCTTCTTCTGTGACACTCCAGCATTTATCTATCGGGTAGAGCCCTTCTTGTTTTGTGTTTCTTCCTCACCTCCAACTCCTGTTCCTATTCCCCTGTCCCCCCTATAGGCATCCACTCTAATGTATTTGATAAAATGTCTTTGACTGCATATGTAGCCTTATCCAATATATAGTATTATTTTGATTGTGTGTTTGTAACTATAAATGGTATTATACTCTAGAGTTCATCCTGTTTATTTTTTCACTTAGTACTGAATGTTAATGATCTGTTGATGTTTCTGAATAGCTAGTTGTTTCTCCTGTCTAATAATGCACTATATTCCATAGTGTACATCTGTCTGTACATTTACTTACACAGTCTTTTAGTGATGGGCATCTAAATTACCTCTCATCTCCCTAGCACCACAAACAATGATGACCCAGTGATCTTTCTGGCCATATTTCCTTATGCACCTACATGAGAATTTTTCTAGGATACGTATACAGGAGGATGACCTCTGGGTCATGAGGCATATATGCACAACTTATCTCACTAAATATTATCAAATTGCTTTTGTAGAACAGCTGTATCAATTTATCGACCCACCAGTGATGCCCTGGATTCAAATCTAGGTTCTACCATATGTTATTGTGAGACCTTGGAGAAATTACTCAACCTTTCTGGGCCTTGGTCTCCCCATTAGTAAAAGGGGATAATAACAGTATCTGCCTCATCATGTTGTGTTAAGAGGATAAAATCAGTTAGTATCTGTAAAGCATATAAAGCATTTCCTGACTATAATAGACATCAAATAAATGTTAGCCACTATTATTATCATAACATCTACTATTACTACTTGTTAGCCAATTTGCCTGTTTTTTTTCCCCTTGGATTTCAGTTTTTTTCCTAAGATTTATAGGAAAAGAATATATAATTTCTTGGATTTCAGTTTTTTTCCTAAGATTTATAGGAAAAGAACGTATAATTTCTTATATATTCTCAATATTAATTCCTTGTTGCCTTTAAACTTTGCAAATATTATCTTCCATTTCTGTCCTTTGTCTGTTAATCTGTCTATAGTGTTCTTTGACAAAAACTTTTAATGCCTATGTAGTCAAATTTATTCTCTTTTTTCAACTTTTGGGGCATTGTTGAAGAAGTCTTTGCCTACCCTTGCTTCAAAGGTCCCCTCTGACATTTTCTGCTGTTAGCTTTTATAGATTTACTTTTTAGGTCTTCCACATACAGTTTGTAATAATGAGCCTCTTTTCTATGTTTTTCGTTTTTTCCTGTGTGAATCCCTGTGTTTTGGGTTATGGAAGTAATTTTGTTTTTTCTGCTACATGCCAGAAAACAGTTTTTATGTTAATTTCTCAGCTCAAGTTCCTATATGATACAGTTTAAATTTGGATCCCACACCTCTGTATGGCATAGCCTACATTTTAGATTTCTTATGGGTGCCTTTTCTCTTATTCAAGGCCTAGATAATTAGCAACATTTATCACCATTTTCCTGAGCCAGAGAACAGAGATTTTTTAGACTGCGTGTCAAGGAGGGATAGGTGTTCGAGGCTCTGGGCTTTATGCAAGGGTCTCAGTTCTAGCTCCCCCACCTTCTTTCTACCTGCCTGAAGCTACATTTGCAGTCTTTCTGTGAGCATTAATGCTTCCTCCTCCAAGCCCAGGGATTGTACAGGAGTTTGAAACCCCTATGGGCCACCATGGTCTCACCTCCCACTGACTGTTCTAGCTTTGATTTTGATGTCTCTTTCATTTCAGGTACCTGGGGATTTCCTCTTTTTTTCTTTTTTTCCCCCTCCCCTAAAGCTTGACTATGTATTTAAAAGCATTTTTATTATGTTTTATCCTCATTTCTGTGTGTTTGTAGTGGGAGAAAAGACCCATTTACATCAGCTCAGTACTTTGCCACAAGTCTATTCTTTACTTCCTATTAATCTCAGCAATTTTTTTTTTTTCAGAGACAGAGTCTTGCTCTGTTACCTTGGCTAGGGCGCAATGGCATCAATCGTAGCTCACTGCTACCTCCTCAAACACCTGAGCTCGCGATCCTCTTGCCTCAGCCTCCCAAGTAGCTGGGACTAGGCGCGTGCCACTACACCCGGCTAATTTTTCTATTTTTTGTAGAGATGGGGTCTGACTCTTGCTCAGGCTGGTCTCAGACTCCTAAACTCAAGCGATGCTCCTGCCTTGGCCGCCCAGAGTGCTAGGATTACAGGCATGAGCCACCACGCCCGGCCTAATCTCAGTAAATTTTCAACTTTCTACGTTGCCAATTTAAATTCATTATGTAGCCCTTGACCACCAGTGATTGTTTTTGGCCTTAACAATCCCCATTCTCCTTTCATTGTTGGAGCTTATAACTATCTTTTTAGTATCTATATATTGGTACTAATTCGGTTTGATTTTTTTTTTAACCTTGACCAGTTGCTCATTCTTCTAAAGTAATTCTATTATTTTCTCTTCTAAAATTTTAGTTGTTAACAAAAACATTCAATAGCTCTGACCACAAAGTCCTATAGTTAATGCTTAAAATATCTTCCTCTCCATCTTGGTGGATCTTATTTTTTAGTCTGATATGGATACCCTCCCCAGAAAAATGGCCATAAAACAAACTTTTAAGTTTTATTTTGTCTTGAAAATATAATCCCAGTCACTTGTTTCTTATAAAAGAATGTTTAAAAAGATCTAATGTATGTCCAGGTAACTCTTTTGACTTACTGTAATCCATAACGCTTATGTTCTGCCTTATGGAAAAAATCACATTATGTTGATATAATTTGCTCTTCAAAAAAACCTCATCAGTGCCTGTTTATGCTTTCTGTCATTTAAAAATTGAATTCTTGTTCTGATTTTTCCTCAAATATTAAAATGTTAATTTAAAAATTTTCAGTTATCCCTTTTTTTCTAAAGATAGCTTCTACTTTTACTTGTTTCAAATCTTACGGAATTTTTTTCCTCTTTCCATAAATAAAAGCATATATGCCTTTTCGTAATACAGATATTAAAGTAGAACTCAAACAGTATGGCTAGGTGGTCTCAAAGATCCTCTTTGAGCAAGCTGAAAAAAATTATATGAATACGTGAATGATCAGCAACGTTAGGTGCCATGGTATAGATGGAATTTGGGGTAGTTATAACTGAAAAATCCATATGCATTTTAGAAATTTTTTATTTTAATTAATAAACTTTAAGAGCAGTTTTAGGTACAGCCAAAATTGAGCACAAAGTACAGAGGGTTCCCATGTCTCTCCCCACCCACACCCCTGCGCCCGTTTCCCACACATGTACAACCTTCCCCACCATCCATGTCTGGTACTATAGTGATACATTTCTTACCATCAGTGAACCTATATTGACACGTCAGTATTACCCAAAGTCCATAGTGTACATTAGGGTTCATTCTTGGTGTTGTGTATTCTTTGGGTTTTGACAAATGTATAATGACACGTATCCACCATCATAGATTCATGCAGAATAATCTCACTGCCCTGAAAATCCTCTGTAAGTTGCTTGTTTATGCCTTCCTCTCCCCTAATGCCTGTCAATCACTGGTCTTTTACTATCTGCATACTTTTACCTTTTCCAAAATGTCATATTGTTGGAATCATACAGTATGTAGCTCTTTTAGACTGGCTTCTTTCACTTAGTAGTGTGCATTTAAATTCCCTCCATGTCTTTTCATGGTTTGATAGCTCATTGTCTTTTTAGCACTGAATAATATCCCATTGTCTGGATGTACTGCGGTTTATCCATTATACCTACTTCTTGGTTGCTTCCAAGTTATAGCAATTGTGAATAAAGCTGCTATAAACATCATATGCAGGTTTTTGTATGTACATAAGTTCAACTCCTTTGGGTGAATACCAAGGAGTGTGATTGCTGGATCATGCATCAAGAATATGTTTTAGTTTTGTAAGAAACTTCCAGACTGTCTTCAAAAGCAGCTATACTATTTTACATTCCCACCAGCAAGGAATGAGGGTTCCTATTTCTCCACATCCTCGCCAGCATTTTGTATTGCCAGTGTTTTGTTGGATTTTGGTTATTCTAATGGGTGTGCAATGGTATCTCCTTTTTGTTTTAATTTGCAAGTCACTAAAAACATACAATATTGAACATCTTTTCATATGCTTATTTGCCATCTGTATATCTTCTTTGGTGAGCTGCTTAGTCAGGTCTTTTGCCCATTTTTTAATTGGGTTGTTCATTTTGTTATTGTTCAGTTTCTCACAAATATTTTCTCCTAGTCTGCGGTTTATCTTTTCATTCTCTTGACTTGCAGAGCAAAAGTTTTTAATTTTGATGAAATTCAGCTTATCAATTATTTCTTTCATCATTGTGCCTTTGGTGTTATGTCTAAAAAATCATTGCCATACCCAAAGTCAAGGTAACATAGGCTTTCTCCTGTGTCGTCTTCTAGGGGTTTATAGTTTTGCATTTTACATTTAGATTCCTGATGCACTTTGAGGGTTTTTTTTTTTTTTTTTGTGGCAGATATGAGGTCTGTGTCTAGATTGATTTTTTTATATGTGAATGTCCAGTTGTTCTAACACCATTTGTTGAAAAGACTATCTGCTGCATTATATTATCTTTGCTCCTTTGTCAAAGATAAGTTGACTATATTTATGTGGGTCTATTTCTGGACTCTATTCTGTTCCACTGATCTACTTGTCTGTTCTTTCACCAATATCACACTGTCTTGACTATTGTAGCTTTATAGAAGTCTTGAAGTTGAGTAGTATCAGTCCTCCAGCGCTGGTCTTTTCCTTCAGTATTGAGCTGGCTATTCTGGGTCATTGGGAAGATCTGACACTCTGACTGTACTGAGTTTTTCTATTCAAGAACATGGACTATCTCTCCATTTATTTCATTCTTTGATATCTTTCATCAGAGGTTTGCAGTTTTCTTCATATAGATCTTGTACATATTTTTGTTAGATTTATACCTAAGTATTTCATTTTGGAGGGCACTAATGGAAATGGTAATTTGTTTTTAATTTCAAATTCTACTTGTTAATTGCTAGTATTAATAGATAAGAAAGCAAGTGACTTTGGTGTATTAATCTTGTATCCTCTAAACTTGCTATAATCTCCTATTAGTTCCAGGAGTTTTTTTGTCAATTCTTTTGAATTTTCTGCATAGACAATCATGCCATCTGCAAACAAAGATAGTTTTATATCTTCCTTCCCAGTCTCTATACCTTTTATTTCCAGGTCTTCCAGTGCAATGTTGAAAAGCAATGGTGAGAGGGGACATCCCTGCATTGTTTATAATCTCAGCAGGAAAGCTTCTAGTTTCTCACCATTAAGAATGTTATTAGTTGTAGGTTTTTTGTAGATGTTCTTTATGAAGTTGAGGAAGTTCTTTATTTCTAGTTTGCTTAAAGTTTTGTTTTATTATGAATGGGCATTGGATTTCTGCCAAATGTTTTTTCTGCACCTGTTGATATGATCATGTGATTTTTCTTCTTAAGCTTGTTGATGTGATGATTCCATTGATTTTTGAATGTTAAGGCAGCCTTGCATACCTGTGATAAATCTCATTTGGTCATAATTTTTTTAGACATTGTTGGATTCAATTTGCTAATTTATTTATTTATTTTTTTCGGAGATAGAGTCTCACTCTGTTGCCTGGGCTAGAGTACAGTGGAGTCATCATAGTTCACTGCAACCTAAAGCTTGCAATCTTCTTGCCTCAGCCTCCTGAGTAGCTGGGACTACATATGTGGGTCACCACACCTGGCTGATTTTTTTATTTTTTGTAGAGATGGGGTCTCTCTATTACCCAGGCTGGTCTCGAACTCCTGGCCTCAAGCATTTGTTCTGTCTCAGCTTCCCAAAGTGCTAGGATTACAGGTGTGAACCACCATGCCTGCCCTGATTTGCTAATATTTTGTTGAGGATTTTTGCATCTATGTTTATGAGAAATATTGGTCTGTAGTTTTTTTTTTTTTTTCTTGTGATGTCTTTGTTTGGTTTTGGTATTAGGTTAATGTTTGCCTCCAAGAGTATATTAGTATTCTGTCTACTTCTATCTTCTGAAGAGTTTATAGAAGGCTGTTATTGATTCAATTTCTTTAATAGATACAGGACTATTCAGATAGTCTGTTTCTTCTTGTGTGAGTTTTGGCAGATTGTGTCATTCAAGGAATTGGATCATGTCAGCTAGGTTTTCCTAATTGCAGGCGTAGAGTTGTTCTTAAATTCCTTTTATATTTTTAATGGCCATGGGGTATGTAGTGATACATCATCTTTTATTTCTGATATTAATAAATTGTTTTGTTTCTTTTTTTTTCTTTGTTAGCATGGTCATCTTTGATTTTCTAAAGTGTAAACAAAATATGCCTAATCCTAGTGTTTTCTACTTTTGTCCTGAGCTTGGTGTTCTCTGAGCTCCCTGAATTAGTGATTTGGCATGTGACATTAATTTGGAGGAAATTCTCAGTCATTATTGCTTCAAATATTGCTTTTGTTTCTTTCTCTCATCTCTTTCTGGTATTCTCATTTTACGTTAGTTATTCCTTTTATAGTGTTACCCCGGTTGTTAGATATTCTGTTCCAGTTTTTTTTCAGTCTTTTTTTCCTTTTGCTTGTTAGTTTTGGAAGTTTCTCTTGTTACATCTTCAAGCTCAGAGATTCTTTTCTCAGTCGTTTCCAGTCTACTAATGAGCCCGTCAAAGGCAGTCTTCATTTCTGTTATGGTGTATTTTTTTTTTTATCTCTAGCATTCCTTTTTGATTCTTTCTTAGAATTTCCATCTCTCTGCTTACATTATCTATTTGTTCTTACATGTTTTCTACTTTTTCCATTAAAGCCCCTAGCATACTAATCATAGTTTTTTTAAATTCCTGGTCTGATAATTCCAACATTCTTGTTATATCTGAGTTTCATGCTTGTCTCCTCAAACTGTTTTTTGTTTGTGTTTTTTGGTTTTTTTGTTTGTTTGTTTTGCTTTTTAGTATGTCTCGTATTAATAGTTTTTTATTAAAAGGTGGACATAGTGTACTGATGTAAATAGGTCTTTAGTGATGTGGTGGTACGGTTTGGGGGGAGAAGTGTTCTGTAATCCTATGATTAGGTCTCAGTCTTTTGGTGAGCCTCTGCCCCTGGACTGTGAACTTCACAAGTGTTTCCACGTGATTTTATAGGATAGCTGGAGGGAGCTGCAGTTGGGTATTTCTTTTTCCCCACATAGGTTAGGCTCTGGTTAGACTCTGGTAAAATAGGTTCTCCTGAGAGCAGGCCTTGTTAAGAACAGAGTGCTTCCGTGTATTTTAAAACGGTTCCTTTTCCCCCTCCTCCTGCAGGAAGCAGTAGGGGATTTTTCCTGACATTCATTCTGAGGAGTTGGTAGAGCTCTAGGAGATAAAATTTATAGAAGTGTGGAGTCCGCATGTGACCAGATCTCCCTGGAAATTTAACTCTCAGAGTTGTGCACACTGAGCCTCCAGCGATACATCAGTTACAGTTCAGGTTTTCTTAACCTGGAACTTGTTCCTACAGAGGCTTTTGCTCATGGGTTTCTGTTTGTTGAGTTGTGATCCTCTGTGTCTGCCTGTCTGTCTCTAATTTTAGGGACAATGGTTTGCCCTGATGAATCTAAGATGAGTTGTTGATTTTTCAGTGTGTTCAGCTTTTTAATTGTCATTAGGACAGAGTGATGCCTTTTAAGTTCCTTAAGACTGGAAACTTCGAGTGAGCTAATCTCGGATCCTAAAGGAAATATTTTTATTTCTGTTTTTATGTGTCAGTTTCAAATGTCAGAAAATGTAGAAAGGGAATCATCCATAATCCTCTAACAAAGGCAATTACTGGTTTTTTGACATGTGTCTTTTTACCTCTAGTGTATTTTTTTCTTATAAAGTGAGATTATACAATTTCCTCAAAGAACCTTAAAGATAAGATCCTCAAACCCAAAATTGAACTAGATGTCTTCTCCCCTAAACTGTCTTTTCTTGTATTGTCTGGACCATCTCATCACCTTCCCACTCACCAAACCATGAACCTGGGAGTTGTTTCTCTCCTTTCTTTACCTCCATTCAGTCCCTAAATCATGGCAGCTTTACCTTCTGAATGTGTTTTTGGCTTTCTCCTGCTCGAAGCCCTCATTGATTTTCCCCTGATCTCCTACGATAATAGAGCCTTTCTCTAGCATTATCCCCCTCAAATTCTGTGCGGGTTTCACTGAGGTGATATATTTTCCATGCATATCTGACATCGTGACTTGCTGCTGAAAGGCCTTCAAACCCTTCTATGGCTCCTCAATGCCTTTCGGATAAAATCCAAGCTCTTAAACATGGCCTTTATATCACTGCATGGCCAAACCCCCCGCCTGCCTCTCCAGACTCATCTCTTGACACTCCCTATCCCCCGCTTTGTGTTCCAGTAATAATCTCAGCTCCTAATCCTCCTCCCGCCACTACACGGTGTTTTCTTATCTGTGTGCCTCATGCAGCCTTCCCTGCCAGAATTGCCTTTTCCTCCCACTCTTTTTACCTCATCAGTGCCTTCATGTCTTAAAGGCACTAGCCAGCTGTCACGTCTTCCTTGAAGCTTTACTCTACTCCTGGACTCCCCTGTCCCCCAGACTGGGTTTCTGTGTGCAAATCTCTATTATACATTTCCTTTAATTGTTTATTCATTCCACCAACTAATCAACAATATTTGCGTTAGCAGAATTTTAAGCACTGGAACACAGTAGATGATAAAATAAAGTTCCTAACGTAATGGAGCTTACATTCTAGTGAAGCAGATAGATAATAAATAAAAATACAGTATGTCGGTAGGTGATAAGTGCTATGATGATAAACAAAGCAGAGGGGGGTGGGCTGTTCTCAGGTTGTAGGGGAGGTTGTGTAAAGAACATGGTCAGGGAAGGCCTTACTAATGATACGGCCTTTGAGCGGAGACCTGGGGGAAGTGAGCCAGCCATGCGGAGAGGGGAGGCAGTCCTGAGGCAGAGCATGCTGTGTATGCTCCAAAGTCAGCAAGGAGGGCAGTGTGCTTAGAGCAGAATGGGTGAGGGGGAAAGTGTAGAAGATGAGGTTAGAGAGCTGAGGACAGCCAGGTTAGGAAGGGCTTTGTAGGCCATTATAAGAACTTTGACTTTTATTCTAAAGCTGGGAGCCATTTGAAGCTTTTTGTGCAAAGAAGTGACAAGATCTGGCTGTGTGCTAAATAGATCACTCTGACCGCTGGGCTGAAGACAGGGTGAGGTAGAGGTAGCACTGGGGAAGGGCGGAGGCGTGGAGACCAGTTAGGAGGTTGTTGAAATAAACAGTCCAGCTAAAAGGCGATGATGGCTCAGACGGACCAGAATAGAGCCAGTGAAGGTAATGCCAAGTGATTGGATTTTGGATATATTTTGAAAGTAGAACCAACAGGATTTCTAAAGGATTGGATATAGGATATGAGAAAAAAACAAGTCAAGGATGACTTGGTTTTTGTTCTGAACAACTAGGACAGAACTGTGAAGTCAGGAAGGTGGCAGGAGAGTTTGGGTGTGTTAAGTCTCAGAAACCTGTTAGGTTTCCGATTGGAGATGTTGAGTTATGTAGGCGGGGGTGTACATCTGGAGTTCAGAGGAGAGGTCTGAGCCAGAGCTATAAATCTGAAAGCCGTCAGCATTTAGATGATATTTCAAAGTTATGGAACCAGATAAGAGAGAGGAGGTGGGATGACTGAGTCCTGGAGCATTCCAGACTTTAGAGGCCACAGTGAGGAAGAAGAGTCAACAAGGACACTGAGAAGGACGGCTGATGAGTCGGCAGGAGAAACAAGTGAAAAATGCACGTTAAGGAGGGAACGATGACCTCCAAGCAAGGCTGCGGATAGACTGAATAAGCTGAGGACATTGTATTACAAGTCTGTCTACATGTTTGTCTTCCCCAGGTGGCTATAGAGCTTCATGGGGGCAGGAAAGCCCTACAGTTGTGTGGTTACAGCTTTGGAGTCAGTGAGATGTGGCATGCCATTTAATGGCTGTTCTTCTTTACGCTGGTTCTCTTGGTCCCTCTAAGCTTCAGTCTCATCTGTAAAATGGGGAAGAAATAACATGTTTCCCACGGAGTCATTGTGACGATCCAATGAGATCATCCGTACAAAGCACTAAGCATAGTCCCTTTCATATAGTTAAACACATGAGGATTATAGTGACCATTATTATTATAATTTAGTATTCCTGGCACACTGCCCCGCCCTGTTGAGCAACGTTTGTTGGCTGAATGAGTGAATTGCCTTGTTTGTTCAGCATTTCGTTCAAGGCATTTCCCTGTGTGATCTTTTAACATGGTATTTTGTGGGTTTTTCTAGGGCTGATCCTCACAAAGTAGACTCTGGAAGAAGAGAATAAGAGAAGTTCTCGGGGCAAAATTGACGCGATGGAGCTCCCCAACTATAGCCGGCAGCTGCTGCAGCAGCTCTACACTCTGTGCAAGGAGCAGCAGTTCTGTGACTGCACCATTTCCATTGGCACCATTTACTTTAGGGCTCACAAACTAGTCCTGGCTGCCGCCAGCCTCCTGTTCAAAACCCTGCTGGACAACACAGACACCATCTCCATCGATGCCTCAGTGGTGAGCCCTGAGGAGTTTGCCCTCTTGTTGGAAATGATGTACACTGGCAGACTCCCCGTGGGCAAGCACAACTTCTCCAAAATCATCTCTTTAGCTGACAGCCTACAGATGTTTGATGTGGCTGTTAGTTGTAAAAATCTTTTGACCAGCCTTGTAAACTGCTCTGTTCAGGGTCAGGTGGTAAGGGATGTCTCTGCACCATCCTCAGAGTCATTCAGGAAGGAATCAGAGAAGCCTCAAGTAGAAATCCTTTCCTCTGAAGGTGCTGGAGAGCCTCATTCTTCCTCAGAGGTTTCTGCCACTCCCGGGGCCCCCGTGAAGGCTGAGACGGAGGAAGCAGTCCATACAGTCACACAGGAGATGAGTGTGGACCCTCCCACTGCCCAGGAGATTCAGGGGAACGCAGACACCCCAGTGGAGACTCCTCAGACAGCTGAAATTTGTTCCCCTGCCCCTGTTGTGCAGACCGTTAGTGAGGCAAAAGAGGCAAGCCCAGAACCAGGTAATATTCATGTAACAGTTGTCATGTAATCTACCTTTCTGTTTTCAGTTTCTATGTTTCATTGATAAATTTACCAAAGACCACCGTGTTAGGTAGAAAACCAAAATCCAGTGCAGTACCCCACTGGGGCATTCTTCTTTTAAAAGAAAGCATCTGTGCTTGTTTCTTTTTTTTTTTTGAGGCAGAGTCTTGCTTTGTTGCCCAGGCTAGAGTGAGTGCCATGGCGTCAGCCTAGCTCACAGCAACCTCAAACTCCTGGGCTCAAGCAATTTTTCTGCCTCAGCCTCCCGAGTAACTGGGACTACAGGCATGTGCCACCATGCCCGGCTAATTTTTTTCTATATATATATTTTTAGTTGTCCAGATCATTTCTTTCTATTTTTTGGTAGAGACGGGGTCTCGCTCTTGCTCAGGCTTGGTCTCGAACTCCTGACCTTGAGCGATCCACGCGCCTCGGCCTCCCAGAGTGCTAGGATTACAGGCGTGAGCCACCGCGCCTGGCCTTGCATCTGTGTTTTTGAATGTTGAAAGTCTAAGATGAACTACAGAGCAGAAAAGCAGTACTGAAATAATGATGTACCATTTCTGGTAATTACCCATTATTTTAACCGGGCTGAGGATGGCACAAAGGAGGAAGCTGCGAGAGTGCCGTTGTCCGTACTCATAACTGATGTGCTAGATACCACGTAGGTGCAGTGCGTGACCCGAGGGTTCTGAGACAGCTTAAATGTTTAAAACATCATTTCGAATAATGAATTGCTGGTTTGTTTTATTTTGTTTTACATTCAGAGTGTGAGAGGAAACACTGCCAGCTGAATTTTCTTCTAGAAAATGAAACTGTCTTCTCAGATGCACTCAAGGTTACCCAGGATGTTTTAAAAAGACTGGAAGTATGTTCAGAAATTAAAGGCCCACAGAAGGAGGTAAGTACCTCTGAGTTTTATTTGTTTGCTAGTTTAGTATTCTCATGATACCTTGTCAACTTCTCATAAGGGGCAGAAATATGAAATTGCAAAATAACCCAGTATTTAAATTTTTTGAAACTTTAACTTTTTTTGGATATTTATTCCCTAAGGGGCAGTCTTGTGAAAGTACTAGGCAAGTACTAGGCAAAATGAATTTATATATATATTTTATTGTTCAATATAGTAATATATGTATTTTAAATTCTTTTTGCTTGAATAGATTTAGAGGGTGCAACTTGAATTCCATTACATGCGTATATTGTATAGTGATGGTGTCTGGGCTTTTGGTGCACCCCTCACCCAAATAGTGTACATTGTACCCCATAGGTCATTTTTTATCTCTCATCCTTCCCACCTTCCCCCCTTATGAGTCTCCAATCCATTATACCAGTGGTCCCTAATCTTTTTGGCATCAGGGACTGGTTTCATGGAAGACAGTTTTTGCGCGGACCAGGGTTGGGTGGTGTGGGGCGGCGGGGGAGGGTGGTGCGGAGCTCAGGCAGTGATGGGCAGCCCATTTCCTAACAGGCCACGGACCAGTACTGGGCCACGGCCTGGGAGTTGGGGACCACAGCATTATACCACTCTCTATGCCCTTGTGTAGCTATAATTTAGCTCCCACTTATAAGTGAAAACATGTGACATTTATTGTTCTGTTCCTGAGTTAACTTCACTTAGGATCATGACCTCCAGTTCCATCCAAGTTGCTGCAAAAAATATTATTTCATTCTTTCTTATCACTGAGTAATATTCCATGGTTTATATATAACACATTTTCTTTATCCACTCATCAGTTGATGGGCACTTAGGTTGATTCCATATCCTTGGGACTATGAATTGTGCTGTGATAAACATACAAGTGCAGGTATCTTTTTGATATAATGACTTCTTTTCCTCTGGGTAGATACCCAATAGTGGGATTGCAGGATCGAATGGTAGATCTACTCTTAATTCTTTGAGAAATCTCCATGCTGATCTCCGTAGAGGTTATACTAATTTGCATTCCCACCAACAGTATATAAGTGTTCCCTGTTCACCAGATCTCGCCAACATCTGTTGTTTTTTGACTTTTTAATAAGGGCCATTCT
>NW_012149075.1:956415-976350 GCF_000956105.1 Propithecus coquereli
GGTTTTCCATTCTGTTGCACAAAATGAAGTTGTATTTTGATCACCAGGTGAATCCCAGCTTCTAACCAGTTTTGATCCAGAATACTCAACTGATCATAGCATTTCTTCTTAATTAATCAAGGATGAAATGAAGCAGAAGGTAGTCGTGGATAACCCCAAATCAGAGGTTTAAACAACCATAAAAACAGAAACAAAACAGCAACAGATACTCAAAACATGTACAAAAAGGACTTTATATAAACGTAACAGTTAATTGTATCCAGTCTTTAGGAATACATTGGCCCTTTTCAGACATAAAAATAATAATGGTAAACATTTATTGAACACTTCCTATGCTAAGTTTGGTACATGTTATTCTCGTTTAATCCTCACAAAAACCGTTGAGGTGGGTACTATTGTTTAGTCCTATTTTATGGATGAGAAAACTATCTCGAAGAGGTGGTGCCACTTGGCAAAGGTCACAGAGCTTATATGATCCCAAGCCAGAATTCAAACTAAGCATTCAGGCTTTAAAGCCATTCCCTTACACACTGCATTATCCTGAGTTATTCATCAACAGGGTAAAAATGATACATATATGTGTAAATGTTTGGAATTAGAAAACTACCAAGTGGCTGTCATGCTCTATGTCTTAGATGACCTTTTCTTCAGTAACTCAGCTGAGACACATCCCCACCTGTGTGCTCCCACACTACCTGATTCCTCATCCCTGACCCTGCAGGATTCGCCTCCACAGCCACTTTGAAACTCCCTGGCTTCCCCTTTCTCCCAGCCCTGCTTCCCCATTCTGAGAGGCTGCTGGCAGAGTGGGAGGGCACTGCTCCCTGCAGGCTTGCTCCTCTGATTGGTGGGAGTGGTATGGGTCAGTCCTCCCAGGTAGGTAATTTAGTGTTAAAGCAATAAATGCCTTCTGCTAATGAAATGTTTTCCTGATCCATAGCAAATTACTTTTTAAAAAAACAAATTCAAGGTCTAGTATTTATTTTAACCTTGCTAATCGACAGTTGGCTATGAGTTGTTTTCTTGGGAGACAAGCTGTTCACAAGGCTGGCCTAACCCTGATTACTCTCTTTGGGAGGTTTCAAGTCATAAATCCTTTGTACTCTTTGTACCGATTATGCTGAAGGACATTATGGTTTTATATTTTTGCAGTTGCAGGTCTCTTAACTGTTCAATCCATCATTTTTGTCATTAGTTTGTTACCTTAATAGCTTATAGACACACCTCTTCATTTTCTCTTAAGGCTTCCTTTCCACTTAACTGGCTACAGAGGAGTAACAGTATTCCTTAGGATCAGCAGCACTCAAGTTATTAGAATCACCTCTATACTTACTTGAACCATGTCTTAAGCATTTTTTTTAACATGGGTACCTAAAAGAAGTGTCTGGCACATAACAGATGCACAAGAAATGTCTGTTATTCGTGGATTTGTTCAACATTTCTTTCTTTTTTTCCAATTCTTGTTCTAATCTTTTGATGGCAATAACATTAATAGTACTTTGAAATAACACCAGTTCACTGTTGGTGATCATTATAGGCTTATGTTATTTCTTCCTCGGCTTTAGAGGTCAGAGTAAGAGCTCTACAGATCACTTGGTGGCTGTATTTAAAACTGATTCTGTTGTAGTCCATAATAAATCTCTCGACTTCAGAAAGAAAAAGGGAAAAGATACTTTAAGAACATAGTTTCAATTAAACGTAGAGTTAGGGAGGTGCTGCTTTGTTCTTAGGTTCTCCTCTCTCTCACTTTCTTTTGGACAGCTTTATTGAGGTATGACTGACATACAGTAAACTGTACACATTTAAAGTATATACTTTGATAAATTTTGGTATATGCCCTGAAACAATCACCACAATCAAGATGGTAAACATACCCGTCACCCCCAAAGTTTTTTCCTGTCCCTTGGTAATCCCTCTCTCCTGCCCTTCTATCTGCCCATCCCTTGGGTAACCACTGATATGTTTTCAGTCACTGTGCATAAATTTGCATTTTCTAGAGTATTATTATATAAATGGAGTTTTATGTATTTTTTGTCTGGCTTGTTTCATTCAGCATAATTATTTTGAGATTCATCCATGTTATTGCATAGTCATTCTTAATTTGCTGAGTAGTGCTCTACTGCAAATATATTGGATATGAAATTTATTTATCCAGCTCTATCATTTGCTAGCATTGTGACCTTGAACAACTTGCTCTTTATAAGCCTTAGTTTCCTAATTTATAAAGGGGGGATACTATCACATCATGGGATCATTGTGAATTAATTATATAAAACTCATAGTAAAATGCCAGGCACATGGTAGGAGATCAATAGATAACAACTGCTATTGTTGGACATTTAACTCAGTGTTTGTAGACTTAATAGACCTTGAAACTCCCTTTTCACTGAATGCCTTGTAATATCCTGGTGCCATGGTCATTTACTCTGACACGTGATAATTAGGTCATTAAATATGAAATGTCCAATTTTGACTAAAAAATTTAGCTTATTATAGCTCAAGCAAGAAGCAGTAGAATTAATTAAAGTATGCGCCTAAACCATCGACACAGTTTCACCATCTTAATGGTAGCTTGTTTATGCCAGCAGTGAAAAAGCCTGGAGAGCGAGTGGCGAGGAAATTGCGAAAGGTGTTTCCCACAGCTTGTGGAGAATTGGATATTTTTCCTTGCAAGACGTGGTCCAAAGCCTGGAAGAAGTGGTAGTCAGTTGGTGCAAGGTCTGGTGAATATGGTGGATGACAGAGAGTTCCCAGGTCCAGCCTCTGTAGTGTTGAGCAGTGTTGTTTGTGCAACATGTGGTCGAGCGTTGTCGTGCAAGAGGATTGGCCTGTCTCTATTAACCAGTCTTGGCTACTTAATCACAAGCAGCCTCATCATTTCATCCAATTGGTTGCAGTAGACATCTGCTGTAATTGATTGACCAGATTTCAAGAAGCTGTAGTGGATAGTGCACTGGATCACCAAACAGACACCATTAGCTTTTTTGGATGAATACTGGGTTTTGTACTCTGTCTCAGCACTTCATCTTTATCCAGCTATTGTGCCAAATGCTTGTGATTGTCAAAAATAATCCATTTTTATCACGTGTGACAATGTGGCGTAGAAATGGTTCGCCTTTATGTCATGACAGCAAAGAAAGGCAAGCTTCAAGACAAGTTCTCTTCTGACACTTGTTTACTTCATGCAGAACCCATCTATCCAGCTTCTTTACCTTGCTGATTTGTTTCAATTGGTCCAAGATTGTTGTAATACTAACATCAAACCTTGCTGCTAATTCACGGGTAGGTTGAGATAGATTCATTTCCACTACAGCTTTCAGCTCATCGTTATCCTTGGTCTCAGGTTGCCCACGTGGCTCATTTTCAAGACTAAACTCACCAGAATGGAACTTCTCAAACCATTGACGTACTGTGCGTTCATTAGCCACATCCTTCCCAAACACTTGGTTGATATTTCAAGCTGCATTGGTTCCACAACGGAATTCATATTCAAAAATAACACAAATTTTTGACTTCTCCATGGTTTCACAAAAATTGCTCTAAAAAAATTTGAAAGATAATCAAAAGCCAAACTGTGCATTTGAAAGAATGAGGGTGCACCTTCACAATAAAAATAAAACATACATTATGGAAATGAAATGTCAGAGATATCCACTGTCAAACTTAGTACTTAAGGAAATCAGACATTTCATGCTTAATAACCTAATATTTAGCTTAATTTGTAAGGCATGCTTTCAAATAGGCACCACCGTCCACTTGGAAGTAGCTTCCTGAACTGCAGAGGTGGTGTCTAGTATGAAGCAATCAGTCTTAGAACAACAGTGCAATGTATATAAGAACCATCTGGTGTGCTTGTTAAAATGTTTCCTTCCAGACCTCATTTCCAGAGAGTCTGATTCTTAGGTTGTGGTAGAGCTTGGGAATCTGCATCTTTAACAAGTTCCCCATGGGCTGCTGTTTTGGCATCTGCAGACCACATTTTGATAAGCACGGCTGAAGAAGTTAATGGCTTACGAGACTCATAGTATATGATTGCAGATGTCATAAATCTGTGCTGGCACCTTTCAGTGTTGTGAGAGACTGCTGAACACCCCTTTTCCCAAGTGTTACTCTTTGCTTATCCTTTGATTCAGCAGCTGCTTACTGAGTAACTGACATGTGCCAGACACACTGAGCTGGTTGCTAGAAAAATAAACCTAAGACTTGATCCCTATCCTTGTGGAGTATCTTGATAGCAAAGAAATCCTGCCACACATGTGAATTTTGGGGGAAGTGTGCACCCCAAATTACAGAAATCGCCATAAGGCTTCAGGGATGAGAGCATTTAAGAACTGTCCACTTGTAACATTATTTTACATTTCTGTACAATTTCAAAGCTTGTTTGGAATTTTTTGTTTCTCTTTATTTGTACATTTTAGCTCCCAAAGAGTTTTGAGTGGTGTTTTGTGGTTGTTGGTTGTTGTTATTTGGTTAATCATCACAGTATAACTTGAGACAGCTTAACATTAAAAATAATCTACCCCTCAGTGTATAATTTTGAGGCTTGTTAAGGCTTGTGAGGGATGCAGTGTTCTGGCTGAGATGGACCAGCCTGTTCCTTTTCTGAAACACAGGTAGAGTGTATAGCTGGGCTGCATGGAGTTCGGGGAGAACACCATGAACCAGTGTCCTGATTGTTTTCTTTCCTGAGATCAGTGATGAAAGGTGGCAAAGCCATTCCCTGAGCAGTGATTGCAGCCACATGAGAAGAGGCAGGGCTGCTTGAATTGTGTGAAACCAAAGCCAAACTGATTAAGGAGAAATCTCTTGGGGGCTGGGATGGGAAAGTGTCTTTTGCCTGTCTTTATCTCCATGTAATATCCCCTACCCATTAGAAAAAGCAGATAGTGACCCAAGAGGTCACTACTGACCTCTGGCTCAGCCAAGTAAAACCTTTATTTAAAGCCAAACTCATACTTTTTTTTCAGTTTTTATGCTAGAACTTTTAATTGTCTTCCTTCTTTATTCCTAGCCATGTCTCTGCTTTTAATTAATTGTGTATACAGCAAAGCAGGTCTTTGACTAGAATAAGGAGATAACTTTTTCTACTATTGATTTCTGGGCTTTTTGATCCACTTTTCACCTAAAGCTCTAGAAAGACTCCCAAAGCTTTTTTTTCTCCTTCAACTTTATTTCAAAGGCAAACAAGTCTCCTCTCCTGTGTGAATCTGATGTTTTCAACTGTGTCCACCTCTTTGGAGGTTTGTGAAGTAGTGCAGATCTGCGTTTTGAGGACTGTCTTCACTGACACTGTTGGGGAACCCTCTTGAGAGTGAGTTAATGGGATTCACTTTACTGGTCTGTGAGAGGTGGAAATAAGTTGTTTTTTCAAATCTCCTCTCTGTTAATTACTAAGTCTAAGATATACAGCCATAGATACAGGGGCTAGTGGTTTTATGAAGGGAATTTCATTAAACAAACATTTATTGGGTACCTACTATGTACCGGTCTCTATACTCAACACTGAGTTCAAGAAAAATGGTACAGATTGTCTAGGTGCTACCCGGTGTTTAAAGCAATGTCGTTTCTGATAAGTCCATTAGAACCAGTATAAATAGATCTGATTACATTTCAAATCTGGGAGCTGGGGTGCCAGAGGTATAGAATGAACACAGCATTTCATCCAGGCTGCTCTACTTACCATACCTGTGACCTCAGGCAAGTGACTTAACCTCTCTGACTCTCATCTAAAATAGTAGTAGTAGTAATGCCTCTTGGCACTGGTACGAGGAGGAAAGTAGGTGGCGGGTCTGCAGTGTCCCGGATGGTGGTGAGCGATTGTAGTTTGTGTCATTATTGCCACCACCTGGCCCTCAGCCGTCAAGGGAGGCCTGAGTGGACAGGAATAGAGTGTAACTCAAACAAGTCTTAAGGCAGTAGGCAGATAGTTGGGGGAAATAAGTGAATTCAATTAAAGACTTGAGTTAAGGGAAAGATTAAATGGTTTTTCACATATACAGAGAAAACTGTCTCATCTTTAAATACATTTACCTATATTTCACTCATAGGTAGAGTACTTTGATTACTTGTGTGACCATGAATTAGCGTGAATTTAGTGAGGTACCTTTAACCCTGAGAATTGAAGGAGTTAGTTCCAAATGTATGGTTAAAGAACTTACCCTTTTGACAAAACTGTTTTAGTTCCTCTCTTGGAGTTCTGTTACATGGTAGCAATTGAGGACCCCCAGCCTGTCCTAATGCGTGACACCTTCTGTTGAGACAGAGACGCCGTTTCAGAAACGGGCTTGCTCACTCCGCTGCGGAGCCCCAGGCAGCTCAGAGGCTGATGGAGAAACAGCTATGGCTCTGGCTCTGGTGCAGGTCCCCAGTAGGTTCTGGAAGAAAGAGCAGAGACCAGGGCTGTCCGGGCAGCTGACTGCCCTCTCCTGGCCCTTTCATCAGCCCACCCTTGCTTCTCTTCCCAGATGGTCACCCTAGCATCACTGCTGAGCAATGAAGTGAACAAATGTTTTAATTTCACTGCTGAGTAGTTCTGCAGAGGGGGAAACAGCAGAGAGGATAATGAGAAGCGCATCAGATGCCACCATTGATGAGAGCTTCTCTTCCCCACTGGCGCAAATGATAATGCCAGACAAATTAGATACTGAGAAAGGTGGATTTGGGATATTCGCAGAGCTTCACGTGGAAAAAAAACCTGGCCTAGGATAGAATGAGATAGCTATATGCTATGTCCGTTAGAATGCACAAAAGAAAGGAAGAAAGGAAAGGGAAGGTAAAGAGGAAGAAATGTGTTTACTGAGGGTATCAGCAGGGAGTGGATCTGTATGAGCTATCTATTGCTGTGTCACAAACGACTCTAAATTTTAGCAGCTAAAAGCAAACCTTTGTTACCTCAGTGTTTCTGTGGGTAAGGGATCCAGGTGCAGCTCAGCTGAGTCCTCTGGCCCAGAGTCCCTTGCAAGGCTGCAGTCAAGGTGTCAGCCAGGGCTGCAGCCATCTCAAGGCTCAGCTGAGGGAGGATCTTTTCCTGAGCCCACTCACATGGCTGTTGGCAAGCTTCAGAAGATCCACTTCCAAGCTTACTCGCTGACTGTTGGCTGGAGACGTTAGTGTCTTTCCACATGGGCCTCCCCATAGGGCAGCGCACGACACGGCAGCCTGCATCTCCCAGAGCACGGGCAGAGAGAGAGAGAGGACACAGGCAAGATGGAAGTCATGGTAACCGAACCTCTAAAGTGGCATCCCGTAACTTTTGCCATATTCTCTTCGTTAGAAGCAGGTCGTGAGGTTCAGCCCAAGGGCATGAACACCTGGAGTAAGGGATCACTGGGAGCCATGTTAGAGGCTTCCTAACACAGGGTCCCTGTGGCTATTAGTGAAAAGGCATCTTGAAAAGATTAAAGGCCGACTAACAAAAGCATGAAAAATTGATTTAATTTGACCAAAGGGGATTAAGCATTCAACTGATGGCTTTATTTGTTGTTTTTTATTATTTTTTTCTTTTTTTGTGTGTGAGATAGATTCTTGCTCTATTGCCCAGGCTGGAGTGTGTGGTGTGATCATAGCTCGCTGCAGCCTCAAACTCCTGGGCTCACACACTCCTACTGCCTCAGCCTCCCAAGTAGCTGGGACTACAGGTGCACCCCACCATTCCCAGCTAATTATTTTTTTGTTTTTAGAGATGGGATCTCACTATGTTGCCCAGGGTGGTCTCAAACCACTGGTCTTAAGCAATCCTCCTGCCTCAGCCTCCCAAAGTGCCAGGGTCACAGGCACAAGCCACTGTGCCCAGTCTTATTATTTTTTAAATAGAAGATGAGTTACCTTAGGTTCTTGGAAGTTACTTAACTCTAATGATATCTTAATGTGGGTTATTAAACTGTGTTTTAATCTATGTTTGCTTTTGGAGATGACCAAAAACAGGAAACTTTTTTAGTGTTTAATTTAGTTTTATACAGCCATTCTGTGATTAGGAAGCAAGATAAAGCAAAGAAAAGAAACTCAAGGCCTAACTTATTTATAATTCTGTTTATTTGGGAGGAGGGGAGAAAGATAAAATCTCTCTAAAGGTACTGTTTATGGTTATGGATTTGGAAGAAGAACCAGTGGGAAAGGCTGAAAAGGAGTGGTCAGAGATCTTTTCCAAAAAATGCTTCAGTGTTACGTCAGAGAAGAATTGTGATACAGAGGCAATGGCAGTGCCAAATGCCACTGAAAGGTCAAATGGCACAAGGCCAGAGGCAAGGCTTGTTGTGTAAACAACATTAGTTAGGGAAGAAACTACGAAGCCCCTTGAGGTTGGAAACAGTGATTAACATGGGATAATTAGTATGTGAATCATATGTTCTTCTTACAGCTGGCAACTACAAGCCAACACATTGTTAACCTTAATTGCTACAGAATATATCTAAAATTAATAAGGCCCGTGTCTTTTTAAATAGTCTATCATCTGCAATGTAAATGACTTAAAGTGTTCTTTTTTCCTAAATGGTGAGATTTTAATTGCATTCTCAAATAATAAAATGACAGTTCATTCAATTTAAATTCAGATATCCTTGCCCAAGAAATACTCAAAATGTTGTAAGATTCAGAAAGGTATAATTAGGTAAGAAGTGCATTTTGTTAAAAATTCACTGAACACCTACTATGTGTCAGGCCATGCTAGTTGCTGAGGTTACAGAGCTCTAGAAAGCACAATCCTGTCTTCAAGAAGTCTAATAGAAAAAGAAATGAATAATGATAAGACAGTGTGACAAGTACAGAATTAAAAGCAGTAAAGAGAGACCAGGCGTGGTGGTTCACACCTGTAGTCCTAACACTCTGGGAGGCTGAGGAGGGAGGATTGCTTGAGGTCAGGAGTTCAAGACCGGCCTGAGAAAGAGTGAGACCCCATCTCTGCAAAAAATAGAAAAATTAGCCAGGTGTTGTGGTGTGCGCCTGTAATCCCAGCTACTCAGGAGCCTGAGACAGGAGGACCACTTGAGCCCAGGGGTTTGAGGTTTCAGTGAGCTACAATGATGCCACTGCACTCTAGTCCAGGTAACAGAGTGAGACTCTGTCTCAAAAAATTAAAAAAGCAGTAAAGAGGAGGTAGGGCCCGTGGTTGGGAAAGGCTTCCCAGCAGAGGTAACCCCTAAGCAAGGTGAGAGCATGGAATCGTGGAATAGAGTCCTCCAGGAGACAAGGGTGGGAGCATGAGACAGCAGGGTGTGTGGGACTTGCTGCTGGGGGGAAGGAAGTGTAGTGGGTAAGGATCAAACGGTTGAGGGCCTTGCGTGCCAAATGCAAGAGTCACATGTGGTTCTTGTGGCTGGCTAATCTCTCTTTCTGGATGCTTTTGTTCCTTAGACCATAATGAAGTGTCTTGAGGGTGAAGAAGGACATTCAGCATTCCAGAGAATCCTGGATAAAGTAAGAGACGAGAGCCTGGATGTCCAGGCTGTTGTGTCCCTGTTGAGGCTGTACCAAGATTCTAATCCTGCAGTGAAAACAGTGCTATTAAGCAGAAAGCCAGAAGATGTAGATACAGTGCAGCCAAAAGGTAGGAGAAAATTCCTGTCCACTGGAATGACTGAGTTTATTCTGGGAAGTTGCTGTAAAGTTTATTCCAATGATACATTTCTTTGGTGGCATAGTTATTAAGTGGTTTTCACATAAATTCTACATATAATTCCAGAAACTGCATGTTAAATACATACAAACTAAATTTGAGTCCCCATTTCTATCCAGTAGTTAACTAGTCCGATACCTCGAAGTTGGAAAATACCATCAATGTTCTCCCGCCCTTCAAAAAGCCACACATCCAAATCAATGACTTGAGTGCCCAGGGTGAGCTGGTTTGCTGACAGCACTTAAAGACTGAAGTTTCTCTCATTTGGGTTAGGTACAAAGCATTGGCCTTGCCAACCAGAAGTTAACCTCTGGCTGGCTCTGCAGCTTTGTGTTTCGACAGATAAATGAAACATTTTTCCTTTCATAGAGTTTAAACAGAATAATAAAGTATTTTCCTCTGTGAAAGAGATTCCGCATTCAGGTGCTCAGAATAAGCTGAAAATCACTTTACTATTCTGTTAGATCTCTCTTAACAAACCACGCTGTCACTTTCTTCAAATTGACTAGCTGCTCTTGTGTGTCTCTAACTCTTTCTCCCCCAGGGAGCACAGAGGAGGGAAAGACCTTGTCTGTTCTGTTACTAGAACACAAAGAGGACCTGATCCAGTGTGTAACACAGCTGAGACCTATCATGGAGTTCCTGGAAACAGCCAAGGAGGAACTCCTGACTAGTGCCGAAAAAAGGGTAACCGTGTCGAGTATCTCCTCCCGCCTTCTGAATTCATAATAGCACTTTAAAAAAAAAAACACAAAAAACTTCTTTTGCGGCACATCACAATACCTTGCAGTATTTTTATACATCTGCATAGCAGGCACCTTGATGTTCAGATCCTTGTTTCATGCCCCATTGTATCCCTTGCAGCAGCTACTGAGGGCCTTGCACGTTGAGCCATCCCGTGGGTGGATGGGTGGATGGGTGGATACATACTGTTCCTGCTCTGACTCAATAAATCTTTAATATAAATAGCCACACCGGGAGCTGAAATGTTAAGGAAAATTTGTAGTTATTGTGATACTTTTTCTCCTTACGGAAGTGATGTGCTGTCCTGTTAATATGTAGAAAATTGGGGAAACAAGCAAAACCAAAAAGAATTCAAATCTCACCACTCAGAGATGAGCCCTGCTAACATTTTGGATCATGTGCTCCCACTCTTTCTTGTTCAAGTCATCCTGGGATGAGGTTATATGAAACATACAGGTTTCTAACTTGGTTTTTTATTTAGTATGTTAATACATTTTTATACCTATAACATGGATTTTGATAGTTGTATTATATCCTGTCTGATGGACATACCATAATTCATTAATTCTTCATTGTTGGGTGTTTGTTTCCATTTTTTTTTTTTTTTTTTTTTTTTTTTTTTTTTTTTGCCGTAACAAGTGATGTTGTAGAGCACCTGCTTGCACACAAATCTTTACATACTTCTTAAATTATTTCCTTAGAATAATCTCTAAGAAGTGGACTTTTGGAATAGAAAGTGTAAAAGTTTTCAAGTGTTGATACATACTGCTAACCTGCCCTTCAGGAAGGTTGTACCAATTTACTCTCCCACCAGCTAGCTGCTGAAGTCCTCATAAAACTGCTGGCATGACTTCTCAAGGCAACTGGATGACTGTATTTGTTGGTGTTATTGATTTCAACTTTGTGCTAAAAATATTTTTATATCTGGAAAGAAGGAATTAGAGATAGAGTACTTTGTGGCATCAATTCTTAAAACTGTGGGAAGTGACTTAAATGTTTTTAGAAACCGCTGGTATAATGGCCAAGCACTGGGTTTATAGTGAGGACTGGATCCTAGGTTTCATTTTTCTCAGTGACTGTATATTGCACATATATGTGCATGTGTATAAATAGTGGGAGTAACCTTCAGTCTCAGAATTGTATTTTGCAAATTAATTCTGTTTTTCAAAATTATAAGTCCTTTGAACTTCTTAGAGAAAGATGATATACAAAAAAAAAAAGATTAAACTCTTGTTTTCTCCTTAGACTTCAGATTGTCATTTCAGGCACTCAGTTTAAGTAAGTTGCTTGTAGCTCTAGAAGTTTCACGTTCCCTCTTTAGTGATTTCATTCAATTACTCATTCAAACCTTTTCCTTATTAGTTAGATTGAATGTGTCCTTTGAACTGTTTCATTATCTTGGTGAACGGCATTCATAGGTAGAGCTCCAGCTCAGCCTCATTCTCTGAAGCAAGATTGACCACACTGTCATTTTCTTCTGTCACTTTCAGTTTGCTTGATAGAGAAAGCTAAAGCAGAAGAACTTAAATTAGTTATAAATCACAAAAACACTTGTTAAGATTGGAGTTCCACCAGAGCTTCATTAAGCTATCCCTTCTCATGGAAATTGAAGCAAACTAACAAAGAGTGTAGAGGTGAATGTCGAAGAGCTTTGACATCATGTGAAATGTGCACCCTCTTTGGAACTTTTTTCTGTTATGAAATTATGCTAATCAGGAGTGCCATGCATGACCTTTATAAAGACCTTGGGTTCTGTAAGAAATGGTACGTAGGAAAGTCTTTACTTCAGGACTAGAAACAGACAAAAAATAGTAATTACAATAGCTACCATTTACTGCTTACTGTGTGCCAAGCAATGTGCTGAGGACCTTTTAAACATTACTGAATTTTACCTTCACAGCAACTTTGTGAAGGTGTGCACATTACCATTTCTTCATCCATTTTAAAGATGAAGAAACAGAAACTTAGGGAGGTTAAGCAGCTCACCCAGAGACAGCTGTGTGAGGCTAGTACTGGGACCCAGGCTTCTAATTAAAGCAGTCTCTCGACCACTGTGCACACTGCTCCCTAATAATATCATAATAATGATAGCGTTACTATCATTTCTTAAAGATCACGTGTGCCCTGGGAGTTATGCTAGGCTCTATAAACAGCACCTTCATTTTCCAGAATCCTCATATCAGCTGTTCAAGAGTTGGTGTTGTTATCTTCTTTTGCAAATGAGGAAAATAGGGTTCAGTGAGTTAGATAACTTGCCCAAGGTCACACAGGCAATAAATGTTAGAACTAGGGTTCAAAGTAGGTCTGACTGGCTTTAAAGCCCATACCTGCTCTTAACAGTATCTGATTGCCTCATTTTGTATCAGATTATTGCTTAGGAACTAAGATTTAGTGGTGAAATCAGTATGGTTTTTAGATACAAGCTCTTAAATTTTAAATTATGGTTCCTTTAGTAGAAATCTATATATTAGACCTTAAAGACAATGACTATTCCATACTGACAAGGAATATGACAATTTGATTTATTTTATATATATTCCTTTCATATATGTAAAGCCGATTTGGTTTTAAAACTAAATTCATTATTTTAAAACGGGAGTTAATTTGATAATGGCGGCCTCTGGCGTACTATCATGATTGATCTGCTTGACTTTCTCCTGAGAGCTGGCGTTTTCCCAAAGGAAAGCTCAAAATTCAGTCACTGTGGATCTGTAGATTGCATGTATCGAAATAATCCCCTGCTTTATCATTCTCATAGAGCTAAGTTATGCGTACTGTGTCATAGTCTATTAAGAAATAGTTCTATTATAATAGGAAAATATCTATAAAATGACTGTCACGTGTTTTATTTTTCAACCTTTTGCTGGAGCTCTGTGCCCTTTTGACTCAGAAAATCCTCTAGCACGCCAAGGAAGAGCAAGGGAGTGGAATTGTTGAATCATGACTGGAACTGATGTATATGGCCATTGAGAGTGAGAGGAATGGATAATAAAGAATTCACAAGAAAAATAATCCAGAAAGGCACTTAAAATGTATTATTTTGGAGTCCACAGACTAATGTATAAATTATCTAGGTACTCAAATTACCATACAAATAAAGTAAAAGGAAATAAAATAATAGAATTACTCTGAAATTACAACTTCTGCCAATATCATGAACTACTGAGCAGAGATTGAAAAACATTATACTATATCGATTAATTGCCAGCCTGCGTTTCTCAATCTCAGTGTCTAAAGAAACTAGAGAACTAAGTTAGATGTAAGTTACTTTGCTTTATCATATAGGCCTATTTAACAGTGTTTTCACAAAACACAAGCTGTTTGAAGCAGAGAATATACATAGACCTGCAATTGAGAAAGAAAGATTTTCATAGTTATTTGTTTGGAGAATGCTTTGGATTTTTATTGAAACAGAATAAGGAAGAAACTGAAAAAAGAAAAAAATAATGCTAGAGAACAGTAGAAGAGGACTTGGAGACAGGGTGTCCTATAATGCCGCCTTGCTGGGTTTTCCAGTGCTGTGTCAGAGAAATTTCGAATTGCCAGTAATGGTGTCTGGTTGATTGCTTGCCACTGCAGGTGATTCTGAATTGCTGTGAAGGCAGAACACCCAAGGAGACAATAGAAAATTTGTTGCACAGAATGACTGAAGAGAAGACCCTGACTGCTGCGAGTTTGGTAAAACTCCTCCAAGCTGTGAAGATGACTTTCCCAAACTTGGGCCTTCTGCTAGAGAATTTGCAGAAAATAGCCACTTTGCCAAGCACCACAGGTATTAGTTAATTGTTGACTCTCTGGACTAGAACCACTCCTATGGAAAATTACATTAGGTTATTAAGTATGGGATGTCCGATTTCCTTAAGTACCAAGTTTGACAGTTGATATCTCTGACATTTCACTTTGACACTTCTTGTTTTATTTTTATTGTGAGGGTCCATTCTCATTCTTTCAAACGCAGTTTGGCTTGTGATTATCTTTCAAATTTTTGTAGAGCAATTTTTGTGAAACCATGGAGAAGTCAAAAATGCATGTTATTTTCTAGTATGAATTCCATCATGGAACCAAGGCAGCACAGACAGCTTAAAATATCCATAAAGTGGGAAGGATGTAGCTAATGAATGCACACACAGTACATCGCTGGTTTGAGAAGTTCCATTATGGTGATTTTAATCTTGAAAATGAGCCACGTGGGTGATCTGAGACCAAGGTGGATAATGATGAGCTGAAAGCTGTAGTGGAAGCGAATCCATCTCAATCTATACGTGAATTAGCAGAAGGTTGGACGTCATTATTCCAACAATATTGGACCATTCAAAACAAATTGGCAAGGTAAAGAAGCTGGATAGATGGGTACCGCATGAACTAAATGAGTATCAGAAGAGAAATTGTCTCGAACCTTGCCTTTCTTTGCTGTCATGACATAAAGGCAAACCATTTCTACACCGTGCTGTTACATGTGATGAAAAATGTATTCTTTTTGATAATTGCAAGTGTTCAGCACAATGATTAGATAAAGATGAAGTGTTGAAACATCGTCCAAAACTGAATATTCATCCAGAAAAGCTAATGGTGTCTGTTTAGTGATCCAGCGCTGCTGTTATCCACTACAGCTTCATGAAACCTGGTCAGTCAATTACATCAGATGTCTACTGCAACCAACTGGACACAATGATGAGGATGCTTGTGATTAAGCAGCTGAGATTGGTCAATAGAGACAGGCCAATCCTCTTGCAGGACAGCACTTGACCACGTGTCACACAAACAGTGCTGCTCAAAATACAGCAGATGTACTTGGGAACTCTCTGTCATCCACCATATTCACCAGACCTTGCACCAACTGACTACCACTTCTTCCAGACTTTGGACCACTTCTTGAGAAGAAAAATATTCAATTATCCACAAGCCGTGGGAAACACCTTTTGCAATTTCCTCACCACTCGCTCTCCAGGCTTTTTTGCTGCTGGCATAAAACAAGCTACCATTATTAAGATGACAAAACTGTGTCAATAGTTCAGGTGCATACTTTGATTAATTATACTGCTTCTTGTTTGAGATATAATAAACTATACTTTCGATTTGAGATCGGACATTTCATATTTAATGACCCGGTAGCTTTAAAACACCCTTTTACCTCCATGCTGGGGAGATAAGATAATGCTAAGAAATGTCAGTGCAAAACAGAAACTAGCTGTCACGAATTGATACTCTCAGTATTTCTGGAGTTCAGATTGGAAATCTGAGAACGACTCTTTCGATTAAGCTCCCTCATGGTGTCCTGTGGTTCAAGGTCGAGGTTTATCGGTGTGTGGCCTTCCTGGGGCCGTCCAGGATCACTTGTGAAAGCCGAGGGAGCAGATGTGCTCACGAGGCTCAGCATCCTGAGAGCTGAGCTGACAGATGTGAGCAGCAGAATCTCAAGTCTCGGTTGCCCCTTTTCCACTTGCATTCTCTTCGGTTTCAGTGTCCCCAGAGCTAACTACCCTTGTGTCTCTTCAGCATAGGAAAATAAGTCCATATCCCATTCCTTAGAAAGACAGTCCAACTCAAGCCAATTCTCCTCTCTCCCAGGGTATTTAGGACAGAGATAGTTTTCAGAAAAAGGATATTTGGGAAATGGAAGAACTGTTTTGTAGCTTACAAAAGTGATATGTACTTACACGAACTGGGATAATTCCAGAAATAAAGAAGAAAACTTAAAATCTTACCACTCAAGTATGTCAGTATTAATACTTTGACATATTTTATCTATTACACTTTTTTATAGTGTTGATACTACTATATTTTATAATTTTATGGTTTCTCCCATTTAACAGTATAATAGCACTCTCCCCCACATTTCAAAAAAACTCCCATAATCCTGTTTTTTGAAGGCTACATAGTTTTCCATTGTAAAAATGTATATAATATCCTTATTTTAGGGCAGATGTAGCATAATGGTTAAGACTACCTGGGTTTGCAGTCTGACACTACTATTTTATAGCTGTATTGCCCCGAGCAAATGACTTAACCTTTCTGAGCCTCATTTTCTCTGTGAAATGGGGATAAGAATGGTACCTGTCATGTTCATGTTTGTGGCTACTGTGAGATAACACATGTGAAACATTTAGCACAGTGCCTGGCTTGTAGGCACTCAATAAATGTTAATTGTTATCTTCCGCATCTTCACAGATTATGCATTGACAGTTGTCTTTGTACATAGTTTTTTTTTTTTTTTGCCTTCAGAGAATTTCTTAAGATTATATTTCTAGAAATGAAGTTACTAGGACAAAGAAGAGAATCAGTTTTTATTTAGTATCTACAAAGCTAAGGGAAATGCCTGATAATTTTGATTTTTCTTTACTTTCAAGTAAATAATGACCTTAAAAGACAGAACCTAACAAATTGGCTCAAAGGGCAGATAAGCAGAGCTGAGCTGCGGGTCGGTGTCACGAGCAGTCTTGTCTCATGCGTGCTGTATTTTGCATCACCACATGGACCCTCTACCTCAGGCGTGACGAATAGCACCCCTTGAATCTGTACATCTGACTCTCTTACAAGCGCAGCCTTCTAATTACCCCCCTGTCGAGCAGTCGCTAGCTTCTACCACCAGGCACTAACTTTCAAAGTGTTCATGGTTTTACGACCCTGCAGCACCAAGTGATTAAGTGTGGACCAGAGGAGATCTGAACACATGTGCATGAGGCCCCAAGCCGCGAGTTGGACTCTGCAGAGGAGACAGAGCTCTTGTGCTGATCTTTTCCTTCATCTCTCATCTGTAATATCCCATGGTCTTTTGTAGGAGGTTTTGTTGCATCAAACATTACTGTTTTGCTAATTCTTTACAGTCCAACCAAGCCTTGATGATTATGGGACTGAGCTCTTGAGACGGTATCACGAAAACCTCTCTGAGATTTGCCCAGACAACCAGATGTTACTAAAGGTGATCTCACACATGACGAGTTTAGCTCCTGGAGAAAGAGAGGTAAGAGAGAGGGAGGGAGGAAGGGTAAAAGGAGAAAGAAGGAAAAAAATACAAAAAATATGTATATACACATACACATATATTTTCTATAAATATATATACACAGTCATGTTGAGAAATGCTAAGTAGAGAAGAAGAAATAGAAGATCATTTAATTTCTAAGACAAAGTAGTGACAAGTAGGATGGTTGTAATTTCTGTGGTAATAAGGGCATTCAAAGGGATGTCATGTGTAAGAAATCTCTCAGGTTGAGAGAGGCGAAGGATGTTGAGAAACTCCTTCCCAGAAATATGCTCACTGTAACCCAATACCCACAGTTGCAGCTCTGCAGCTGGGCCAGTGGCTAGAAAGTCTCTTACGTGCATGTTTATGCTATATCTTGAAGGTCATGGAGAAGCTTGTGAAACGCGACTCTGGTTCAGGTGGTTTCAGTTCCCTGATGTCAGCAGTTCTAGAAAAGCAGACTCTGTCTGCTACAGCCATTTGGCAACTGCTGCTGGTGGCTCAGGAGACAAAGACCTGCCCCTTGAACCTGCTCGTGGAGGAAATACGAAGGGAGCCTGGTGCCGATGCTTTCTTCCGGGCAGGTAAGGTACTGGCCTCTGTTATGGTTTTGTGCCTACTAGAGAGTACTGTCAGTCTTTCCAGAAAACAGAGAGAGCTCTCTTATGGGGTCATCCACATCCCTACCATTAGAAGTAAGGACCGACAATTTTGTTCAAGGACACAGGAGTTAGTAAACCTTATTTTTCAGAATGCAGTAATTATTCTAAGATTATGTTCATTATTATATTCTGATTACGGTGCCATTCACCACTTTCCTCACTACCAAGCCCAGGCAGGAGATAGGTGAAGTGTGTTCTCATTCCGAAGAGCTGAGTTGAGGAAAGAGGAAGGGAAAAGTGCCCATAGTTGTACTAATTTTCGATCCCCCTCTCTTTCAGTGACCACCCCAGAAAGTGCTGCCTTAGAGACAATTCTGAGGCATAACAGCTTGATCCTAGAGGCCATCCAACAAAGGATGGAGCTCAAGTACTTTTCCGCAGAGGAAGAACACCTGGCAGAGACTGTGGAAGAGGTGTGGTGGCTGTGAAAACACATGGAACTCTGAATTCCAGAGTGTTCTACAGAGCTGATGGCTGGGGCTGTCTTCATTCCTAAGGGAGCCAGCACCTGTGGGGTGCCTGCTGTGTGCCTAGCCCCATGCTAAGCTAATACTTCATGATACTTTTGCTCTTTTAATCCTCCCAACTCTACGTAGCAGGTGATATTGTCACATTACAGGCAAAGGAGCTCGGAATCCAGGGAGTTAAGTTACACATCTTAGATGCTCCAGCAGGTATGCGATGAAGTCAGGATTTGAACCCAGGTTCATGTGACTCAAACCTAGATTTATTCCATTTGTCTAAATCTAGGGAAATCTCTGGGGGAACCATGACACTATTCTCTAACCTGTTCAAGAAGACAACTTCTCTCAGATGAAGGAAAGGAAAACTGGTCTTATTACATGGTCTATTCTGGCTTCTAGAGAAAGCCAAGATAAACATAGATAGAACAAAGCTTTTGCCCATATGGGGTAACAGATAGTGCCAACTCATTTTCTGTAAGGCTTCTCAAAATGTGGCCAGCATCCCAGGAATACCAGGTGGGGCTTGGAGGAACTTATGGATGTCTAGCCCAGGATGATATGCAATTTGAGTAGGGAAGAATAAGAAAGGAACATAAAATTAAACTACAGATTCACCTGTAGTGCCCTTTTGATCCAGGTAGGCATGGAAGGTGTGCAGAAGGGCTGATTTCTTACTCTGTTCATACAGGTGACAGCCTCACATTGTTCTCTCAGATGGAAAGAAGATGACACACATTTCTGTGGGGCTTCAGAGGAAAGATTCATCTGCTAGACTCTCTCCAGCATGCCACATACTTCAGAGATGGGGCTTCTGCAGTTGATCAGTTTTAGCCTCACTAATTAGTCTCCTGCCTGCCTCCAGGGACATCAGGTTTATTTAGATAGACTTGAAAAGAGCAGAAATAAAATATCTTCCAAAATGAAAATTCCATTTGGCCATCTGTGGATGGTTTAGCTTTATTTTCTCAGTGTACTGACTCTTTCTGCTGATAGCTCTAACATTCGGAAAGAGGACAGCTTTGAAATAATATTCTTGGCCTCTTTAAAGCTCCTATTTGAACCTTCTTTAAAACGCTGAGTTTCTGTGAAAGAAAATGATGTTGAAAAGGGTACATCTAAGTGTCTAAAAATATGAAGCCACTGAACGTGCAGAATTACTTCCAGACGTCGAGACAATTATATATTATAAAAAATTATCCTGATCTTCAAGACAGAAACACCAATAACCAAGTCCTGTAGTTTTCCAAGCTTTTAATATTTAGATCTAAAAAAGTTATTTGGGTGATTCCTAGTTTCTGAGAAGATATTTCTTTTAGAAAATGCTTTATGCTTCCCTGCCTGTGTCTCTGTGTTTGCACTTTTATCTTGATATGTGCTTCCTTTTTTTATTTTGTTAGTTTTCCTGTTCTTTGGGAAAAATAGGCTCTCCACTACATGTATTATAACAAGTATAAACTACTTATACATGGAGCAATGCCTTCCTGGAATTAC
>NW_012149075.1:978340-1022987 GCF_000956105.1 Propithecus coquereli
GAAGCACTCGGAGGGTAAGTCACGGAGAAGCTCTTCGTTTCTCCTGGGTGAGCTGCCTGAACCCGTTTGGAATGAGGCATGATATATCTGTCAAGTAAATTAAAAACAAAAACAGAATTCAAAATGTCTAGGCACACGGACAACTAGAAATACGTATGTGCTCAGACATGCTCAGTACTTATGGGGAGAGTTTGTGAAGAAAGGCTGGCTAATGAAATATGACTTTATAGTCACAGAATTTACTGAGGCCAGAATCCTTTGAGCTTTGGGGTGGAGTTCAGGCATGAGACCAGCTTCGACTGAGCACCTGCTATGGGTCGGGCAGTGCCAGGTGCTGAGTGCTAAGCTGGAATTTCTGTGCCCACATAGCTTATGGTCTAAGGGGGCGGGGGAAGGGAGCATAGCAACAGTTATAGCACGGAGTATCAGTGGTAGAGTATGGAATAATACCAGGGTGATATGGAGGAATGAAGAAGAGGTTTTAGTCTGGTCGGAGGTGAATTGTCAGTGAAGACTTATTGGAAGAGTCTGTGTATTTGGAGCATTTATGTGTAAATAATAATGCAACCATCATCCCACCTGGATTGTCACAATAGCCTCATAGCTGGCCTCCTTGCTCGTACCATTTCCCTAAATAATTTTAAAACTAAACCATGTCAGGTCACTTCTCTGCTCAAAACTCTACGATGGCTTTTCATCTCACTCAGTGTGAAATCCAGAGTCTTTATACTAGCCTACCAGGGCCTCCATGATGAAGTCCCCCGGTTCCCCTCTGACTTAGCCTCTTGTGCTGTCCCCTCACTCACTCTCTTCTGCCCATTGCGGCTCCTGGCCAGGACTCAGGCCTGCGGGGCACCTGCTCCAGCACCTTTATTCTCGCCCTTCCCTTTGCTTGGGACTCGTCCCTTCAGACAGCTCGCGCTAATTCCTCACCTCCTTCGAGTCTTGGCTCACCCTTTACTTTCTCCCTGAGTCCTTTCCTGACCACCCTGCAAGGTGGTCTGACCATCTCAGCCCCATCCCCGGTTTCCCTGCATTGTTTTTCTCCATCGTGCTCATATGATGTAGCATCTACTTCAGTAATTTACTTTGTACTTAGACTCCCTATTAGAGGGCCGGCTTTGTGAAGGTCCAGCTGTTAGTCTTTCTTCCCACTGCCCCATCCGTGGAACACGCAGTAGCGCTTGGCAGTAGTATGCCTCAGTGCATATTTGCTGGGTGGATGAATTTCTTGAGCACTATTCCAGGCACGGGGATGTTGTAAACGTACACACCTTGTTCACGTGGAGCTTGCATCTCAGTGGGTAAAACGGACAGTAAACAAATAAATGTTTATTGACAAATAAACAAATGTTTCAGATAACAGTCAATTGCTGTGAAGAAACACAAAGCAGGGTGCGCAGCAAGGGAATGGCAGGGCTGGGGCGGGCACTGTTTGTTTCACCAGAGAAGGCTTCTGAGAGGTGGCATTTGAGTAGAAACCTGAAAGAAGTGAGAGGTGGAGCCGATGGGGGGCCTAGGAGAAGAGCATCACGAGTGCAAAGTGCTCCCCCAGGGGGAATGTGCTTTAGCTGCTGGGAGGAGCTGCAGCGAGTCAGTGAGGAAGGACATTGAGAGAGAAGGCCAGGGAGGCCCCCAAAGGCCAGACCTTGCAGACTCTTAGAAGCCAAGGTAAGGACTTTGGGTTTTTATGTGAAATGTGTAAGTTTCTATGGCTGTGGTAACAAATAACCACAAATAGTGGCTTAAAGCAATGCAAATGTATTGTCTTACTGTTTTGGGAATTAGAAGTCCAAAATGGGCCTCATGAGGCTAAAGTCAAAGTTTCAGCAGAGTTGTGTTTTGTCTATTCCTGGCCTTTCCCAGCTTCCAGGGGTTGCCTGCATTCCTTGGCTCTTGGCCGCATCACTCGAGCCCCTACTTCCATCATGGTGCCTCCTCCTTTGACTCTCCCTCCTCCCTCTTCCAAGGACCCCTGTGGTTACACTGGGCCCACCTGGATAATCCAGGCTGATCTCCCCAGCACAAGATCCTTAACTCAGTCACATCTACGAAGTCCTTTACCACGTAAGGTAACATTCACAGGTGTCAGGGATTAGGACAGGAAGCCTTAGGAGGAAGGACCTGGTTTACATTTTCAAAAGTTGATTCTGGCCACTCTGGACAATAAACAGTCTTGTAGGGCAAGACTGTAGTACAAAGGGAGACAGGAGGAGGCTCTTGCAATAGTCCAGTGTGGAGGCGATGTAGTTTTCAGCTAGAGTTGTGTTAGTGGGAGTTGTATAAAAAGTTTTTTCAGGTTTTGGGATATATCTTTGAAAGTGGAGGTATTAATAGCAGGACTCATGGTGGATTGGTTGTGGGATGTGAGGAAAAAGAAAGGAATTAAGGATGGCTTGGGCTTTGGGGCGTGAGCAGTCGAGTGAATGATGCTGCCGTTAACTGAGATGTGGGGCGTGTGTATGTGTTGGGTTGGGTACGATAAATTTGAGATGCCTGTTAGGCCTCCCAGTGGAGAGGTGGAGCAATGAGGAGTTGGGTATACAAGCCTGCGGTTCTGGGGAAATGTGGGAACTAGAGATACAAACATGGGAGCTGTCGGTGTACAGATGGCGGATAAGGCTCTGCGATGAGATCAGCTGGAGAGTAAGGATAGGGAAGGTCAAGGACAAAGCCCCGGGCTTCTCAGTAATTTCATTCTTGATTCAAGAAACCTTCTCTTTCCAACATAATCTTATTTTGAAGCCCAAAATGTGAAAAATGAAAATGAGGCTGATTGCTGTGGCTGTAGTGAGCCCCAGGGCCGGGCGTCTGGAGCTTCACCTCATCGACTGTCCCACTTGCTCTCCTGGCCCATGAGGGAGTTTGGAGGTTCAACTGGTCTAGTATTTTTATAAATGCCAGTTCTCCAGACTTGCCTTTTACCTGTATTTTCTAACAGTCTTTGGCAGTCTGGACATTCTATCCTCATTATGTACGAGACTATAGAGAAACCAAGCGATATGTAGCAACTTTATAACTAGTCAGTGAAGGCGGCCTTCATTCTTCTCTGAATCCCTGCCTCCCACCTTTGTGTGCAGTTGCAGATCCACAGTGTGTGTTGCAAAGGGATCCAAACTCTCGTGTTTCTGGGTGCAAGGATGTATCCATTTGCTGGGAGTAAAACGAGCTTTTCCTTGCCTGTGGTGACCTAATGAACAGATGGGTTCTCTGTGATGAGAACTCAGTCCTTATTCCTGCATCTGACCACACACACACCCTCTGTGTGATTGGCTGTGTTTGCGAGGTGCCATGTGACAAGATAGCTCAGACCTGTCACCCAGTGTATTATAGATTGCCTGATGTGTTAATGTCATCGCCAAGAAGATATTTCCCTGATGTGTGGCTTGATTTTGTTTGTAGAAATGAAGCTGGGTGTGGTGGCATGTTCCTGCAGTCCCAGCTACTCGGGAGGCTGAGGCAGGAGGTTGGCTTGAGCCCAGGAGTTTGAGGTTGCTGTGAGTTAAGCTGACGCCATGGCACTCTTGCCTGGGCAATAGAGCGAGACTCTGTCTCAAAAGAAAAAAAAAAATAGAAATGCCCTGTTTAGTGCTGGCTCTAATAAGCTCATGCATATTTGCAGGAAAAATGTATGCATGCCAGTACTGTGATGCTGTGTTTGCCCAGTCCATTGAGTTGTCCCGCCACGTGAGGACCCACACCGGGGACAAGCCATATGTGTGCAGGGACTGTGGCAAGGGCTTCCGGCAAGCTAATGGCCTCTCCATCCACCTGCATACCTTTCACAGTACGTACTGAGATCACTCAGTGCCAGGGCTGGCACTGAGAAAGCGGGTAACAACTGTAACAGAGGTGTCACTCCACCAGACCTGGGCCCCAGGCAGTGTCTTCCCCTCCCCTGTTCTGTAAGACCCAGAGTGAGTCCCTCATTCCTGTTTCAGTAAGAATCCCATTTTAACATATCCTTGTATGGTGCTTATTTCTGTCTCACCAGGCAGTTTCCTTGTCTTCTTTTTTAGCCCACCTGGCACCGTTCGCTTGACAGGCAAATTATGTTTGAAGGAGAGAGCCTCTATAACTGATGGGCTCACAGAGCACTGGAATATTTCCATTAGTCCACCGAGCTTCTGTTTTCTACCCCACCCTCTTCTTCCCACTCTCATCTTTTATCTGCCTTTTCCCATAGGAGCAACCCAGACACTTTCTGAGTTAACGTCTACGGAAGTAAGCGGTCCCTGGTCATGTTCCCTTAAAAGCCTCCTGCCCGGCATTCTCTTCTGAGTGCCATTATATTTCACTCAATTAGTAGAGTCTGACCCCATCACTGTCCCCTTCTGCCAGAACTGATACAGACACTTGTATTCAGCACACATGCACAGATAGACACACAGAAGAAGGTAAAAGAAATTCTGTGATTCCTCATTGTAGCTTCAGGAAGTCGCCAGCGTGGCATTTGGCCACATCACGTTTGCTTCAGCCTCCTTGTTGCAGCAGGAGTGTAATCAGCACAGCACAGCAGGGGGTTAAAAGCTTGGACTCTGAAATCACACAGGCTTGGACTGGAATCTTGGCCCTGCCATTTACTTTCCTTGAGACTTTAAACAAATTTCTTTACCATTCGAAGCCTCTTATGCCCCTTCTGTAAACCACAGCAAGTAATAATGCCACCACCTTGGACTATTGTGAGAATTAAGTGAGATATCACATGTAAAGCATGAATCTCCATGCCTGACATACAGGAAATGCTCAGTAAATGCCAGATATTATTATCGGTGGCAAGAGCAACCTTCTCAGGTGCCATTTGTCACCATCAAAGCTTGTCTTTTTTGCATGCGATGTATGTTACATACCCTTCTTCCCTTTTCCCTTCCCCACCCCGTTTTCCACACACTAGTTTCTCGCCGTTGGCAAATACAGTGTCTCACAAACATGCTTCATGTCAGCCTGTCCAAGTCTGTCATCAGCCAGCCAGCAAGGACTTTGCCAGAGCTCCTGTGTCCCCAGCATGTTGCTGGTTGCTGGGTGGTACAGGAGGAATATAAAGGGGGGCCCTGACCTAAGGAGTGTACAAGGCTGTCCAGAAAACCCAGTTACAGTAGACTTACAGATGAGTGAGATTTGGCTCGGATTTTGATGTTCTCTTGACCTCTTTAAATGACATTATGTTTTAGTCCTCTTTTCCTAGTAGCATTACGTGGGAGTCAGGAGAGGGGAAGTACATGATTAATTTTCAGAATGGGAAGGACCCAAAATATTTTGCCACTCCCTAGAGTATACGATCCATGGCAGGCCCAGCATGAGGGCCCTTCTCTCCTGTTCTTGCCTGTTTCATAGAACCATGTCATTGCTTATGAAAATGTGTCAAAATGTTTTAAAAGACAATGTAAAACTGAGATCCCAGAATTCATGTCCACAGGCAAACTAGTTGCCTGTCAGAATTCCTACGAGTTGCAGTCAGTGCTGCTACATGTCAGAGTTCCTAAATTAATCTGAATCAGTGTATGCATGAGATTAGCTTGTGGGTTGGGCCTTTCTTGTGGGCAAAGGATTTTACTATTAAAACATTTCACTTTCTATTGTTTTAAGAAAAAGACCAAAGTTTCCTGCCATAAGGATGGCAAATGAATTCTTCATCAATGCAAGCTTTTATTTCTGAGGTTTCACTCAAGAGTTGTCTTAACCAATTAAGCATGGAGTTGAGAGCATGGACTTGGAAATGAGAGCTGGGACTGTTAACCCAGTTCAGCCATTTCCGAGTTGTGCCCTTGGGCAAGGTACTAACTTCACACTCTAAACCCTGATTTTCCTAATCTGCAACATAGGGAAGATAATAGAACCTACTCACAGGGTTATTAGAAGGATTAAGTGAGTTAATATACATAAAGTACTTAGAACATGCCTGTCATAGAGCACTCGTTAAAGGTCACCTATGCAAATCTTCTTACTGTTGACACTAAAGCGAGGAACAAGGAAGCATTCCTCCAGTCATAGCACTGATGACAAAACAGAGTGTGCTGGAAATCTCTGCAGACAAGTAGAAAACTCAGAAGGCCCACTGCAAACAGAAAGAGCAAGGGTGATACTCCCAGGAAAGGAATAAAATAGGATTTAACTTACAAGGTATAAAACGAGGAATTGATATGAGCTATTTGATGCTGCAAAGGTGGTTAATTCTAAAATCTTGGAGGAATCCCACGTCCTGGGACAAAGGTAGGGATAGTTAGGTGACTGCGGCACTGATTTCTGGCTTGGAGTCTGTGACCCGCTATGATAGCTAAACAGAGTCTTGAATCTGCTGCTGTACACAACAACCAGCGTTTCACTGATTACTGCCTGTGGTGTTTTTTCTCTCTCCGCCGCCTTCTCTCATGGATGTCCCTCATGAAACCAGACATAGAAGATCCTTATGATTGCAAGAAATGCAGGATGAGTTTCCCCACTCTGCAGGATCACCGGAAGCACATCCACGAGGTGCACTCCAAAGAGTACCACCCCTGCCCCACGTGTGGAAAGATCTTCAGTGCCCCTTCCATGCTGGAGCGGCACATGGTGACCCACGTCGGAGGGAAGCCCTTCAGCTGTGGGATCTGCAACAAGGCCTACCAGGTGACTTCGGGTGCCGCTGGGAGCTCCCCGCCCCAGTCCCTGACCTGCTCTCCATTTGAGCTTCCCCGATTCCCACGCCTGTGGCTTGTGCATCACATCGTGAATCCAGGAGGTGACAACTGGCTGATTCTCATGAAGAATGCAGCTTGTGATTCCCATTCTCTGAGGAGACCTGGTCAGAGCAATGCAGTGGGGGAGCTTGAATTGGAGCGGAGAGTTCTTACACCTCTTCTCTTAGATTCCAGCTTTGTCTTGAACTGAATATGCTCTTCCCCTTCCATGCTCACGTTCTGTGGAACTTATCGACCCCCTGTGTCGAGGGACATGAGAATGACAATGGACAGTGTAATGCTACCTGGAATTATCTTATTTAACACCATTATTGTTTGTCTGTTTTAACTTCCAGGGAAGGGCTTGGCTTCTTAACCTTAGCACTTGGCCTGTAATTAAAGTGAAACCGCATATAGAACTAAAAAGAAGCCACATTTATCAGCAACTCTAAAACCACAGAGAAAAGAATGGTCATTGCTAGCATCTGTGAGATTTGAGTATAGGCAGAGGAGCATAACAGCTAATTTCAGAACTAACTTTGTGCCAGGCCTTGTGCTGTAACATTAGGGTTACAGAACTAAGACCTGGGTGTGAGCTCTAGGAGACCATCGAATTGTAGGGAGAGTGTTCTCAGTGTCGCTCTGGAGCCTGGGAGGGAGAGGGACACCTGCTTATGGGGTAGGGACAGCGTGTACTCCTCCAGCAGGCTGCTCTGCTGGGCCCCCAGGCCTCTGGAAAGCAGTGGGATATAGCTCGGTGGTAAAGAACACAGACGTTATAGGCGGAAGGCCAGGGTTTAAATCCTGGTCCTACTACTCACGAGTTGTGTGATTAGTCATCCAACCCCTCTGTGCCTCTACTTGCACCTACTGGAAAGATCCTAACGCCTCCCTTATAGGCTCGTTGTGAGGAGTGATGGTGTGTGAAGGACTCGCCCTGTCCTTGGTGGCCTCTCAGTGAACACACAGCCTTGGTCCCACCAGCACCAGCCACTCCTCACATCGGCACTCAGTGTGACGGGTGAGAGGGTACGACTCTACATCCATAAGCTTACTTGAGAACATGTTTCTCTCTCTCCTGGGGGCCTCACGAGCTCTCCAGCTTACTAGAACTTTTCTCAAACCTAACACTTGCCAAATTCCCTGCAGCAATTGTCTGGTTTGTGGTACCACAATCGGACCCACCACCCTGATGTGTTTGCCGCTCAGAACCATCGGTCTTCCAAGTTCTCATCACTCCAGTGCAGCTCGTGTGACAAAACCTTTCCCAACACCATTGAGCACAAGAAGCACATCAAAGCAGAGCATGCAGGTAGAGTGAGAGAGTGGGGGCCGGAGAGCGGGAGGGCTCCATGACATGGCACCGGAGGGCTGTCCAGAAAGCCTGACTTCTCGTACTCCAGCGAGGTGTGCTGTGGGAATTGCCCTCGTTCTGCCCCAGCACACCTGAAGGCTGCCACTCTGGTCCATTAGTAGCAGCCGCTTCCGTGGCAGTGGTTCTCAGACCTGGAGACCTAGAGCAGCGTAAGCTCCTGCCAGCCCAAGTGAGAACCAGTCACGGCACATGAGAAGGGGGTCACCTCTGGTGGTAGGCGGGCCTGGGTAGAAATCCTGATTGCGGCACTTGTCAGCTGTAACTGTGTGACCTTGACAAGTGACTTCTCTCTTCTTAGCCTGTTTCTTTCTCTTCAGAATGGCTGTCATTAAAACCGCCCTTGCTGGTAAATTCGGGGATAATCACAACAGCTCCCAGTCGCAGAGCATTTCCTACGTGCAAGGCACCGTGTGGAGCACTTCATACGTATTTTCTCATTTCGTTCTCACAACAGCTTTCTTTGCATTCAGGCTGTCTGGATCCAGATCTGGTACTCTCGGCCACTGGATTGTTTGGCTATACCATAGGTATAAGGTTCTTGGCACTTGGCACACACTTGCTGAGTATTAGCCATCGCCCCTACTCCCAGCCCCGTTACTCTCCAGCCTTGGAGAGCCGTCCTTTTGTTCTTTCCCACCGCTTCTTTCCTTATGCGCTTCACAGATATGAAGTTCCATGAATGTGACCAGTGTAAGGAGCTCTTCCCCACGCCAGCTTTGCTGCAGGTTCACGTCAAGTGCCAGCATTCAGGTCAGTGCTACCTCCAACGTGCTCCTAGACCCAAGTGTGAATCTCATCTCCACCGCTCACAGCTCTGCAACCCAGGCCAAGTCACTGCAGTGACTTGTGCCTCAGTTTCTTCATCTATAAAATGGGAACAGTTGTAGTACCTGTCTCCTAGAGTAATGTGAAAAACTGAAGGCCTGGCACCAGTAAGATCCTTTAAGCATCAGCTGTGATTGTTGTTGTTAATGCTATATTTCATCGAATCTAAAATGCCAGTTAAAAATAAATAAAATGCCAATTATACGATGTTTCAGTTTTAATGAACCATTAAGAAAAACTGCTGCCACTTAAACTGCATTTTCATCACTTAGAATTCATAGGTGATTCTGAGTGCCATTTTGGACTTAACTTGACATAAATTTTTATCATGTCATTCTGTGTACATAAAAAGGAAAACACAAGAAATAAATTGATTAAGGGAGAAGAATCCAGCTCCTCGGAGCAACGTTTAGTTCAGATTGTCAGCGTGCACGTTTTCCCACACTGTTTATTGTGCCATCCAGAGCGCTGGCGATGGGGCGCACACAGTGTGAGATTCCGTCAAAGAAGTGAAGGCCATTGGTTTGGTTTTTTGAGTGTTATGTAAAATTAGTCTACTTTTGATTCCTGCTTTGAGAACGTAGCTAAACTTTCATCTCTTGCCTCCTCCCCTCTAAGCCATTTGGTTCCCGTGAGTTAAAAACATGCATCATTCCTGCTTAGGGATTGTCTTCCAAGCCGTGGGCACTCACTCCGCCAGTCTGGACGCTGCCACTTTTCATGTTCATACGTGCATTGACAATCGCACCCAACTGCCACCTAGCCCACAGCAGTCGTAAGGTGCCATTGATCCTATTTCAGAGATACTAAAATGTACTTCTTAGAATTGGTGAACTGTAGTATCGTCAGCATCATTATCTACAGCTGAATGAGTAATGGGCTTCAGCAGAGACAGGTTTAGCCTGAATCTAACACTAATGAAACGGTAGTGCCAGGGCCCCGCACTTGCATGGGACCCTTCCAAGGCTCTGTGCCTAGTTCTGTATTTGTCATTTTATATTATTTTTCTTAAAGAATGCCCCCCAAATTGTACAAGCTTCAGGCCCCACAAAACCTGGATCTGCCTCTGTGCATCAATCCCATTGCTCCTTCCTCTCGCCTCTCCCTGCTCACCACAGCCTGTCCCTTCTGTCTCCTCCTCCAGGGTCCCAGCCATTCAGGTGCTTGTACTGTGCGGCTACTTTCCGCTTCCCTGGAGCACTGCAGCACCACGTCACCACGGAGCACTTCAAGCAGTCGGAGAGCACCTTCCCCTGTGAGCTCTGTGGGGAGCTCTTCACCTCCCAGGCCCAGCTTGACAGTCACCTGGAATCTGAGCACCCAAAGGTGATGGGCACTGAAAGCCAGGCGGCAGCCTCACAGATGGTGCAGGTGATTCTGGGGCCTCTGCTACACAGAATGCTAGCATGGGGATCCTAAGGCTTCTCTAGAGGTGGCTCTGTGACACCAGTCTTACTCTTTGGGGACCTTGTAGAGAGTCTCTCTTGGCCTCTTACCAAACAGGACAGAAAGCTCTAGCCTTCTGGTAGCCACATGCAAAATGACCCCTAGGTAGAGGGAGTCTGGAACAAGAATTCCAAAAGAAGCAACAACCTTGGTTTCCTCATCCCGATTCACACTCGCCTGCCTTCTGAGAAATGCTATGGGATGTGATGAGAGTTGCAGGAAACCCTGGAGAAGGCAGACGCACTCTTTGCTGGGCAGGGACCACCTGCAGTTGAACACTTGCGTAGCTCCTCTGGGCTGGACGTTGCACACTCTGCATGTGTCTAGGCCTCTCGCTTTCCCTGGGCTTCAGGGCAGAGCTCAATTCAGCCTCTCTTTGTTTCCCTGATCCTCTTTTACTCTTCTTCCCATCGTCTCCAGAGGGGGTGGGCAGAAAAGGAAAAGAAACTCAGTCCTCTCAATTGTCAGTGATTTGTGGGTAGGCTGGAGAGGAGCTGTAAATGGATTGAGGTTTTACTCTGTTGGATTATCCCACTGTCTGGTTGCATAGATCAGTCATTGATAAACCGTGTGGGCCTCTGGGAGCAGAGGGGAAGTCGGGTGGGCAGGACCCCAGTGACATTCCTGATGTTATAACACCAGAGCTGCTCTGCTCTTATCTCTTATCTTTTTTATATATATTAGAGTTCGTATATATTAAGGAATATGTCCTTTGGGGACAAGGTGGGGGATCCCGTTTCTAAAAGAGAAAGAAAGACAGTTTGACAACCAGCATCCTGGATAATTATTGACTGAACATCACAGTTGATCTCCTCACTCCCATAGCACTGAGAAGGTGCCGAGCATGGCTTCCTCACTTGTGCCAGCTTTGCACTCTTGGCTGGTTCTCAAGAGCAGTGTGGCTGTACCCTCTGAGGGCACGCCAGTTTGAAGATATCAAGGGCATCAAGCTGTTCTGGGGTCCGCAGATGTGAAGCATCAACTTGGAGGTTCAGGCAGGAACTGGGTGTGCTTCACCACAGAGTAGTTCTCCTTGAGCTGGGAAGGTCACCTGTAACAGATTCCGCAGACTTGGAAGGGGCACGAGTGGCCTGGGAGGACGGAAGGAAAGGGGCACCTGCTCTGCCGGCCTGGTGAGCCCAGCGAATGAGTCGATAGACATCACGGTTCATCCACTCTCTTTCCCTCCTAAGCTCTGTCCCCACGTGGCCTCCAGGGAAGGCTCTCAGCCTGACAGAGGTCCAGAGACGCCCCCCTGGGCAAGCCTGGGCTTCTGGTAGATCGCCCCGTTTCCGTGTTTCAGTCGTGAGACCGTCCACCTTCAGTAGCATTCCCCTCACACGGCACTGACTTCTGCAGTGTCATCCTCGAGACGGGAAAACCCAGTGTGAGACACGGAGCCAGCACTGACTGGGGTGTAATCACAGAGTCCGCGCACCCCGAGATGGCGCACTGAGTGAAATTACAGCAATTTAGTGCACAGAGTTATTTAAATTGTTTGCCTGCCTTCTCTTTTGCATCACTGGTGTGTTAGACTTGCCTCTTCCCATTAGGCACATGTAATTGCTCTCCTCAGGTGAAAACATAAATATCATCATTACAGCGTGAGATGAAAACCACGTAAATTCTGGGGAGCTGTCTGTGAACACTGCCCAGAGCAGCCTCGTGCTCTCTCCCTTTCAGGTGATCCAAACCCCAGAGCCAGTGGCCCCGGCAGAGCAGGTGATCACTTTGGAGGAGACCCAGCTTGCTGGGTCGCAGGTGTTTGTGACGTTGCCAGACTCTCAGACGTCTCAGACCAGCTCTGAGCTCGTGGCGGTGACTGTGGAGGATTTGCTGGATGGTACCGTGACGCTGATCTGTGGTGAGGCCAAGTGAGCGGCTGCTCGTCCGGTGGAGGGGTTCCTGCCTTTGCCAGAGAGAAAGCTCCGCAACTTGCCCCTCGCCTCTGTCCGTGGCTGTCCTGAGTGATGAGCATCTTAGCTTAGCAGCAGCCAAAACTGTCTCACTTGGAAAACAGAAGCTTCATTGTCCTCATACAACCAGTGGTGTCTGAGCCACCAACACCACCGTCCTCCCCCATGGGCCTACTGCTTTGGCCTTGGTGACACCAGCCATCCCCAAGTAAAGTACAGCTTCTGAAACGGAGTCTGAAAGAGCACTGGGATGGGAGCTGGTGACCAGGGCAACAAAGGGGGTGCGATGTGCTGACAGCACCCAGTGAGCAGGATGGCAGTTAACTACGGGACTTGGCCCACAAAGTAGGGCGGCAAACACTGCTGGTGCCTCTGGCCACTTAAAAATCAAAGAAGCACCAACAGACCATCCAGGGACCCCGGCCTTGAGCGTACTTGGCCCCTTGCTAATTCCAGTCGTCCTCCCCTCTACTTGGGTCCCCCTGTACCCAGTGGCTGTGCCCCACACCCCTAGTGGTGGCAGTGGGACAGGCAGCCATGTTAACAATGCAGAAAGCCCTCATTTCCATGCCTAGTCCCACCTTGGTAGTAGTTAGCCCTTCCCAAAACACAGCCTTTGGAGTGTTCAATGTGAGGTGTCCAGTTGCAAAGAATATGCCTTTCCAGGATGTTCTTCATGGTGTTCATTACCTGAGGGCTGGTTTTTACAGCTCCTCCGTGTTATCCTCATCCTCTTCCTCTAATCAAAGGCTAAAACTTCTACCCAACCTGGAGGCTTGGTTTGCTCCCTGTGGAGCATGCAACGTAGCTAATGAAGTGGCACCAGGCAGGCAGTCCTGTCTGCATTTGGAGGAGCAGCCACAATCACCCTGGCTCCGTTTCTGCCACCGGCTTCCATGCCTTGGGAGTGGCCTGCAGTCTGCGCTCCCCAGGCTGCCACACTTACGCAGGCTGGTGATCCTTCGGAGTCTGAATTTCACAAAGCATTTTATCTTTAGTTCCTAAAATATAATCTGATAATTAATGGTTTGTGGAATCCATTATGAAGTGCAATTAGATGGATATAGGTCCCTGCCGTTTGGAGAGAATGACTTGCATTTATCTTCTTTTCCTGCCATGCCAAAAGGTTGAAATCTGCTGGTGCAGTGTTTACACACCAGGCAGGGCTCCTGCCTCATTGTGTAGCTTGACCCCTGCAGAGGGCAGTGCGCCATTTGATCACTCACCCTAAAGCCACACTGGCAGAGATAAGCCCACCCCTTCTTTCCAAGCATATCTCCATGTACGGAGGCAAGGGGTTCAGTCATGCTTGGAGCTTTTATCACTGCCACACACTCAGGTCATACACTGCTAGAAGAGCACGAAGTAGAACCTCAACACCGACTAGCATGTTGTCTGGCTGGCCATCGAGACCGCCTTTGTGTGGGCAGCCTGATGGTTTCCACGGCGAGTTCCAGCTCCGGGCAGCTTGGGCCTGCTCACCCCAGCCAACTGCTTCTGTCCTGTCCTCCTGCTGATATGCAGATCACTTGAGCTTGACAGTTCAGGGCTCTTCCCATTCTGCACTAAATAAAATTTTTAAAGCAGAGTCGGCCACAGAAGCCAAAAGCTGACCAGAAGATGGTGCTCAAACCTTTAAGACTTCGCCTCCATGTGAAGGCCTCACCGTTTCTGCCAAGGCTGTCCCTGTCCTCTTAAGCTTTTTCAGTCCTGCGAGCTGCCAGACCAGGAGAGCTCTTGATCTGCAAGTGGCAAAATGGCACTGACTCTGCCTGTGGCACCAGATAAGACCCCCTGAAAGACAGTGGGGTGGCACACGTTGACAGGGCATTGGTGCCAGGCCGGTGGCTGAGGATGCAGCTCCTCACGAGCCATGGCATGGTGGCTCGGAACTGCAATGAGCGTCACTAAAACTTCTCCAGCCAAAACACATAAAATCAAGTGCTGAGGGCTTGTCGGAGAAAGCGATTTTAAAAAAGTCTTCTGAATGAAGAGAGCTGAAAGTTTTAAACCCAAGTATCAGATCCTTTCAAGCACTGAGAAGCCTTTCTCGGGTTTCCGGGAGAGCCCCAGATCGTGGCAGGACGCTTGTTTCTTCAGAAGCACCACGCTCACAGCGTGCCACGCCGGGAGCAGGGCAGCCACACGTGCTGCCAGGGCCCCCAGTGCTCTCTCGCCCAGGGCACTCTCGCTAGGAGGCACGCACCGTGCTGGGTCTGGTCAAGCATGAGCGGAAGTCCACCCTGCATCAAGTGCTTGCTCTGAGTAGGCCTCTGCGTGGGCCCACTGCGAGTCTCCAGGGTCGCTCCCCAGAGAAGCCCAGGCGTGGATTTTATCGGGAAGACCTTTCCCAGTTCTACTCGGCCATTTTATCCTTTTCTCCGCTTCTACCCGAGAGACCTTCTGAATTGCTGCCCCAGAGGACATTGCTAATGTGGTGTCCTTAGTCCACACCACTCGTTTCATTATGGCCCCAGTGTTCCGTTTGCCTGTTCCCGTGCCTTCGTGGCGTCTGGGCTGAGCTCTGGGCCGTTTGTGGTGATATGGAGAAGTCTGCGGGCTTCTTGGAACACATGGATTTGTTCACTGGATCCCAGACCTTGTCTGCTCCCGGAGCTCATGATCCAGCTGCTAGGAAGGGAAAGGCGGTCAGATTGCAAACCGGAGTCTGATTCTGTGGGAATACTGGGATCACAGGTAAGTGAGATAGCAGATAGGTCATTTAAGAGCACGGGTTACCGTAGGAAGATGAGACTCTTACCATCAAGGACATGAGCAGAACCTGGAACCAGAGGGGCAGCGACAAAGGTCTGTGCTCATTTATTTTATTGAGCTTGTCTCTTCTGTCTCAGAAGCTCTGTTAGGAAAACTCTGAGCCCAGTGGGTACCAGGTTCTGCAGTGTGAGTACTGGGTCCTCTCTGAAGAGGAAGTGACTTGACTTGCCGGTGCCCACGGGAGGCACACCTCATCCCCCAGGCCGGAGCTCTCACGGTCAGAGGCTGAGGGACAAAACGAGGTCGTCAGACAAACAGTGAAGGGAGAGACATGTTCTCTGTTCTCTACTTGCAGGCTCAAGCAGGTGGGACTCCCAGAATTGAGGGGAAGCATGAGAGGGGGCCCTAAGTTCCTCTCTCACCCCAGGGGCTGTTGGCATTGTGGTCACCAGAGGCTGATGACATCCTAACGGTGTGTGAGGGTGCCTTTAAATCTCACGTGCTGGGGACCTGTGAATGGGCTGGGGGTGGCGGAAACGGCTAGCTGTACACAGAGTGGGCAGGTGGTTCTAGGGGACGCTCAGCGTTCCTATTAAGGTGGGCTGGCAGCTGGACAGTGACGGAGGTGGTGCTGGGATGCTTTCATCCGTCCTCCCGAAGGAGGAAGCAGCACCCCTGCCCTGTTCTGCTTGGCCCAGTGTATCCCAGGGATACTGGGAGGTAGGAAGAAAAGGGGAGTAAAAGAAAGATTTGGGGGTGAAGAGAGTGTCAGAGGCAAAGTGATCGTTGTTTTTTTGCCATGGAAACCTTGGGGATGGTGGGCTTAGCAAAAGCTCGAGAGCACGGCTGAAACTCAGAAACTTGCCACTGCTGCTCAGCCTATGAGGAAGGGAGAAGCTGTCTGTACTTTGGGGAGTACGTTGTTGAGGAGAAAAGTCCCTCCCTGGGCTAATTCAGATTACTTCCAAATTGTGGAAGCATTCGTCGTTTCCCTTACCAAGGCCAGTCTCCTGCTTCCACCCATGGTCAGGACAGCCAGCCCCCACGTGATGCTGTGTAAATTGGATTACAAACCATATTCTTGTTCAGCTTGCACTAATCTGTACAAATAAAATGTGTACTTTGAAAAAAATTGTGCCACCTGAGTTCCAAATGGACTGTGATGTTATAGACCTGTTTCCTCTTTGGTTCTGGGCAGGTGTCAGATGGGCACAGATTTCCTAGGGGCCATCATGTGCCTTCAGGCTGTCATGGCCTGGGCTGGAGGGGAACTCTCCTACCTTGTGGAGTCTTATTTCCTGAACCCTCTTTCCAGGGGGTGTGTGTAGGGCCATGTTTCAGAGCACGGGCTTCGGTGTCTGATCTGGGCACGTAGCTGTGCCACTGTCCAGCTGTGTAACCTTGGGTGAGGTGCTTACCCCCTCTGAGCTCCCCGCTCCCGGCTCCCAGCCATAAAATAGGGAAAATGACTATACTTACCCCACGGTATTGTAGTACGAATTAAAAGCGTGGATTTAAGAATTTAGTTGATATTAATAAAGGCCTTTGCATACTGGTCAGCCCGTCCCTGCAGTCTCTGGCGGGAGAATGTTCATTCTGATGCCTTTATGTGTCTCTTCTTCCTCGCTCTGAGTCCTTAGGAATCCTTACAGTGCCCACCACTTTTCATTTCTCTCTTAAATCTCAACTGCCCCCGGAGCACAAAGTGCTGAGCAGATAGCTATAGAATACGCAGAAACCTATCCCAGTGAACAGCCGAAAATGTCACCGTGCTGGCAGCCAACAAGGAAACGAGAGAGAGAGACACAGACAGGACGTACGTAATTTCTGCAGGAAGAACCCAGCGTGTGAGGCAAGGGGAGGCGCATCGTGTCCTGCAGCCCCGGAAGCCAACGGCAGTCCTGAGCCCAGGGAAAGCAGGGCATGGAGGAGGCTCTGCTTGCTTCTCCCGGACAGGCCTGCAGTAGCACAAGCGGACCCTGCCCAGGCCCACGAGGACCTTTATGAGGGAAGCCCCTCCGCCTAAGCAGTGTCTTTGGAGAGAGGCTGCAGCTGTCTGAGTTACATTTGGGGCAGTAGTCGTGAGAGTGTCCCAGGAGGCCACAAGGGGTAACTGTAATGAACAGTCAGTCCCCAGCCATGAAGGCGGACGTGTGCAGTGCTGCTGCGGGCCGGGCGGGATTAAGCAGAGGCGGGGAATGGACCGAGGGATTCCCTGGTGCTCAGTGATCTTAGGCCTGGGCCAAGGCGCCTGGCTGTAAGGGACCCAGCAGCACAGTGGACAAGGCCCAGACTTGGGAGCCTCCCAGCCCCACCGCTTAGTAGACAGATGACGTTGAGTGAGTCTTTCCTAACAGTGATGGTGAGGAGAAAAGGTAACATTTATAAACTGCCTGACTGAATACAGGTGCTTCATAAACGATGGCTGTTAACGTTAGTAATACTTTAACAGGACCTAGGGAAAAGCCAGGGCAGAGAAGGGCTGGAAAGCAGGGTGCCTAATGTACCCCAGGAAGACCTGGAACCCAGTGCAGAGGTACCCAAACCAGGGTAGGAACATCTGGGCTGCACTAAAAGTAAAGCCCGGGCCCCCAGCCCAGGCCAGAGTGAGCAGGAGTAAGGGGGGCAGGACCTCTGGGGTCGGAGCGTGGGCTCTCAGCGCCCTTTGGCACCATAGCTGAGGGGTCACACCTGAGTCAAGGCACAGACCTTGGAATGTCAGGTGGAACACAGCCATGAGAGCAAGGGAAATGGAAAAAACGAGTGTGCGATGATTTCTGGCCTTCTCTCCTGGCCTCTCCAGCATCCATTGTTTGTCTTACTCTCCATGAGCTTGTGCTCTGGCATGTGCTTGGAGTGAAAAAAGAAAAGTAGCTTATGGCTCCGTGTGGACTTGTCCTAGACCAAGGGTCTTCACTCCTCATGGGGAAGTGTCTCAGGACTCGGGGTTTCCTGAGAAGGGAGCGTTAGGACATGGACACAGAAACCACGCTCATGATTTCCTCAGGAACGTTCTTTGGGCCTTTTCCCTGCATCTTTTGTCCTGTCATCCAGGGCTGCGCGAGTGTAGGTCCCATGTCCACCAAGACATTCGTATGTGTGCGTACTCGGAACTGGACAGTGTGCTCAGTGGGTGCTTAGTAGATGTTGCCTGCTGCTGGAGACAGGAAGGCCGTGCGGCTGTGCCCCCCGTGTTCTGTGTGAGCTGTCTCCAGCCGATGGAACATGCCGGCATTCCATCTGCTCCTCTCCATCCCCTCACGTCCGCAACCTTGTGGGGCAGGGAGAGTCAGTGCTTGGTCGGGGTCGTGTGTGCTGCTGGAATCCCGAGCTCCGTCGCGGAGAAAGAACTTCCCCAGCAGTCCCTAAATCTGCATTCTGAGACTTCTCAAATCCAGGTGCTACATAATTGAAATCCTGGGTATGCAGTGATATATGTTGTGCCTTACATCTTTTTAAAAAAATTTTTTTGTAGAGGCAGGGCCTCTCTGTGTCGCTCAGGCTGACTCCTAGCCTCGAGCGATTCTCCCACTTCAGCTTCCCAAAGTGCCGGGATTATAGGTGTGAGCCACCGGGCCAGCCTGTGCCTTAATTCTTACACAGCTTCATCTCATTTTGGATTCTAAATAGCTTGAGGACAGGGAGCACACTTGCCATCTTGGTTTCTCCGAGAGCAGGGCATGCTCTGTTGGGCACATAGAGGCGCAGTCGGAACCAGGCGGTACCCTCGCTTGCCTCCTTTCTCCATTCAGGGAGAACCTGGCTGCCGCATCTCCGATCAGTGAGGCTGTTCCCAAGTTACCTGTGTGCTAGTCTATCAGAACATCCTCCTTTCTTTGCCCTCTGAGAGGAGATTAGCAGAAGGCTAAGAGCAGCCAGCCGGGCCGCTGCTCCCAGCTGCTCTGATCAAACACACTCCTGCCGGCTCTTCTTGCACCAGCTCCCCCAGCGCAGCCCAGAAACAGCTGATCAAACACATCAGGACAAGGTCAGTGCATGGACCCACAGTCCCCTCCAGGGGTGGTTTCATAGCCCTGCCATCAGGAGGGTCTGATAAAAATGGGCAGGGGGTGGGGAAGGGGCCCATGGGGCTGGCACAGGACTGAACAGCTTTTCGTTCCATTTAAGGTTGAAACCTCTGTGCTCCACGCAGGGTCCAGACCAAAGCCAGCGTTTCCAGAGAGACCAGGGCTGGAGCTGAGGCAGAGGGTAGCTGTGCATGCACGTATGACTGTGTGGGGCTGAGAGAGACGTCAGGTGAGAGAGCATGTGGGTTTGGGAGCATGGGATTATTAGATTGTCACAAGATGACGTAAGATTCTCCCTCGCTAAACTGTGACCCCTTCAAGGGCAAGGACTGTGCATTATCCTCATTTTCACACACACATACACACGCACGCACACGCGTGCATCCAGGCAGTTAACCTGACACATCAGGTGTCTTGATTGCACAGGTGTTTTAGACCTGAATCTCTGGGAGTCCATAAGGTCCTATTTCCAGGCTAAAATGGTACACGGCTCCTGCTCCTTGGGAGACTTACAACCTAGTTAGCCAGGCAAGGGTTATATATGAGAAACAAGTACCAAAAACACCCATGCAGTCTAGACTCAAGACCCTGATGCTCATGGTACCTATAAATGCTGTGGGCTTTTTGGTTGGTTGGTTGGTTTTGTTTTTTTCATGGGTGGGGGGAAGAAGGGAAGGATTCGTATTTTTAAGAAATATTCTCATAATTGATAATTGGTGTTAATTGTTTACCACATGTTGGACCACTGGGCTAGAGGCTTTGAGTGGTTCTCAACTCTTAGAATTATAGCACCAACCATATGACGTTGGTGCTGTCATTATCCCTGTGTTACTGATGAGGAAACCAGAGAAGTGAAGTCACCACACAGCCAGTGAGCAGCACAGCTGGGATTTGAACCCAGCTGTCTGGCTCCAGAGTTTGCTGTTAAATACCACGCTGTAATATATTAAAGCGTTTCTTGTTTAATACCTAGTCAGCCAGAAATATGTCTTACCCATATTTTCCATGCCTCGAGCAGCCTTGCCTGTCACACCTGGACTGTTGTCATAGCTGCTAGCAAGACCCCCTGCGTGTTCCCTCTGCTTTCTCTTTCTCCCTATCCATCCTGTCCAAGACAGCCAGACGGGCCTACAGCTCTGCTTTCTTTTATCAGCTGGAAATGTGGTGCCTAGTAGCAAAAAGAGCCCTGTCCTTTGCCTTGCTTTGGGACTAGTAGCCTGGGGCCTGTCACTTTTTTAGACACCTGCACTCCTCACAGTTTCACCAGTCCTCAGTCAACACTTGACAGCCCCACTGGGGCGCTTCCCAGGAGTGCAGCATGGCCACAGCTGCCTGAACTCCTGTGTGGGCAGCTGAGCCCTGCACGATGCCTGGCACAGTGCGTGGGGGGTTCCCTGACCTGGGCACCTCTGGGAGGCATCTTGGCTCCTCTGATTCAATCCAGGGCTCCTAAAGGAAAAACATTTTCCAAAACACCAACCATTTTATTGCAGAATATGAGATCAAAAGACAATATAAAGTGCAATGGTGCAGAGCCCGGCTGGAGAGCTATTCAGCTCTGGGTTCAAATCCCTGCTCTGTTCCTTATTAGATGTGTCACTTTGGGCGTGTTAACTTTCTTTATCATGATTCTCTTGTCTGTAAAATGGAGGTAATAAAAACTCCTAGAGTAATTGCAGAGATTAAAAGTAACACCAAGAAGGCTCTGATACAGGTTGTGGCATAGCAAGTACTCAAGTCACGTCATCAGGGGACCCAAAGCTCCAGGGTGGTCCCTGCCCCACTGCAGAGACCCCACTCGGTGCTTCCAAACTCAGGGAAGGTGGGCTTCTGTGGGTGAGAAGATGAAAAAGGGCAGTCTAGACGGTGAGTCCCTGGGCAAGGCCTCCTAGCCATCTACCCAAGGCCATTTCCCAGTGTCAGCGCGTGGCTGGTGCCCAGGAGACATCTCATATAAGCAGCCAAGCCATGGAACCAGGGATAGAGCCGGGCTCTGCAGACGCCTCGGACCGGCGCACCGGGGAGCCTGCCCGGACCAAGCTCCTGCAGCCCAGGGGCGTGTCGTCAACACAGGGGCCTCCTGGGTCTGATGCTGCCCAAGGCCTTGGGCCACGCGGCCTCAGTGGAGTTGTGTCTTGTTCAGGCAGCAGCACAGGTTGTCTTACCCATATGGTGTCCCCATTTCTGTCCCAAACAGGGGCCAGTTGGCTTGGAGCAGGAGAGGCCTCACTGGTAAGAGGGGGCTCCCAGGTAGGCGGAGCACGGAAAGAGAGAAGGCGGCAGATGCTTGACCCGGCTTGGCCTCACTCCTTTCTGTGTGGATAGCGGCTGCCCTGTAATGCCTCGCTCTTGAATGGCGCTCTGCTATTTTCAGATACTTTCATATACATTATTTCCTTTGATCCTTACGGTAACATGAAAGTTTAGAGTAGGTGTCTTTATCGTTACCCCTTCTACAGTAAAGGAATTCAGATGGTACAAGACCTCAGCCTTACACTTAAGGTTCCTCAGCTAGTGAGAGGTGGAATTGGAGTCCAGGTTTTTGACACAAAGTGGAGGCTTTTCCCCACCCCACTGTGCTGTCTCTGTGCCTGTGGTGGCCCCTCGTATTTCAGAGCACCCTCAGTCATTCACCTGCTTGGTTCTGGCAGCAGTTCTCTGAGGCTGGAGGGGCATGGATTGTTATTTTGCAAATGAAGAAATTGAGGTTTTGGGACAGTCTGTCCCTCGGTCACACGGTGAGTCAGTAGCAGAACTGCAGGGAGAACAGCCGAGCCCAGCACTGCATCCACTTTGCGAGGAAAAGCACCTCTTAGGCCCGGTCAGGGAGGAGGCCTGGGGCACAGCCGGAGTCTTCACGGCAGGAATGGGTTGTGAGCTGCCGTTGTTAACCTCCGCCCCGGGCCAGGCCATGTGTCTGCACCATCTCCGACTCAGGTACCACATCCACGTTCTGATCACCAGAGTGGCACCATCCAGCAGCGTTCTCTGTGATGGCAGTGGCCTGGCAGTCCGGCCAGCCTGGGAGCCACTAGTCACAGGTGGCTATGGAGCACTTGAAATGTGGCTGGTGCCACTGAGGAATTTTAATTTAAATAGTCATGCAGCTTGTGGCTGTTGTTAGCTTAGAACTAGATGGAGGCTCGGGGGTGAAGGTCGTACAGGAAATGGCCGAGCCCGAGTTCAAACCCGGGTCCGTCACATTCCAGAGCTCATGGCATTTCCCCTGGTGCCCCATGTCAGGAGGGAAATGCACTTGAGTGGTAAACGCTGGCTGCGAGGTTCAGAATACTTCATTTAATTCGTGAAGGCCACCCCTTGCCGTATGCTGGGACAGTTATAGTGGCACCACTCCCCTCCACCATCTTCATCCTCATCAGCGTTGATACTGTTCACGGAGCATCCGTCACCCCAGGCAGTGTGCCAGGGGCTCCCCCTAAATCTTGACTGATCCTGATGCGGACTCTACAGTGACGTTACTGTTACCGCATTTCATGGAGTAAATGGAGGCTCAAAGGTAGAGAAACTTGTCCAAGGTCACCTGTTTTTGCTGGAAGGGTCACACTGGCTTAACTACAAATGCCGTGTTCTTGCTCCTGTTTCTCACCAGCTCCAGACCAGAGTGGAAAGGAAGTGAGAAAGTGCCACAGAGGCAGCCTGGAGGCCCTCTCCCTCCCCATCTTCAGGGAGACACCATTACGCTGGGCGTGCTGTCCAGGCACGGCCACTGTGCACACAGAGCGGGCGGCAGGGCCGGCATGCTGCTCTCAGGGAGCAGCCTCACCTCCTGTGTATTTATGGCTTTCTGACAGCTACTGTAGAAAAGTCATGAGAAAACCAAATTCATTGTCACTCCTAAGCTGTCTGAGCTTGGACAAGTCTTTTGAGCCCCACCACAGCAAGTGGATTTAGATAACCTCTGAGAGCCCTTCTCCGGCATCTTAGATTCCTTGGGTAGCATGGTAGTAGAGAAACCAGGGTTCTGGACCCGACCGCCACTTTCATGGTGTGCGACTCCCCTCTGAGCCTCGGTTTCTTCACCAGGAACAATGCCTCTGCCACAGAGGGTTGTGAGGACTGAGCAAGATCTCGCGTGAGAAGAGCCCGGCGTGGGGCTGCCACGTGGTGCGTGCTCAGGGAAGAGCCCGAGGTGCTTTTATGCTGCGTGTACAATACCCCCGCCATACGTCATGGCCCCATTTCAAGGAAGAGATTAGAACTTTCCCTCAAGTGGGAGGAGAAACGAGTCCTCTTTGGGCCAAGTTGCTAGCGCAGGTGCTGAGAGCAGCACCAAGAAGAGCCTCCTGTGGCAGCTTTCATGGCGGGCCAGTCCTGCCCCCCTCACCTCAGCGAGCATGGGCCTGGGGGGCTGTGCCCACCACTGGCACAGCTGGGAGGAGCCATGATAGTCCTGGCCCCTGGCAGAGACAGGTGGCAAAAGCATCTAGGTCTGGAAGAGGGAAGCTTCCTGGAGCTGGGGCAAGGACCTGGCCCAGGAGGAGAGCGGGGCACGAGGGTGGTGGCCCTGCCAGCGCTGGTCTGAAGCAAGCATAGAGCCAAGGGCAGCCCACAGGCTGAGAGGGCTGTGGAGTCGAACGGTCACATGCCAACCTGGCTACTGCCCAGCACTGTGACTTTGAGCAAGCTACTTACCCTCTCTGAGCCTTATTTTCCTTATCTGTAAAATGGGGAGGATAATACTTGCCTGCCTCTTAGGAGTATAAAATAATGCCCATGAAGGCCCTCCTGTGGTGCCAGGCAGAGAGGGGCTCAGTGGTGGTGGTTATCAGCTTCCCTGGGCCTGGCCCCAGAGAGGCCAGTGCTACAGGAGGAGGCTGTGCCTCGTATTGCAGCCTCTGGTGCCCATGGGACAACAGGGAGGGAGGAATCCGCCAGGACCTCCCCCACTGACCTCAGGAAGGCTGTGGCCTCGGTGCCAACTGGGAGAGGCAGGGCCTGAGGGCCGGTGCTTCTGGGCTCTGGGTCTCCCGCGTCAGGCCGGGCTGGTGGGGGATGAAGACCAGAGCCCGGGTGTGCAGAGGGCTGAGGAGACGGGCTCCCCTGGACACCACGGGCTGCCCCATCTCCTGCCCTTTCCCACCAGCCTTCCTGGGGACTCAGACCTAGACTGTGGTGTCTCCAGGGCCTAGAACATCGGGCTGGGGGTCACAGAGCTTCAGGGGTCCCAGTGGAACCACATGTACCCCAGCCAAGCACACACACCTGGTGCCAACCTGACCTGCCTGCAGGCCTTGGCCCTGGCCCTGGCCATCCTCCTCTCTGCCACCCATGCCCTCTGCCAGCCTTTGCCCGCCCAGCTTCTCCCCAGCCTCAAGCCCATCCCAAATGTCTCCCACTCCAGAAGGTCGCCTCCGTCACCCCAGCCACAAGTGCCTTCCCCGACTCCTCCGATACCACGTACAACCCACAGTATTGAGCACGCGGTGGTTTGTGTTCGTGTCTTTTTCTTTAAACTTTTTTTGTGGTCAAATATGCATATCATAGTCTACCGTTTTAACCATTTCTAAGTGTCAAGTTCAGTAGCATTAACTGTGTTCCCACGGTGGCACAGCCACTGCCACCATCCAGTTCCAGAACGTTTCCTTGTTTCACACTGAGCTGTGTGCCCGTCATGCGTCTCCACGTCCCTCCAACCTGGGAAGGCTCATGTCTGTTAGCAGTCGCTCCCGGTTCCCGCCCCAGCCCCGGCAGGCTGGTCCACTCCCTGTCTCCGTGAACTGACTGGTTCAGGTGGATCGTAGAGGTGGGATCATATGGTGCTTGTCTGCACTCGTGTCTTCATCTCACGCAGCCCTGCGCCTGACGACCGAGAAGAGCAAATGAAGAGGCACAAGAACGACGATGACACTGCTTCAGAGCTTCCTGAGACGGGCACTGTCCCCTGCCTCGCCCCCTCACACGTCCCTGAACTCCTAGAACGCTCTCGGGCCGCAGTATTTACTGACCACTGCTGCAGCGAGACAGCGCAGCAGGTGCTGGAGACACCACAGCCCACAGGACAGACTGCGGCCCGGCCCGCACGGAGCCCTCATTTTAGCGGGGGAGAGACAGCAGGTGAGTGGAGTGTATGTCACACAAGGCAACGGTGAGCACCACGGCGGCATGCAGGGCCATTTTGGGGCAGCCAGGGAAGACCTTGCTGGTGAAATGACTTGAGCAGAGACCCGAAGGCTTTGAGGGAGTGGCCGTGGCCGTGGGAATGCCCCGGGGAGGACCTTCCCAGCGCGGCCCTGAGGCGGGAATGTGCCTGGCCTGTGGGAGTGGCTGGAGCAGAGTGGGCACGGGAGGGAGTCGTAGCAGATAAACTGAGGAAAGAGGTTGGGGCCCACATTCCATAGGACCTTCAAGGTCATTCTAAGGATGTGGCCAGCGGAGGCTTTTGAGCAGAGGTGCCGCGGCTGCTGTGCGGAGAATAAACACAAGGGGGTGGGGTGCTGGGAGATCACTTAAGGGGCCACTGCAGCATCTCACTGCAGCAGAATTTCATAAAAATGAAAATGAGGCTGTGACCAGAAGACATTTCTGCGCGGCTCCCGTGTCGGCCAACAAGGAAACGGACCAGGCGGTGGTGAGGAGTGGGCAAGCAGAGCCCCCAGGACCCGGTGGACTGGATGTGGGATTTGAGAAAAAACAGAGGACTCAAGGATGATTTCCAAGATTTTTGATCTGAAAGTGGAAGCGTGAAGTTGCCGCGTGCTGCGCTGGGGACGCCCTCGAGAAGGCAGGTTTTGGAGGGAAGATAAGGAACGCAGCTGGGTGTGCGAGCTTCAGGCACCTGTTACGTGTCCAAGTGGAGATGGACGAGGCTGGAGTCAGAGGTGTTAAAAGTCACCCTGTCCAGTGTCCTGTTTCGTTTTCTGCGTCCTGGCTGGTCCCGGCATCACCAGAACTGCAACTCAGACTCACCCCCCCAACTCGGCACGGGGCAGAGACCAGGCGTCACGTCTGCCCTTTCTTTGTTCCCCAATCCATCCGTCCGTCTGACATGCCCTGCACGTCTAGCCTGTGTCAGACACAGTGCCGGGCATGGATACAGGAATAAGTAGGACCGGCCTCGCCCCTCAACAGGCTCGCAGTCTGGTTAGACTCTAATCTTCTTCTCCGACTTCTGCCCCCATTCCTCCCTGGGCCTTAGTCTCTCCATTGATAAAGTGACTTTGGACCAGTCTTCACGTGCTCCACCAACTCGGCCCTCCCATGACTCACGAGGGAGGCCAACTTGCCCGCCCTCACCCTCCTCTGGGCTGGGCACCCACGGCGTGGGAGGGATCCATGTCGACTTCCCGCTCCCAGAACACCCATCTGCCCGGCACATGTGCCCTGACATCAATTTTGCTGTCTTCGTGTTCCACCGAGAAGTGATTAACTGTGGTGAAGCAATTAAGTCAGCCTGGCAAGTGCGGCGTGCCGTGCACGGGACTCACCAGGGCGCGGGTCAAGGCACGCATTCTCTGGGGGGACAATGGCTACTAGGGGGGAGGAGTCTTTGTCTTTTTACTGATAAAGCAGATACGCATGTAGCACAGCCACGGATACGCACTGTATCTGTGGATTAAAACTTCACTGGGGAGAAAGTGTCCTGAAAGGATCCCGGGGGAATGATGCTGAAAGGGGAGCAACCCCAGGTCAAGGGAGGGAGGGGAGGCTCAGGGCTGGGAGCACACGTGCATCCGGCCACACAGTGATAGGGCACAGTCCTGGTGCTGGGGACAAAGGTGGCCATGCTCAGAGACACTGCCCTCAGGAAGGTCACACTCCAGTGAAGGGCAGGTGAGAAAATGGACAGTCACCGTACCCGATGACGAGAGCCATGCCAGGGCCAGGTAGGGAGGGTGGCGGAGCAGGGAGAGGGTCAGGAAAGCTCTGGAGACTGGGCCAAGCAGGGCCGCAACAGGTGAACAGAGAGCTCAGGGCCAGGCCAGGCTCGATCCCAGCTCCCCGTCTCGGGGAGAGCTGGCAGGTGCCCACTCGCACTGCTCCCGTGGGTGGGCAGAGTGCAGAGTGGGCTGAACGAGGCCGAGAAGTTCAGTTTAAAATGACTTCTCACCAATGCAATGTGCCTGGAGCCCTCCCGTTAGAGTGTCATCCCTCAACTTGAGATACCGTTCTTGGTGACAACCTGATACAGGCCCAGATAGCCGAGTCCTGGTGCCACCTGTGCCGTTATGTGCTGAGTATCCACGGACAAGCCACTCCTTCTCAGTCTCCACTTCCCTCTCTCTGAAATGGGAGCGATGCACGATCGCTCCCCCGCCTACTTCACGCTTCACATGGGTGTTGGATGGGGGAGGCACATAGAAGCCATCAGCCATGGCCTAGAGATCCGTGACCTCATTCACTCGCACACACCGCTGTGATGGGGGCATTCTGCCCCATTTTATAGGCAACGAGACCGAGGCTCAGAAAAGTTAGTCACACGGGATTTTACCCAATGGCTGAAAGCAGACCTAGTTAGGGCAAGAGCAAGGCGGGTGGGTTTAGGGAGGCAGATGCACTGGGCCCTACAGGTCCTCTGTGCTCCGCTTGCCCCGGGTGGCCCTGGGCTGTCCACCTGACAGCCATGATCTCTCCCTCTCTGGGGCCATTTACAAGCAGAGCACGTGCTGAGGAAGTGGGCTCAGGGGCGGCTGGAGGCCCTAGAGACCCCGAGCCAGGAAAGGGAAGGCCCAAGGGACCTGTGATCTGTCTTCACAGGCCTTCAGCTGTCAGAGGGACCTGCCTGGGACACAGATCCAGCCCCCCATGGCGCCTGAGATGAAATCCTGGCAGCTCAGTCGGCCAGACAGTGCCCTCCGAGAGCTGACCTCCGCCAGCCACCCCAGCCCCAGCCCCATCTCCCGGCCTCCAGCTTCCCTCCCCAGTCATCAGACTGCCAGGAGCCCCCGCCCCACCAGCCTGCCAGCCCCAGCACCGAGGCCCCCTGCTCTCTGGGCCTCTGCTCATGCTGTCCCCGAGCCACGTCTTTCCCTGGCCAGCCCCCTGCTCATCCTAAAGATACTTTCGAGCCAGGACGCAGATGCCACCTTTTCCAGGAGGCCATCTTTGTGCTTCTGGGGCACCTTGTCCTTTCCCTGATCGTCTCTGCGTGTGCCTCACCAGCACAGGGCCAGGCCAGAGTGGGCATCGGGGGTGGGCTGACCGCCCAGCTGGCCCTCACAGGGCCACTGTGTGCCGTCATCCCCCTTCGACGGGTGAGGAAACGGAGTCTTGCCCAGGGTCCTGCAGGCGTTGGGAAGTGGAAGTGGGGCAGAAACCCTGGAAGTCCGAGTCGGGGCCCCCAGCTGTGCCTCCCACACTCGGGGCAGGAGAAGGATGAGATCAGGGCCCTTCTGACACTGGGATTCCCGGATGTCACCTCTGAGAACCCTCCCTGTCCCACTGCCTGAACAGTCCCATGTCACTCTCCGTCCTCTCCCCTCCTTTAGCTGTTTTCATAGCACTTAGCACGGCCTAGAGTCGTGTAAGTTGCGTTACTCATGGGTCTGCCTCACCCACGCTGAGAGCCCCACAGGGTCGGGGACCTGGCCCCTCTTGTTCACGGTGGGGTCCCCGTGCTGAGGCAGTGCAGGTGCCCGATACGTGTTTGCCACACGAGCCAGCATTTACTGTGGCCCGGTGGTGGCTGAGCACAATCTGTCCTCCACCGGGTCTCCCCAGCCACCCTTGAGGTAGGCGTTACGCAGTTTTTGGATAAGGAAGTGGGGCCCCAACAGGGTAAATGACTGGCTCAGGGTCACTGATAAGTGGCAGGGCCTGGTGGCCAGGTTCGTCTGATTCTAAAGCTTGCACCCTTAGAAATTCGCCACAAATGAGGGTGCTGCACCCAGAGAGGCTACCAGACTTGCCCGCCGTCACCCAGCCAGGTCCAGCTCAAGACGCGGGCTTCGTTCTTCACACAGCCGTCTGCTGAGGCCCCCGAGGGCTCAGGCGTAGAGCGGGTCGTATTTTCAGTCTCTCGTTCTGCCTGTCACTAAACCATGCAAGGGCTCTGCAGACTTCATAATGGCCCGCAGTTCAGCTTCACCTTTTTCTTTGCAGCATTTTAAACGAGCACACTCCTTCAGCGGCTGCCACGTCGCTAATTCTCTGGCCCCATCCTTCGTGAGGCCTCGGGCCCGAGGTTGGGATCCTCTGACGGCCCTGGCGGGAGCCTTTTCAAGCTCCTAATCTGCCCGGCAGTTGTTTGAACTCGCAGAAATTACGCCTTCTCATCTCGTCCTAACGAACTCGTGTGCCCGGTTAACGCCGGAGATGAGTGCTCTTCCCAGCTCTGTCCCTGAGACCTAAGTCTGAGTCTTCCCAACAGTCCTTTCTGGCTACGAGACCTGGAGAAAGTTCCTTTCCCTTCTGGGCCTCAGTGTCCCACCTGCACGGTGGAGCTTTGAGGTCTCTGATGTCTAAGGGCTCTTCTAGCTCAGACATTCTAGAACAGTGCCATCCAATAGAAATAGTGGGTCGTGTATGTCATTGTAAATTTTCTGATAGCCATATTAAAATAATAGCCATATTAAAAGGGTAAAAAAAAAGGTGAAATTAATAATATATTTTATCTAACCGAATACACCCAAATTGTTTTCATTTCAACCTGGAATCAGTATAAAAATACTAACTAGATACCTGACAGTTTTCATACATCTAAGTCATCTCAGTCCAGACTACCTATGTTTCAAGTGCTCTGTAGCCACATGTGGCTGGTGGCTGCTGTATTGGACACAGCTCTTGTAGAATTCTCCTCTGGTCCTCTCACCCATCCCTGAGCGCTGGCAGCTCCTTCCTGGGGCTGTGGGCCACCCTCCCTCCCCACCTGACTCAGTGCCAGTCTGGATGGCAGTCACGAGGCCTGTGACACCAAGAGCTCAGCTCCGAGGCTGGTGGGGTCCTGCTCGGCCCACCCTGCCCAGCTTGGGAGGAGGAGATGGCAGGAGGGAAGGGCACTGCCTTCCCCTTCCCTGAGGCAGGGCAACGTCCTGGAAAATCAGATTCAGAACCCGGCTTCCATTTTGTGGGGGGTAGAGGGTGTCCCTTCAGCCCAGATTCAGTTGAGCCAGGGCTGAGCCCTTCCCGTGAAGCATCTCCGTTTACCCTCCTGAGAGTCCTGCGAAATGTGCAGTGTGATCCTGATTTCTAGAGGAGAGGCAGCTGCGGCTCTTCTTGCTCCCAGATCCCTCTTCTGTCCTGTCTCCTGTCTTTCCTTCCCAGTGTGTGTCTGAGTGAGTGTGTGTGGAGGGCGGAGGGCTCCTTGGGAAACAACCTCCCTTCCTGCAAACTGCCCCGATGCTGGGGGTCAGGGCAGCAGGGGGAAGACGGTGCCGAGCAGGGCTCTCGGGCTGGGGACTCGCAGGCTTCGCCCCTCACCTCTGGGCTGAGGGGGGAGGGGCTGTTGCGGGGTACAGGACTGGGAGGCAGAACTTTCTTCTTCCCTCCACGGCCCGGCCCTCTGGTCCCCGCCTGTGTTGTCCTCGCTGGGCACCTGGGGCCACAGCCCCACGCCCACTGGCACCGAGAAGGTGCTTCCCCCTTCCTCAGCTGTCTCTCTCCGTCCCGTCCCTTCCAGCCCTTCTCCTGCTCCAGTTGTCTCCCTCGAGTCTGTTTCCACCTTGGTCCTTGGGCTCCTTGTGGTTCCCGGCTCTCTCTTGCTCTCTCCCTCAGCCTAGCTTTGGCCTGTCAGTCTCTGTCTGTCTGTCTCCCTCCCTCTCTCTCCTCTCGCCTTTTCCCCTCTGGGGCTCATCTCCCCTCCTTTCTCTGTTCTCTGACGCTGTCTCTCCCCGAGGCCCCCTAACCTCACCCTCATCCTCTGACCCTCTTCCCATCGTCTTCTCCTTCTCTCTCTCTCCCCCCCGCTCCCATTCTGCACCTCTGTCTCTGCTCCCACGTCCCCTCCCTCCCACTCCCCCCTCTCCCTGTCACTTGTTTATGCCTCTCCTCCCTGAGCTTCACTGGCGCCCCACGCCTCTCAGCCTCCCGCCTCTGCTTGGGAGGGCGGCTGCGGCAGCCCGCGAGAAACCCCACTGGATGACAGCCGAGCCCAAGCATCCCTCGGAGCTGTCACCAAGGAAATCACACACCAGCCCCTGAAATTCAAATTAGAGTTTTGCTGAAGCTGCTAAAACTCATCAAATGCTATCTTTGAAGTCCGCTAGCAAGCTGGTCATTGCTCTTAAAAGAGTCCCTGTTGGAAATGAGAGGGTGGGAAGAGTGTTGGGGCAGGGTCTCCATCCCAGGGCCTGGGAGTGGGGGCCCCTGCTCCCAACCACGGCCCCCCAGCCACGCCCAGGCACCATCGGGGGCTCCCTGCGAGCAGGCTCACCGGGCCAGCCACCCGCCTCCCAGGCTGAGATCCTGCTGCCCCACGGGCCCCCCACCGCTCCCGGGGCATCACCAAGCCACGGGCTCATGGGTGAGCAGCACGGAGCAGAGGAAGGAGCCCCGGACTAAGCCCGAGGCCCTGGGGTGGAGGTCCGTGCGTGGGCTCTGGGGTCAGACACCGCCGGCGTGCAGGTCCTCGTCCCTCTGCTGCTGCCTGGCGTGTGACCCAGGCCAACTGACCTCGCCCCTCTAGGCCTCCTCTGCCAACTGGGATAAGAGCATTTACCCACAGGGTGTGGTGAGGATGAAATGAGTTAGTACCTGAAGAGCACTCAGCAGCACTCAGCGCATTGTTGCAGCTCGATAAACTGGTCTCGTTAGTATAACAATAGCAAACACACGTAGTCGTTAACAATAGTCACGCAAGTACTTATGCATCAGCCATTGTGTTACGAGCCCTATTTATATTAACTCAGTCCATCGTCAGAACTACCCTGCAAGGAAGCTACTGTTATTATCCCCATTTTCCTGAGGAGAAAATGGGGCCCAGGAAGGTAAATAATTTGCTCACGGTTCCTCCCCCACCTTCCATCTCCCCCCTCCAGCTCTCTGGACACTCCCCCGGGGCCCCCAACCCCAGGCCTGGAGTTCGGTCCCAAGCCTGCCTTTTGCCAGCTGCCTGCCTTTCAATTTCCACTGGCTGCCTCTGCCGTCCCCTTTCAGCGCCCTGTCCCTGCTGTCAGTCCCTTCTGAGGGGACACTTGCCAGACAGGGCTGTCACCATCCTGCCATGGGGCCTGCTATTTCTCTACCTTTCCTGCCTGCCGGCTGGCCTGTTCCTCCAGATCATCCTTTGGGGGTCGGTCTTATTACAAGCCAGCACCAGGCAAGGAGGGACAGGCAGTTTTCTGCTCAAGAACTTCAAAAGCCCTTGACACCTTCCCGGTGTGTGTGACAGATGACCCTGGAAAGGGCAAAAGCGACTGGGACTGAGATGGAAAGATCAAGCTCAGAGGCCCTCAGCAGCATGGGAGAGGGGCCCCTTACGTTTGGGAAAGCCACCCCGAAGGGGACGGCTGGCATTTGTCTCACCCGACCTTGTGCCTGGCACTTCAGAAGGATGGTCCCCAAATGAGTGTGCCTATGGCACAACTGGTGGAACCCACCACGAGAGAGCAGCTCCCCTGCGCTCTCCCGGACAAGCAGCCCAACAGAGGGGCCCCAGCCCTAGAAATGGCCACACATGTCAGACCTCAGGTGCCTGCAGGGCCAGGTGGACGCTAGCGTCATGAGATGGGAGCCCACAGGAACATGTGCCGGAACATGCCAACCTCAAGCTGCTCTTGGAACAAGCCTGTGTCAGTGCTCACCACGTGCCAGGCCTTGAGAAGACATCACCAGGGCCAGGAGAAGACAGGCATACCACCCAGCATGGCCGTGCCACCGTGACAGTTCTGTGACGTGGATGCCCAGGAGGCTGAGGCAGCCCTAAGGACACACCTGACCCAGGAGGGGGAAGCAGGGAAGGCTTGTGGAGGCCTGAAGTTGGAGTAGATAGATGGGTTCACCAGCAGAGGGCTGGGACGAGGGGCAGAGGGGTGTGCCAGCTGGGGCAGTGGCCGGGGCACAGAGAGGCCACAGCAGGCAGGAAGGGAGAGTTCAGAGTGGTCACAACTTAGAGCTGGGGAGGCAGAGGTGGTGAGACCCTCAGCTGGAGAGAGAAATGACAGCCAGGAGGCAGGAGTCTCTTGGAGGGGCGTGACATGGAAGAAGGGACTCCTGAGTGCTTCCTGAAAATTCACTCGTAACAGGGTGAGCAGCTAAGTTCAGACTAACAAACCTACCCTGAGAATCTACTACGTGCCCCGTGCCTAGCGTGTGTGAACAAAACCGATTGCCCAAGAGGAGGCATTCCCAACAGGGCCTCCTCATCCCCACGTGCCTGGCAGGCTCTGAGGCCCCACAGCTGCTGGGCCACCATCCCTGGCCAGGCTGCAGGGCCCACAGGCCTGCTGACTCCCACACTCGGTGTCAGACCACCATCTGCAGGATGCTTCTCTGACCAGGGCAGGACAGGGACTATTCAGGTAAGGAAACTGAGGCCTGGCCTGGCACGGTGGCTCACGCCTATAACCCTAGCACTCTGGGAGGCTGAGGCGGGAGGATCACTCAGGAGTTCAAGACCAGCCTGAGCAAGAGCGAGATCCCACCTCTACAAAAAATAGAAAAATTAGCTGGGGGTGGTGGCGTGCACCTATAGTCCCAGCTACTCGGGAGACGGGAGGATCACTTGAGCCCAGGAGTTAGAGGTTGCGGTGAGCTATGAGGATGCCACCTGCACTCCAGCAGGGGCGACAGAGTGAGACCTGTCTCCAAAAAATAAAAAACAAGAAAAGGAAAGAAATAAAATGAGGAAACGGAGGCCCAAAGATGGGGAGGCCTTGGTCACACAGAGGTTAGTAGCAAGGCCGGAACTCAGAGCCCAGACTCCTTCTGGGCCTTTCAACTCGACCAAGGGGGTCTCAGACAAACGCTGAGGCTCTGGGTTCAGCATCTTCCTGGCTGGCCGGTGCCGCCGCATGTCCGGTCCTTGCCTGCCTTCCAGAGCCTGCTGCGCGCCGGGCCCTGCGTTGCACGTTGGGAGGCCGCGCTAAGGCACGAGAGGAGGCGGACATTAAATAGCATCTGACCCACATCCGAGCCTTTTGGGAAGGGTGCGGGCGTGAGTGAGCACTGTGCAAGTGTGAAGTGTGCCCTGGAACGGGGGCCGCGAGGGATGCAGGGGGGTCTGTGTAGGGAGGTCTGCCCCACCCCAATCTCCCATCCCTAAGCCAGGGGGCCCCTGGCACTGTCTCCAGGGAGCTCCCCGTGCTACCCCGTGTCTGCTCGCTGAGCCTGTGTGCGTGCACGCGTGTGCACGGCCCGCACATGCACGTGAGATGAGCAGGAGCTGCTGACAAGTGCCCCAGGTATATCTCGGGGGCCGCCAAAGCTCCGTGTTTAATGGCTGGAGCCACAGTGGTCACGGCTGTCACTGGGAATTTCACGGGCTCGTTTACATCTTTAGCTTCCTTCTTCCCAGGCGACTTCATCATCCCCAGCCCCCAGCCCCCAGGCGGTGGTGGGAGAGAAGGTGGGGCCAGAACGCTGAGCTCCCACCTTGGGGTGCACAAGCTTTGGAGGGCGGACAGACTGACAGAACAAGCCCACATGCAGACGGAGGGCCAGGGCGGGGCCTTGGGGGGCGTCTCGGCAGGCCCCGCACAGGGCCGCAAGCTGGAGGCTGGCGGGAGCAGAGAGGCTGGCTCCGAAGGGTGGGTGGGGATTCAGGACGAGTAGGAGGCCAGGTCCGGGAGGCAGGAGGGCATGATGGGAGGGGTCGGGAACTCAGGAGTCAGCGGAGGGGCCCTGAAATGGAGGCGTGAGAGCCAGAGAGGAGAGGGCTGTGAACTCCTGGCTGCACCCACAGGACGCTGCTCAGAACCTCTGGGGGGCTGGGGGGCGCTGGGGAGGGCTGGCCTAGGTGACAGTCTGAACAGGGCTGGCTGGCCAGAGCCCGGAACAGCCCCCAGGGAGCTGAGCCATCAGGGTTGGATGTGGGGTACAGTGCTGGCTAAGTTGGGGTCCGTCACTCAGCTCACGTCAGCCACTTGCCTGTAGTGCCTTTGAGCACATCACCCCCCGCAGCCCCCAGTCCCTCCTGACTAAGGGGGTTTAAGGCACTCCCAGTCTTCATTGGTCAGCGCCGGGATGGACCCAGACAACGTGGGCGGAGCACTGAGCACAGCACGCCCACCCCGAGGGTCTGTCACAGCAAGCTGTTGTGACGATGGGATGACCAAGGGGTAAGTGCTGGGGGTACCAACCCCAATTTCAGGGGTTCAGTTCAGGGAAGGCTTCAAGGAGGAGGTGCTGTCAAGAGGAGACCTGCAGAGGAGAGGTTAGGCCTCAGAGCCCGCGAGGAGGGGAGTGATGAGCTAGGAGGGGAGCGGAAGCCAGGCCGGGAAGGGCTTCGTTTCGGAGGCCGGGGAGCAGTGGGGTGGCTGCAGGTGATCCGCAGGGGGGTGGCTTGCTTGGAAAGATCGCCCTGCCTATGGGGGAAGCGCGATTGGAGGCAGGGAGACACCCCAAGAGGCGGTGGCCAGGACAGAGGGAGGGATGGAGTTAGAGGGGACAGCACTGATGGATGGTCTCACACCGGAGCAGGACTGCAGACCAGGTGCTGCCCGGGTCAGCAGGGAGGAGGCATCGGAGAGGCTGAGCCGCCGCCCACAAGGCCGCCGGGGAGGCCAGCCGTAGGGCCAGACCACCTGCACCTCAGCTGCGGCCCCTTCACGGCCCAAGGCAGGGCCTGTCACCAGCAGCCCCAGGAAACACGGTGGCGGGAGACATGCCTGATGGACCTGTCACCACGGGGCCATCCCACCCAGCCAGCCCCTCACCAGGTAGTCTGCTTTCACCAGAAACAGTGTCCTTCAGCCGCGCCCCGGCTCCCAGCTCAGAGCCAGGGAGGGCGGGCACGCTGGCTAGGAAGCTGCCTTTCTTCGGAACAGATGACCTTGGGCCGGGCCGGGAACAGCTTGGCTGGAATTCAGACAGCCTGGGCCCTGGCAGCCCTGGCCCTGCAGTGGGGGCAGGACTGGGCTCTCACCCCCTAGTCCATTCCCATCTCAGGGAGTCAGTCTGCATTTGGGGCAAATCCAGATTAAACCAGACTCGGGAGAACTCCTTCTGGGTGACCCCTGAGCCACTAAGGGCCTCCAGCATCCAAGTTACACTCTGTCTCCTTCCCAAGAAACCTGCCGCAGGGAGTTCTCTGGCTGGGGGCGGGCGCACACAGAGGCTGGAGAGTCAGATGTCCTTGGGTTCCCCTCTGAGTTCTGCTGCTCCCTGGCTGGGTGGCCTTGGGCAGGCTCCCCGCACCTGAGCCTTCAGGGAGCCTAATATGAACGCGACACCCTGCGGCCTTGGTGTGAGGCTAGTGCGGAGGGGAATTGCAAAGCCCCCAGCCCAAGGTGGGCACCTTGTAAATGACAACCCTGTCTAGCTGCTTATTTCTGCCTGCCCTGGGGGGGTCAGGACACAGACTCCCCCTTGCCGTCTCTCCCCACGGTGGACACACAGCAGACCTACAGCCGGGTCCCCTCTCCGTGTTCTGGTGGCTGCATGGTGACATGGACTAATGCAGGGGCCAGAGCACTGAACCAGGAGCCAGGAGATGGGGTTCTAGTCCCAGATTTGCTGCTGGCAGTGCGACCTCAGAGAAGTCACCTTCCCTCTCTGGGCTCAGTGGCCACTCCCCTCATCCGCCCACACACTGTTTAGCTCTCCCTCCTTTGGACCCTACAGTAGGATCATGTTCATGTCCCTACCCCATTGCCATGAGATGTCTGTGTCACCAGACCAGCGGTTCCCGGAAGGCAGGCGATGCGTCCCCCATGCCCAGCACGCAGCACAGGTCCCCACACTGCACGGCCTCAGGAAACACGGGTGGATGGAACGGGATGGAGGTGGGACAGGGGTTTTCTTTGCCCATATGACAGCTGAGCAAATGGGCCCAGGAGGCGGGGGAGGGGGATTTGCCACGTGGAGCCCCGGGCTGGCCGCCCAGCGACCAAGATGGCCTCATGTGGGGGCCACTTCCTCCCTGCAGTGCCAACTCCAGAGATGGCCACGGTGGTGGTGGCTGGGAAGGTGGCAGCAGGGGTGTGGGTGGGGTGGCCTCGGTGCTGGCCGCAGCCCTGGCGCTGGCTCCTGGAATGAGACCTTCCTGGCGGTGACGGAGCCACTGCCCCTCCCCGCACACCCTCCGCTCGCAGCCTTGATGAAAATCAGACGCAGATCTTCAGAGCTGCTCAGCATTTCAATACACTCAATATCGGGTATCACCAAGTCACCCTCCTGAAACCGCTCCCCTGCTCTAGAGAGGTGCCGCCCACCCAGCCACCCACTCACACCCCACGGTCCCCACCGCACAAGCAAGTCACTGTCACCTAGGCACTCACTCGCACCCTCTCTCTCTCTCATGCTCTCTCTCTAGAAAACACCCGCAAACACAGAGAGCTACCCGCCTCCGTCAGAGTGCCCATGTAGGCTCCTCGCCCCACAAGGCAGAATGATGATAGGTCATTTTCTAACACCAGGGACATGAAAGTTCCCCTTTCTGATCACAAGCCTCGACCTGCCCCCTCCCGCTCCCTGGGGGAGGTCGTGGGGCTTTGTGGGGAGCGGTGGGCAAAGGGCCGCCTCTGCGCCAGGTATCTCGTTATTCTTCACCACCCTGAAGGACAGGTGTGGTGGTGTCCCCATTTTACAGATCGGGACTGAGGCTCAGAGAGGGAAAGTGACCTCCCAAAGCCACACAGCACACAGGAAGGGCCAGGCTAGGGGTCTGAACCAGGTCTGACTCCAGAGCTCTTTGCTGCCTCCCGACAAATCTAGAGTCCCCCCCCACCAGCTGCCGCCTGAGCCCTGTCACCCGGCTCGCTGCAGGGAGAGCCCCTGCCCCGCCCCATGCTCCAGCTTAGAGGTCAAGCCCAGCTCCAGCCCGTGACTTGGCAGAACCTCCCTGCCCCGACCCCTGAGGTTGCCCAGATGCGGCCTCCCCTTGAGGCCACGAGCTCGCTCGCCTCCCCACAAACCCGCCTGGTAACCCACAGATTGATAACCCAGAACCCGCGCGGCATCAGCTCTATCCTCACCGCCCACCAAGCCCCCACCCCCACCCAGGGCTTCCCCACTCTCCGAGGACTCACCCGCACCCCTCTCCCAGCTGCCTCGTGAATAAGTGCTCCGGCTTTGGGGACCAGGCAGATCTGAGTTTGAATCCCGACACTGCCACTTCGTCGCTGCGACATCTTGGACAAGTCATCTCGCCCCTCCCCCACCCGACTCTCATTTATACAGAGACAATGGAGATAATAATAGAACTCACTTCAAAGGGCTGTTATTAAGATTAATACGAATAGTGAATATTCTGTCATATTATCCTAGACGCTGAGAGCCCTTGGAGGCCCTCCCCCACGCCAAGCAGCACCCCTGGGAGGTAACGTGACTCGCCTAAAGTCACATGGGCAGTGAGTGGCAAGGAGAATGGAGCCTCTATTGCAGGTCTGGGCCAAAGCAGAAAGTACTGGGGGGCTGCCCACGTGCCAGACAGTGAGGTTTGGTACCCGGCGAGAGCACAGGTGGTCCTTGTCCTCGCAGGAGGGTGGTGAATTGGAGAATCGAGGTAGGGTGCTGGTTCCATCAGGGGGCTGCCCTAGGCCGCGTGGGTGGCTTCCCTGAGGCAGGGCTGGCTGAGCTGAGCCGAAGGATGGCAGGGGGCGGGGCAGAGGCAGAAGCCTGTGTGGGAAGGGGCGTGGCAGGTGCATTTGGGGAACTGCGGGGAGGGGGAGGCAGTGACTGGCGGGGTGGCAGGGTCCAGACCACCTGGACGGGGCCTTGCAAGCGTGATAACGATTTGGGTCTTTATCCAGGGAGGGCAATGGAAGGCTCTGGAAGGGCTCTAATCCAGGGAGGGAAGGGCAGGCCACGGGGCAGGGCTGACCGGATGGCCTTTCTGGCTGCAATGTGGAGAGTGGCTGGAACCGCCCAGAGAGTGTGCACGGAGGCCACGATGCGGCCACCGAAGTGGTCCTGGTGAGAGGTGACAGGGGCGCAGACCAGGCTGGTGGCAGTGGACACTGAGATCTGGAGGTGCGGGCGCCCCCAAGGCACGTTCGGGTGGTAAAGGCAACAGGACATGGGATGTCCCGGACATGTGGCTGGTGGAGAAGGAGGTCCAGGGACAACGTGCAGGTTCCCGACCTATGTGACCAGGTGGCGGTGGTGCTGGGAGAGGACTAGGTGTGTCTGTCTGGGGCAGGGGGTGTCCGAGGGGCTGCAGAGGTGCTAACGGGCTGGGGGCGAGTGCAAGGGGAGGGGCTGGAGGAGAGAGTGGAAGAGACGGGCAGTGAGAACAGAAGTCTGCAGGAAGGGGAGGCGACAGGGAGAAGGCAGCAGCCATCTAGGGGGTCCAGGGAGGCTTCTGTTTGGGTTTGTTAGGACGGGAAAGACTCGAACATGAAGGACGGAGCAGCCAGACCCCTGCGGCCATCCCCACGCAGTGGTCTCTCCAGGCTACTCTGCCGCTCGCCAGTGGGTCCAAACCGTGGACGTGATTGATTACGTGTGAACAGGAGGAAGCAATTAGTCTGTGCATGCCTGTCCATTAATAAGCCTCTATGTATTTACAACAACACCTCACGTACCCTCCAACCCGAGAGCAGTTACCGGAGAACAGTCAGGAAGAAGCAGAAGGGACCTCTGAGCAGCCACCACGGCTGACACCAAACTCACATTCGTTACTCATGAGGAAGTCCGTCACTTAGAACCTACTGACTCTTACTTTACAAACAATTCTAATGAGTGGTATTTTTTTTTAAAGCCTACAATAGATTAGAGACGGAAAATTAGGAGGCAGTTGGAAACTGGCAGCAGCAGGAGCCCTTGAGCAGAGAGAAGAGGGAGCTGCCAGCCCGAGAGAGAAGGAAGAGATGGAAACATGACTCCAGCAGAGCCGGCTGCGGCGTTTAGTACAAGGGCAAATGCATCTGCCGACCTCTGCAGCCCCAAAGGCGCCTCTGCCTTACACTGTCCACAAGCAATAGCTCGGACTAACTCATCTCTCAGCCCTTTTCCACATCAAGATTCAGTGACTCTGAGTTCACAGTGATGACTTTGAGCCACTGAGAAAGGGCTAAATTACATTCAGCTTAAAAAGGACTTTTTTGGGGGGAAGTATTTTAAATTGTAAATTTTATTTAAGTTTTGGTGCCTACAGTTTCTGAACTATCCCCTTGCGTGGAAGGGGATCTTGTAATCGCCTATTTAATTATCTGCTTTCCCGCCAGGCCGAAGCTCTGTGTGGTCGAGGACTGTCTGTGTGGCCCACCGTTTTGTCCCGGCACTGGGCACCGTGCCACAGGAGGTGCCCATATATGTGAGTGTTGAATCAGTGAATTGATTAATAAATTAATATTACATACTAGGCAACATTCGATCAACGAAAATAGTCTTACATTTAATTTGTTTTTATTTTTTAATGTGATACTAAAAAAATTTAAATGACAAATGTGTCACACACTGTATTTCTATCTGACAAGGCTGTCTTTGGACACCTCTCCCCTGACCCTAGAGGCAAAATACAAAATTCAAACTACAAAATACAAAGTTTAAGCACATCCCCATGGTCTGGGCGAAACTCTCCCATGGAACACATGCTACTTTCTCACTCATTTCTGGGGGGGCTGCCCAAGGGGCTGTGTCCCCTCAGGCCCGGGAATGCTTCAAGGGCAAGATCATATCGCCTGGGAACGCCAGCACCAGCCCGGTGCAGTGTCGGTGCCAAGCTCCCTCCACGTCCACTGCAACTCGGGAAGACAGCTGGAGAGGCCACCTGACAGATGGAGAAACTGAGGCCCTAAGCAAGCAAGGAAGCAGCATGGGCCCCATGTCAGGAATCCAGGCTCTTCCTAAGGTCTCCAGTGACTCCCTCCTCCAGCCAGGGGAGACGGAGAGATTTATACGCAAAGGTCAGGAATGCCTTGAGCCCCGCTCCAGTCCTCCCCAAGACTGAACCAAGCCTGCCCTGGGATGTGGGGCGGGGGTCTCTCTGTGGGAGTCCAGGCTCTGCTCTGAGTGAGACAGCAGCTCGGGGCAACAAGATGGCCAGGCAGGGGGCAGGGTGGCTCAAGAGTGGGTGAAGATTCAGCCACTGACCGCTGCCACCCCGCATTCATACGCTCACCCATCTTCTGCCGGAACACCCCCGCCACCCCGTGTAGTTCCCCCTCGGCGTGCAGAGCTGCCCCCAGTCCCTCCTGAACACAGTCGCGCCTTCCGACCTGAGACCTCTGGGTAGGTTTCCAAGCACGTTCGCCTCTGTGAACTCACTTAAGCTTCACAGCAACCCTTTGAGTTGGTGGCATTATCTGCATTTTTATAACCGGAGAAACTGAGGCTCAGAAAGGTGAAGCGAATGGGAATGATTGTATGTGCGGGGAAAAAAGAAAGGTGAAGTGAGAAGAAATACTTCTGGGAGGGTCCACACGTGATCGGGGTTGCCTGATGCTCCCTGAAACTCCCTTCCCACTCCCGGGAGGAAGAGACATGGTCAGGGAGGGGCTGGAAGGAGAGAAGGACCAAGCCCAGCCCTGCCCGCCCGCCCCTGCTGCCAGCTATCAAGGTCCCAGTGTGCTGACGGGAGAGGCTGGGAGCTTTCAGACTCACCCCTACAGAGTTCAGGCCAAGTGCGCCTGGCAGGTGCAGCCAGCACACCTGAACAGCAATCCAGAAATGCAGCTGTCCCGGAACCCAGAAACGGCTCTCCAGCAAGGCTTGCCTGGCACATCTGGCCAGCGCAGTGTGGGCCTCTTGCACATCTGCTCAATCAGTTGCTCAGTCGTCTAGCAAACTGAGCACCTACTGTGCACCAGGAGGACCGTGCAGAACCGCGCCAGGCCCCTGCGTGGACTCTGCTCTCAAGCAGTTCAGAATCCAGTGGGGGGTTGAGAATCCAGTGGGGGAGAGGAGACAAAATAAACCACAAGCATTAGGGGTTCTGCTCATGCACCCCCCCCCCCAGAGCTTGCACCCAGTCGGTCCTCTCAAACCTCACTGTGCTTGTCTTTAAAATGGGTGAACGCTCTGCACTGCAGCATGCAATGAGAAGCGGGATGTAGATTCCAGCCTGGAAGGTGCTCAGGAATGACGGCTGGGGCAGGGAGCCGGCCCCCAGCCCCCAGCCCCACACCTGGGCCCTCCTGACCATTCAAGAGAGGATGGGAGGCGCCATCTCCCCACAGGGCCGGTGACAGCGCCTGTTTCTGTAGGAGCCTCCTCCTTCCCATTGGCGGATCTGCAAGCTGCCCCTGTGAAACACAGGACGGCAGAGGGGAGGGCTGGGAGGGAGAGACCTGGGCAGAGGACACACCTGGGCTGGGCTGTCCTGGGAGTTTCACGGGGCAGAGGGACAACTGAAAGCATGCTGCTCTTACTACCACCAGGACATCTGGCAAAACCAGTCTCTCATTTTGCTACAGAGGATTTGGAGCATGGAGCGGACTCCTGACTGAGAACCACGCCTCCTGCTCCCCAGTCCTTCGAGGGTTCCTGCCTGCTTTCTTCAGTTTCCCCGCCTGCACCCGGGCGAACTCCAGGCTTGGTTGGCTCCGCATGCACTGGGGATACAGAACCCGACGCCCAGCAGGGCCTCCCCCAACCAACAAATATTTCCGGGAGCCGGGGCTGGAGCAGGACATGCCCGTGAGTGCTTGTGACCCCGTCCTGCACGCTGTCAGCATTTTTCTGCCCCTCCTCTGCCTACTCCCCCGATGCCCCAGGAGTTCCCAGCCACGGACTCTTCCATGTGACAGGCCTTAAAGAACGGTCTGGAATCCTGTGGGCTGTGGCCGCAGGTTTGCCCATGCAATGGTGCCATTAGAATGTTTGCATTCACTGCCAAATTTAAAAATCAGGAGATGCCACATGAAAGTTCCAGATATGCAAATTCTCTTGAAAATGCAGAAAACTGGGCTCACATCTCCACTGGCGATGTTGGCTGGAGCTGGGTATGCTCTCCTAACAGTTTCCATGAGGGTGCCGAGCTGGGTATGCTCTCCTAACAGTTTCCGTGAGGGTGCCTGCCTTCTGTATGCGGGCATTTGAGTTTGCAACTCTCGGTCTAGTCCAGTCTGCTCCTTGTGCCCATCCCCCGACTCCGTTCCCTTCACAGCATCCCTGAACTATCTCTAACTAGTATCTGCTTGAATGCCTCTGGTAACAGGAGGTTCACTACATTTGCAAGGCAGTCCGTCAGAGCTGTTAGAAAGAGGTCCTAAATGGAGCTGTCTCCCCCTTTCTGTAAGGAATAAAGATGCAAAGGAAAGAAGTGGGCTTTGGCGTCAAATAGGTCTGAATCTGAGCACGCCTTGGCATTTAACCGACTATGTGATCTAAGGCAAAATTTCCTTAGCTGCACCTCCCCTGCAGGGCTATGTGAGGCTTAAACTGGAGCAGGTTTATAAAGCACCTGGAGCAGGGTCTGACTCATGGCACGCATTCCCAAATGGCCTTTGTCACCCTATATAACCTCCGGCCATGGGTCCACCTCTTCCTCCGGTGACCACGGGAGCGGGCACCGAGGCAGAGGGAGCTGAACAATGGTCTGTGCCGGGCAGAAGCTGGAGGCAGAGGCAGGGACTTGCCCCGTGGGCACCCACACTCGAGGGCCACCCCCAGGAGGCTGCAGGTCTCTTACTTGCTTCTGGGACTCAGTCTTGATCTACCAGGTGCAACAGGGCTTGAGGGTGGCAGGGTGGGCCCCAGGAGGGAGCCCTGCATCCCTGCCCTCTTCGCCCAGCCCTCAGCCATCTCAGGATGAGACTCCTACTCCTGGGGAGGGGACCAGAGGCCGGGGAGAGCGGGGAATGGTAATCGCCCCCACCCGGCAGCGTGTGCCTGGCTGCATGCTGGGCGCTCTGCCTGGGCCCTTTCATTTAATTCGCACAACCATCCTAGGACGCAGGTACTGTTGTCCCCATTTTACAGACATGGAAGTTGAGACTCAGAGAGGTTAAGAAAGTTGCCCAAGGCCACCCAGCCAGGATTCACATCCTTGTCTCTCTGGTCCCTGAGCCCGCACTCATGAGCACTGCAGCCTCAGGCCTGGCTAAACTCTGGCTGGCTTCGTGCCCAGTTCTTCTTTCTAGGGGTGTGGGGGGCGGGGTTCATTTGTTTTTCTTTTTTTACCTGAAAGTGCCTCTGAGTTGGTCTCTGAGTCTCGGTGGCTGAACTAGTGTGTGTGCAAGCGCATGTGTCACCGCGCGAGGCGCTCTGCGTGTCCGAGGGTCATGCGTGTTGGAGTGAGTGTGGACGCCGGTGGGCGCCTGCCTGTGTGTGTCCACCGGGAGAATCCCCGGGTGGGTCCGTGTCCCGGTGTCACGGGGGCGTCCCACCTGGCTCCGTGCGCCGTGGCTCCGGGTCCACGTGGGGCCGTGGGGCGCGGGGGTGCGCCGCCCCCGAGGGCGCGAGCGGGCGTGAGTGTGAGCGTGCGCACGTGCGGCGGTGTCCGCGGACCGGGCGTCCGCGGTGCGGGCTCGGGGTCCCCCCCGCCTCGGTGCTGATTGGCTCGGCGCCGTGACGGGCCGGCCCCCGCCCGGGGCGGCGGCGGCGGCGGCGGCGGGCGCGGGTGCCCGCGTGTGCGCTGTGTGCCGGCGTGTGCGCCGGGGAGTGCGCCGGCCCCGGTGTGCGGAGAGCGAGGGAGCGCGCGACGCGCGGGCCGCCGCGGCCGAGCCCAGGGTGCGCGGCGCCCCCGCC